>NC_137793.1:15991044-16591044 GCF_963383645.1 Muscardinus avellanarius
ACTGGAGGCATAGGCCTGGTGTCCCTTCTGATGGTCAAAGAAAGTGATGTGGACAAGACATTCTGATCATTTGGGAACCATATTTCTTTTTTTTTTTTTTAAGCTTCACAGCTTAGCATTTATTTAACAAAGCTCATTGAAGAAATATAATGGATGTCTTGAGGCTCTCTGCCAACTTAAAAAGAACAGTATTGTTCATAGCTTTGGCAAAAGAAAATCTAAATTTTTATTTTACTTTATATTTCATTTCTAATTTTTAAAATTTTTATTTTTATTTTTATGTGGATCATATTGAAAATGACATACATTCAGACTGAGCTTGGTGTCCTCTCCCACCCATACTTCCCTTTCCCTCCTTCCAACAATGAGTGTCCAGGTTAACCATTCTATATTTATACTTTTATACATATTCGGATGTGGCTCCTCCATTAATCAACCTCAGCCTTCTTCGTCTTCTACCCTTCCACTTCAGCTTTGTTGAGGTTTTCCCTCCAATATCTGGAATCCCTCTGGTATTCCTAATAATTTCTAGTTTGGGCATATTAGAGAAAACTTATGTGGGAACCGTATTTCAATAGGTGCTCCTGGGTAGCAGTGCCACGGGAAGATGATTATAGAGTTCACCAGTTGGTAACAGCACCTGCCCCTCTCTATTATCTCTCTGGGACTGAGACCACTGTTGGTTTCCCATTACCATTGGACTTTTGCCATGCCTTTTCTTGACAGATTATTTTCCTCACCCATACCATTGTGAAAAGTGGGCAGATGTTTGGCAGAGAAAGATGGCCATGCAAATTTTTACAAACGCAGATTGCTTCATCACTTCAGCTATTTGCCTAGATCTAGGGTCAGCTGAATTTGGGTTCCCTGACTCAGATGACTTCTAAGTTGAGAACGTTCTTCAGGACAGTGCACTGCCACTGAAGATATAGACATCTCTGAAAGTACCAGTGTCAATCATTATAACATGTATGGGAGAAGGGAGAGAGTAGGAGGGAGCTGGAGGAAGCTTACCAAGTACTATGTGCATGTTATGTATTGATCACTCTAAACTCTTTAATGATGTGAGATTACAATTCACCCATGAATTTATATTTTTTAAAAAGAAATGAGACAAGATATTAGAACTCTCAACATATCCTGAACAAGCTAAAAATTCCTAATAAAATTGTAAAACAAAAATATTTCTGTAAAGCTAGAAGGAGATGTTACATAGAATTTCTGTGAATAAATACCACCACTCATGATTGATTTTCTTCAAACAGTCATGTACTGTTCATAACAGACAGGTGTCCATATCTTGTAGTGTGACAGAAGTGCTTTCAAGGAAAGGAAGCCCCTTTAGACCAGTGGACTCAATCAGTAGTTGTAGAATGTGCTTCTAGTTTTGTTTGTTTGTTTGTTTGTTTAGCTTGACCCAAATCATGTGTCTACAAGAACTGCTTTTAGCCATGAGTTGCCTCCGAATTTCTGATACCTACCACAGCACATTTCTCTGCTCTGCCTCTTCTTACTGTCCTGCGGGCTCAGAGAAAGATGTGTTCCCAAGTGTTCCTTGAATCTGTTCTTCATCTCTCATTTCCATCCCCTTTAGGACCTCACTCTATTTATTATTCATTTCTGGTATTAGCCATTCCTTTTCATGAAGCCTTTGAAAATCTGTGGGCATGTGTAAGAGTGCATGCGTACGTACATATTTACCTATTTACAATTTCCTTGCACCAGCATTATCACTAGGGACAATATCACATTTGCAATTCTGTGGGACACAGAAGGAGATAATTAGTTTGGTATAAGAGATTTAGCTAAGGAGAAGTTAAATTTTTAAAGTGTTAGGCTCATGGATGTTTACATGATTTTCCTGCCTCAGCTTCCTTATCTGTGTAGTGAAGATAATTGTTTGTAATAAAGATGGAATAGGGCCCAAATCATATTATTAGTGCTGGCTGTTACTATTATATTATTATTGTTATCCCTATGCCTGTTACTGCATAAATTGTGTAGAAATTAGTGGTAACATGACTTGGGTGGGTAGACCTTTTTAATCCTTCTTTGCATGTGAGTAGCTTTCCCACCCATCTTCCTATGGAAAGATGCTTCTCTGCTTTCTGTACATTAGGGTACTTGTATTTTTCTTAAAGTGAATATACTCAATAGTTATTTTTCTTTTGAAAAATAAACATGCCACCCTATCACAAGACTCTGGGAGGAGCCCTGTGAGGGATGCTTCTCTCACTCTACCCCACGCCCGTGCAGAGTGAAGGAGATTATTTGGTTGACCAGGGATATTGCCCTCCAGGATGGTCTTGCTGTGTGGTTAGCGTGAGGTTGTCTTTTGTAGTCATTTTTACGTATGATGCCCTGGTTAATCCTATTCTTTGCTGAGAATATGATATTTTTCTCAAGTCTTGGAGTCATCTGATCTCTAATAACCTTGATGCCAGTAGAGTACCTTTGTGAGGCAGCTTCAGCATCATTAGCAAGGTCACTTTAATGCTGTCTATGGCATGCCCATGCAGAGAGTGCTGTGTAATTGCTCCTTACTGAGTGATTTCCCATTCATGAATATAGACATAGAGTACAGTTTACAATCACTTTGTGTTCTATACAAATCTCATTGTTATCTAGAGCCCTGTGTGTTCTGCAGATAACATATGCAGTGGGTTCCTCCACCCCCCCCAAAAAAAATAAACCACATAAACTGTTTCCTTTGGAGTAATTTGACTACAAACAAAGGGACTCTGGCTACTGAGTTAAAGTGGAATGCATTAAAGGAAACTTGAACCACCAAGCCCTGAGAAAGAAGGGAGGCCCAATGGCAGGAAGGAAAAAGAGTCATGTGTCATGGCATTGATTTTAAGAAAAAAAAAATGTGTCCATCTGCTAAACAGTGGCATATTCCTGGGAAGAAGAACGTCACTGGCCTAGACTGGGACATGCGTTCAGTGGTTTGGGAGAGAGGCACAACCTGAGCTTTCACCTGGAAAATCTCAATGCATGCAGCTTGCTGTTTGCCAAAGGGAATAGAGTGGAGCTGGAGGACCAGGCACAGTGTGCACCACGCTTCTCTTTGGCCATGAGTGGGATGATGTACATTAGCTCTGAATAGTCTCTGCGGTAAAGAAACCTATTCAGCTCTGGTTAGCCCAGTTCTTTCTTCCTTCCTTCCTTTCTTTCTTTCTCTCTCTCTCTCTCTCTTTCTTTTCTTTTCTTTTCTTTTCTTTTCTTTTCTTTTCTTTTCTTTTCTTTTCTTTTCTTTTCTTTCGTTGTACTGGGGTTCCTGGAAGCCCTTCTATCTCCGGGCTACACTCCCAGACCTATTTTATATTTTTATTTGGAAACAGGGTCTCTTAAGCCAGAGTGGCTGGCTTCGAACCTGCGCGATCCTCCTGTCTCCACCTCCCAAGCGGGGATTACAAGCGTGCGCCACCACGCCCGGCCTTTTTTCATTTTTTTTTAACCGAAAAACATTGCACAATTTTCTGGAGTGCCATGTGATGCTTCAATAGAAGGACGTATCCTGCAATGCTTAAATTAAGGTAAACACCTGCATTTCCTCAAACATTTAGCAATTATTTCTAGTGAAAACATTCAAAGTCCTTTTCGTAAGCTTTTTTGAAATATACGGAATATTGTTTTTTCTCTCCCCTCAGCTTACTGTGCAATGGTTTATCGATACTTCTTGATCTTATCTAACTCTAACTTAGTACCCTGACCAGTCTCTCTGTCTGTCTTTTCCTCCTTACTCTCCCTGTCTTCTGGTAACTACCATTCTACTCTTGCTTTCTATAAGATCAACTTTTTAAAAAATTCCACATATGAGTGAAATCATGCAATATTTGTCTTTCTGAATCTGGCTTATTTCACTAAATTTAATGACTCCCCTCAGTCCCATTTTAATTTTTGTTTTTCTATAACGTCTATTGCCCTCAGGGAAAAAAAAAAAACTAGTCATTCTTTGAGTATCCTCTGGAAATGCTGACATATTTTGGGGGAGAATCAGCTTTTAACCTTTGATATGATTCCTCCTATATTTTATATTATGATTTCTTTATTCTTTGATGGAATTATCCTGAGAGTTTCTCAGATTGAAAAATAACTGCTATTGGACTGGGGGCATAGCTCAGTGGTTGAATGCACGCTTCCCATGTACAAGGCCCTGGCTTCAACCTTTAAAACACACACACACACACACACACACACACACACACACACACACACACACACCACCCTGGAACTACTATGGGTGTTCTGTGTGTGTTTGCTCTTTAATTACTTTGAGTAAAAAGAGCTGTTTCTGAAGGCACCGGTGTGGGGCTATCATCCTTCTCTACCCTGAGCCATTATCCTGGTCAATTATTATCATATTTCTGGAGCCTCTCCTTTTTGGAAAGTCGTCTGACTTCCCTGACTCACATCTGAGCACCCCACTGTACCCCACTGGTAGCTTTCAGGCCTTAACTCTACCCAGCTCCTGGCAAAGCGTTCACTCTTATGGCTGCTTTCTAGTTGAGGCTGACCTTGAGTCCTTCCTCACATCTCGTTTGGACGTGTCCTGTAAAAGCTGCCACTCGCGGGATGGCCCACCCCGCCTGCCGCTCAGTGCTGTCTCAGTCTTTTGTGCATGTGTCGCTTTGCTTATTGATTATTTAATCTTTCTTCCATCCAGGGTCCTTCTAGGATTTGACTTGTAATAGTGAGTTCTGAATTGGCAGCAACTCTGGAAAGGAGAGAGAAAGGAGACACAGATTGAGACAGTAATAACTGTTTACCTCATGTGAGGCCATCTAGAAGTCTGGAGGACCACTCAAAACATTAAATTTCAAAACACAGGCAAACACATGTTTATGAATAAGGCTTTTTTAATGACTAGTGACCTCATCTTCTTTTATCGCTAGGTAATATCTAAGGAGTTAATAAGTAATGGTCATCATTGCCATGTCTTTACAAAAGCTTTCCTTTTACATTTCTTTTCTTATTTGGAGTATTCTTATTTTTCATTTTTTTAATTGGTGCATTGTTGTCATACATTTTAATGGGGTAGAAGATGGTGGAGGAATAAATGCACACATCACTCACTGAGCCCTTCCCCAATTCCCTCCCCATTTCCTTCTCCCTCACTCCTTTTCATGCTTGGCTTAGTGATTGACTTTGATATGTTTGTTAATGTACATCATGTACATTAGGAAATTTTCCTCTTTGGCCCTCTCATCCCCCTCAGTTAGGTCACCTTATTAGCTCAATTATGGTTTCTCCTTGTTCATCTAGAGTTCTTCCTATGATCCATTTTCTCCCTAGCTTCTGCATATTAAGGAGAGCATCCAATATTATTTTATTTTATTTTTTATTTTTTGGTGGTACTGGGGTTCCTGGAAGCCCTTCTACCTCCAGGCTACACTTCCAACCCTACTCTTATATTTTTGTTTGGAAACAAGGTCTCTTAAGCCAGCAAGACTGGCTATGAACCTGCGCGATCGATCCTCCTGTCTCCACCTCCCAAGCGTGGGGATTACAAGCGTGCGCCACCACGCCTGGCTTTTTTTTTTTTTTTTTGTGACTGACTAATCTCACTTAACATAATGTTTTCCATTTCCATCCATTTCCCTGTAAATGATGTAATTGTATTCTTCTTTATGGCTGAGAAAATTCCATTGTGTACATATACCATATTTTGTAATCCATTCATCTGTTGATGGACATATTGGCTGGTTCCACAGTTTGGCAATTGGGAATTGTGCGGCTATGAACATAGATAAGCATGCTAGTTTGGTAGTTTGGTTTTAATTCTTTGGGGTAGATACCCAGAAGTGGTATTGCTGGATCATATGGTAGGTTCATTTCCATTCTTCTGTGGATCTTCCACAATCAGTTTCCCACAGTATACCTCCAATTCTTTTCTTCTTTCATTTTTTTTTGTTTTAAAATTAGAAAAAAATACTCAAGCCAGGTAGGTTGATCCATGTTTGTAATCCCAGTACTTGGAAGTACTTGAGACAGGAGGATCTCAGGTTCACAGCCAGCCTCAGCAACTTAGTGAGGCCCTCTGCAACTTAGTGAGACCCTGTTTCAAATTAAAACAATAAAATAGGGATGGGTGTGAAGCGTGGAGGTAGAATGCCCCTGAATTCCATCCCCAGTAATACAAAATAAAATAAAATAGGAAAAGATACATATATGGGCTGTAAGAAATGGTACTTGAGTTTTGTTCCCACTCAAGACCAAGATAATCTGCTAAACAACATCTTTTAAAAATATTTAAGCTGGGCATGGTGTCACACACTTGTAATCCCAGGTACTGGGAAGCTGAGACAGGAGGATCACAGGATTTGCAGACAGCCTCAGCTATTTAGTGAGGCCCTCTGCAACTTAGTGAGACCTTGTTTCAAAATAAAGAATAAAAAATAGGGTTGGGGGTATAGCTTGGAAGTAGAATGCCCCTGGGTTTTGCAATATATATATATATATATATATATATATATATATATATATATATACACACACACACAAATATATATAATCACAAAACTCTCACACAGAAAAATTAACTCTCACACAGAAAAATTAACCAAATATAAAGGGAAAAAATTCTTGTCACTCTGATTTTTGACAGTTTCCCAGTGACATTTTTCTGTCTCTTATATAGTGAGAGAGAATGGAATTGGCAGGACTGCCTTACTCCTCTCCCCTGGCTGTAGCCATCAGCACTTTCTAATCTTTTCTTATAGACACCCAGGCTTTGCCTGGATCACATCAGCGTGCACGTTTCAGCCTCACCCTTCATGTTCTCTCTGTGGGTTTCCTTTGAACGTGGCTCCTAACATTAGTTTGGGAGAAGAGAGAGGTGGGTAGAAGCCCGGGCACAAGGCACAGATAGGTCTAGAGAATTTGATCCTGCTGCCTGTTCTTTGTGACTCTTTAAACAAATGCCAACCTTTTCTCATTCTGTATATAAATGAGAGTGAATGTTTGGGGTCTTTCGTGGTTTTGTAGCTCCAACCAGTATGCTAAATCCTTTATACTTATTTCGCTTTTGATGTTCACAACCAGTCTCAGAGATAGAGATCACAGAAACCGCTAGTTGTTCCCAAACGTAGATGGAAGAAACTTCCGCTTTCCTTAATAAGAGGCACCTGGCCCAAACTGGGCATGTGACCAACCAGTCAAGCACTAGTTTTCCTTCAATCAGGATAGCGATGTGACTAAATTCTTACCAGTAGCAGAAGAGGAGAAGTGATGTGCAGATTCTGGCCATTAAAAGGAAGGTGATCCTTTGCCTTTTACCACTTGATGCTGAGCAAACCATCCCAAATTCAGTGGCTAAAACAACAATTTATTTTCATTCACAGTTGTGCAGGTCAGCAATTTGGGGATTCTTCTGGCATTAGCTGAGCATATGCATTTGTGATCAACTAAGCCAAGAAATGACTGTCACCTGGAGCAATAAGAAGTCCTTTTTGAATGCAAAGAGCTTTTTTGTTGAGCTTTTTTTTTTCTTCTGTGTATCAGGTAAAGAAAATTAGTGATCCAGATCAAGTAATCACTAGGACTTTGCTCCATTATTCTTTGGGCTTTATCCATCACATTATTACTTTGGTTTGCCCCAAAGACTTAAAACTAAGTATTTCTGTATTCAAGTGAAGGTTTTTCCATGTCAAGTTATTAGAGAAGGAAAAAAAAAAAAAGACCCACTGGTGTCTATGTAGAGAACTGAGAATCTTCTACAATTTCTTTCAATCCTTTGTGTACATGATGAGCTAGAATAACCTTACTGAACTGAATTATCCTGCCATGCTATGGTTCAGTGAATACCATTATATTTCAGCACAGCTTGAGTGATTTTTAATGCCAAAAACATCAGCAAGAAATACAAATGTTACAAAAATATTGAAACAATACCATAAAAAGCCTAGGATCATAAATACTTTACTTTGCAAGGTCTCCAAGGTCAAAATAGAAATACCATAGAAAATTAAAATGCTCTCTGTGTGAGAGTCTTTCAAAGGAAAACACACACACACACACACACACACACACGCACGCACGCACGCACAATTGTGGTTTACTATCAAACTGCGCAAAGCCATTTTTCTGAATCTATTTTAGGCTTGATTAATAAAGAAAAATAACCCTTTTTTCCCAGGGAGAAAAACTTACGAAGTTATTCATGTGCATGTTTCCTTATTTGGTTTTAATTACAATCTAAATTAAAGAAGAATTAGAGCCTGTGAAAGAGGGAGATTATTTTTATATGATTTACGTCCTCCACTATACAAAAGAACATGGTGTGCAGACAGGAGCTGGCTGAGGATCTGGATAGGAACAGTCAAACTCTCAAAAACTGTTGCTTAAGAATAAAGGCTCTATATCGGGAAACTTCCAGTTGAGTGCTCTTTGAAAGATGGTGATACAGGTATGTGTAAAGTGAGTCAGAGAAAAAAACACCAACAACACCACCACCACCTTGCAAGAGCTGCGCATTGAGCTGCAAAAAGCTGCCTTCTTCCGCCAGGTGGTACTCAGGTGCCTGCTGCCTCTTAATGGCTCTGCACACCATGGGTCACTTCCTCTTGTCCCCTGCTTTCCTGGGTCAGGTGTCAGCGTTTATTTAAGTCACTGAATCCCTGGAAAAAGAATCCAACCTGATATTTCTAACAGACAGAGGTGGCTCAGGTGCTTGGCTTTGCAGTTTAGAAAAGAGAGGTGACTCGGAATTGTCATTTAGGGCATTTTGTGACATTAGAGATGTCAGTGTTCTGAAAAGCCCCCGGGTCCCCATTTACCTGATGTTGCTCTGGTCTTCTTATTCTAGGTAATTTTCACTGTAGAACTTCAGTATCAGTAAGTTTCACTATGGTATTAGTTTCATTTAAAAAAAATTTATTGGTACATTGTAGTTATTCATCTTAATGGGGTACAAGATGGAAGAGGCATACATGCACACATCACTCCATCAGCCCTTCTCCAATTCCTGCCCCATTTCCAGCTTCCTCCCTCCTTCTCATGTTTGGCTTAGCGATAGACTTTGACATGTTTATGAACTTACATCATTACATTAGAGAATTTCCCTTTCTCTCCCTTCCATGCCCCTCACTTAGGTCGCCTTATTTACTCATGGTTTCTCCTCCTTTCTCTGGAGTTCCTCCTATGTCCTTTTCTCTTCCTACCTTCTGCATATTAGGGAGAGCATCTGATATTTTACTTTTTGTGATTGACTAATATCACTTTGCGTTCTCTAGTTCCATCTATTTCTCTGCAAATGACATGATTTATCTTCTTCATGGCTAAATAAAATTCCATTGTTGTACACATTCCTTAGTTTAAGTTTTAAAAGTATATCAAGGCTAGGTGTGGTGATGTGCCCCTGTTATCCTAGTACTTGGGAGGCTGAGACAGGGAATTGTAGGTTCAAGGCCAGTGTGCAGTAACTTAGTGAGACTTTGTTTCAAAATAAATAATAAAAAGGGCTGAAGGTATAGCTCCGGGTAGAATGCCATTGGGTTCAATTCCTAGTACCACTTCCCTCTCCACACACGAGTAGCAAGTGATCTGAAAACAATCCTTACTATATGGTAATTGACAAACTGACAAAGAAATTATATTATGAATATGTGAAGAAATTTCAAAACAAAATTACAGTGACAAAGCTTATTTAAAATTATGGAAGATGTTTTGAACAAGTCTTCTAATTTAAAAGTACAAGCATGCCAGGAGTGGTGACACACACTTGCAATGTAAGTACTTGAGAGGCTGAGACAGTAGGATCACGCAGCTTCGAAGCCAGGCCAGCTACTTAGTGAGGCTCTCAGCAGTTTAGTGAGACTCTGTTTCCAAATAAAATATAAAATAGGTCTGGGAGTGTAGCCCAGAGGTAGAAGGCCCCTGGGTTCCATCCTCAGTAACACACACACACACACATACACACACACACACACACACACACACAGGCATATATGATGTTTGCTCTTCTGTGTCCAGTCTTTTTTTTATCAAGTTCCATCCATGGTAGTATTTTTATGGCCAAATAGTATTCCTTTGTGTATATGTACCAATTTTTCTTTATCAATTGATGAACATTTAGTTGCTTGCCTGCCTGCCTGCCTGCCTGCCTGCCTGCCTTCCTTCCTTCCTTCCTTTCTTTCTCTCTTCTTTCTTTCTTTCTTTCTTTCTGTCTGTCTGTCTGTCTGTCTGTCTGTCTGTCTTTCCTTCTTTCCTTCTTTCCTTCCTTCCTGCCATAGCAGAATATTATTTTGGAAAGTATGTAATACACATTCAAGGGAGAATATAGGACACCTCAGAAAATAAGAGAACCCTGTTTCCATTTTAGCTGTTTTGACTAGGGCTACAATAAACATGAAAGTTAATAAAAAAGAAAAAAGACAGGAAAGAATTTTGAATGCTTTCATCACAAATGATAAATAAGGAAACAAGTATGCTTACTTTGATTTGAACATTACACAGAATACACATATATGGAAACATTACATGGTACCCCATACTTATGTACAATTTTATGTAACTATTTAAAAAAAATACCTGGACAAACTGGGTGTGATGGCACAGACCCATAATCCTAGAGTTTAGGGGGCTGAGACAATAGGATCATAAATTCTAGGCACGCACATGGTAACAGTGAGACCCTGTTTCAAAATAAAAAAAAAATACAGTAG
Organism: Muscardinus avellanarius; assembly: GCF_963383645.1. Classification (NCBI taxonomy): domain Eukaryota; kingdom Metazoa; phylum Chordata; class Mammalia; order Rodentia; family Gliridae; genus Muscardinus; species Muscardinus avellanarius. The sequence continues at coordinate 16,001,712 of NC_137793.1, forward strand.
GTTTGGGCTATCACTAAGAGGTGGAATGCCCCTAGGTTCAATCCCCAGTCATACACATACACACACAAACACCCTGAGAGTTTTCAACAGAAACTTTACCAAAGAAGATATATTGGTGGCAAAAGGACATGAAAAGATGTTCAGCACCACTAGTCATTAAGCTGAAATTATAAATATAAAGTAAAACTGCTGTATAACTGACCAAATGCCTTCACTAATCAAATCTGGCAAAACCTTGTGGTGGTGAGGATGTGGAATAATTGAAATTCACACACAATGCTGACGACAATGGAAGTTGGGTCAATGGGCCAACCACTTCAAAAAACAATTTGCTACTTGCTTGCACAATTAAAATTATAATTACTATATGGCCCAGCAATCCCACTCCAAAATACTTACCTGAGACAAATGAAAACTTCATACTTATTCTCAAACTTCAATGTGACATTTTTAGTTGTGGATTTTGTAACAATTAACAAAATCTGGAAATGAACCCAGTGAGAATTAACAAACAAGCAGGCTGGTGCCTCAATATAGTGGAAAAGCACTCAGCAATTAAAATGAATGGACTGCTGAAACACTGTTATGTGTAGACATGTATATGTCATTTTAGATAGATCTCACATTCATTAAACTTAGTGAAAGAAGGCAGAATCCAAAGACTGTCAGCTGTATGATTCCACTTATAGTAAGTTCTAGTAAGGGCAAAGCTACAAAGCAAAGACGAGTTCCTGTCACTGGCTGAGGGTTGGGGAATGGCATGATTAAGAATGATTACAAAGGGTCACAAGGAAAGTTTGGGTAGGTAGAGCTGTACTATAAACAATAAAATAAAAAATGAATAAAAATAAAAATAAAAAGTAAAGCCATACCTGGCTCTACTTTTTAAGACAGAAATTCTCTTTTTTAATTTTCTTTCTTTATGGTGACAATACTGGGGATTAAACCCAGAGGCATTCTACCTCTGAGCTACACCTTCAGTTCTATTTTATTTTTATTTAATATGTATATATTCCTGACTCCTAGAGCCCTATACTAAAATATCAGGTTTTACTACATGTAAATTATAGCTCTAAAAATAAAATATATCAGGGACTTTGTCAATTTAGTCATTAGCGTTAGTCATCATGATAATGAAGATTTGAGTCTACTGTAATTGTTTTATTAGATTATTAGAGACACCTCATCATGGGCCAGTTGCATGCCTGTATCTGCATCAAGGAGAGTGGTACACTAAGGCATCGAGGATGGGAAGAGACTATAACAAAAATCTCTTACTCTCTTTGTGTCTCACATGGTTGTGATTGAAATATACCCAGTTGGTTCATTCATTTTAAATTCAGAAATTAAACAACTAATTTACCATATTGATATGCAAGTGAGTACACACACGTACCAGAATCCTGACTTTATCTCCACTGTCATTTCCTGTTTATTTCTCCCATTTGCCATCTAGCTACACTCAATGGCTCAATATCCCTCTCGGGGCTCTGCATTCTGTACTCTGTCTCTGGACCTTCCTCTGTCTCCAGAGTGCTCTGGCAGTCCCTCTGAGTACAAGGCACTCCTTCCAGATCTCCTCCTGCTTAGGCCCCTGAAGCTTCCGCCTCCTCTGGGAAGTGTTCACTCACATTTTCTCTCTTCTGTTGCAATTCACACGTTGGTGTGACTTTTTTACTCCATGTTCATCTCCCCTAGAAGACAGTAGATCTCTGGAAAAAGAAACTTGTTCCGTGACACTGTCATCTCCTAAGCTCCTAGTACAGTGCACAACACGTAGCAGGTGGTCAGTTTATTTTTCGTTTGTGTACAAGTGAACAAAAGCACATACTTTTCTTTAAAAAAATACAAAACCATTTCCAAAGCATACATTTGTGTCTACTGTCTTTTTAGTGTTTGCTTCCCAGTTGAAATGGAAACACACACACACACACACACACACACACACACACACACACACACTCAGGAACATCTTCCCCCACAGATTTATCTTCTCTAAAAGTGTATAGGTATAATGTCTTTGAAAATGTGTTCTTTATTTTTAAGTCCTAATTTTTACATTAAGAAAAATAAATATTTCTAATAAGGAGGTTTGGACTATTGATGCCTGTCCATTTTAAAGACATTAGCTTTAATTTATTATAATTAGGATAGAGTCATGGTGTTCAGAAGTGCTCCCACAGCAATGTTCTCATACATGTTTTCACTTAGCATGGTTTCTGTTCCCTGCTGTCAACTATGATCCAAATATACTAGGTAAATGAGAAACTCCGAAAATAAATAAGTCATGAGTTGTACATTGTTTATTCTTTTGAGTAATGTGTTGAATTATCACTCCATACTGCTGTTTCACCCAGAGTGTGAATCAACTCTTTGTCCAGTGTATCCCCTCTGTATATACCACCTGCCTGTTGGTGACTTAGCTGTCTTAGTTATTAGATCACTTGTTGTGGGATTACAGTAACCCAATATGAGTGAGTGAGAGAGAGAGAGAGAGAGAGAGAGAGAGAGAGAGAGAGAGAGGGAATGAATGGCGCTTGAGCAAACATATTCAGAGAACTTTATTTGCAGCATATGATTATAATTGTTCTATTTTATCATTATCTTTGTTAATCTTTAGTTGTACTTAAAAATTAAACTTCATTATAACTATGAATGTATAGGAAAACATGATATGTAGGACTCAGTATTATGCATGGTTTATGGCATCCACTGAGAGTCTTAAAACTTATCCCCCACAGATAAAGGGAGACTATTTGTATTTTAGTGTTATTAGAATTTGGTCATCAGCATTTCTGGAAGCATAACGAATTGATTGTACCTTTATTCTTTTGTATGTAATACCCAGAGCCTGGTAAAGCCAGAGGTATGATTATTTCTGATCCCATGTGAAACATAGAATTCATTAATTATGTTCATATTATGATTATAAAAAAAGAGTTCAGCATCTATTTTTGATATGTGGTCAAGGCTCACAAATGTACAAAAAAGTTGACAGCCCTTGACTGGTGGCCATTACTAATTTAATAAGCAGTCTTCAAAGCTCTTGCAGATACAAAAGAATCTGAAGTTACATGTGTAATATGCAGCGTGGGCAAAATACTTAATTCTATTCACTTTGAAACCTAGAGGACAGCTATTAAAATTTTATGGTACAAATTAAAATTTAAGATTAAAATACAAGATCAAAAGAAGCCTTTTTTCCCCCTCAGCACTATTAAGGATCAGCTTTCTGAATAGACTCAATGTTCAATGTCATGTCCTTTCCTTCTGGAGAGACAGATTAGAGCTAATCAGAAGTGACAAGAGAAACATTATCTTCCTGTATTTTTTTCAATTGGGAATGATTTTTTATATTACTTTTTAATATATATGTAACTGTAGTCATAGGGCAGAAAATGCAAGTCAAATATGAGTGTAGACAATTTTGGCAGAGAAAATATGACGTGGAGAAAGTGTTTGCCTCAATGATTCCCTGGGAACTCTGAATAGATGCATCTTTTCATTGCATTGCAAACACCTGCAACATGACCAGACATAGACGCACACAAATTCACTTCCACCACAACCTACTTAAAATTAAAACAGAAATGCATAGGCGATGCTCTCTTTCTCATCCTCCTATCAAAGACCCAGTAGGATCTAAGACAACTTATAAGGAATGACTAAAGGAATCAGCAGCAAATCTCTTTAGCTTGTGTTGGTGAACTTGTACCCTGAGACCTGACCCCCATTTCACACAATAATGTGAGTCAGGAAAGTGGTATGTAAGACCAAGGACAGAAGGCCACAGATGAAGAAAAAACCTACCATCTCTACACTGTTGTCTCCTTGACCACTCTACAGGAAGGAGAATTAGTCTATGTACATTTAATCCTCTGGTCTCATGTGGAGAAATTCTAAGAAACAGCATAAATATAGTCAAAGAGCAGAAAGATCCTAAAATTAACCATGTTTAAAACTTAATGCAAGTCAATAAATTTTACACATTGACAAAAGAGGCAATCATAGCAACAAATGCAATGCTTCCCCATTAATCATAATAACTTACTGTTGTGAATGTTCCAATATTTAGAATGTTCTTACTCTGAAGTTTGAGAATAGCCTGTGAAAAGAAAACACATTACTAAGGGAAACTTTCCTAGAGCATAAACACTTGTCAATTGATAGGAAGAACATAAGTTTCTTCACCTTTGTTTGTTTATTTCTTAAATAACACTTTAGGACGGTTCAAATGCCTGGAGTCTATAGGCACTTTACTAGTGCATAATCTTACAAAAACCTTGTGACTACATAATTTATTCTCAAAACCAAGGCACCTTTGAGGATGAGAGTGTGTCTGCTAATATATTTGCCCAGACAATAGGCATAAACTAATTGTATCCACAAAAAACCTTATCTTCCTATGAATGATTATAATTGTTCCAAGTTGAGTCTGAAGCATTTCATGACCTAAAACTACCTTATATTCTATGTTTTTTTTTTTTGTATGAGCTATTTTCTATTACATGCTAGTACAGGTTAACAAGGTGGTAGTGAGTTTGGCTCTGAAATCTTGGCTCAAATTACAACTTTCACAAGCTGTCATGTTTTTTGATTGTGGAACTATGGAGAAGTTACTACCCTAATCAAATCTCAGGATCACCATGTATATTCTGGAAATAATAAAACTATATACACATACAGTTGAATATTACTTAAGAACACACCAAGAAATCTATGACTCATGCCTGGCACAAAGTTGGCCACCAAAACAAATGTTCAGTAGATAGTAGCTATTAATATGGTATGAACTGCACTCAGAGTAACATATCAAAATGTATATTAGTTCAGCTAGTTGTTCTGTAAGTAATACTAGTGCAAGGAAAATTATAGGTACTTAATAAATTCTAGTTGAATAAGAAATGAATGAGTAAAAATGAGAAACAGAAGTGTTCCCTAATTTCTAACCTTATTCTTGATAAATATTAGTTTACTGGAGATTATATATATATATATATATATATAATATATATATATATAGTGTGTGTGTGACTATATACACACAGACATATATGTATATATGTGAATATCATGTATGTGTATATGTGTATGTGTTTAGTTTGAAAGATTGAAATTGGCTTGAGTGAATAAAGCCCAGAATGAGTGAGGTAATGCTATGTCTCTAAGAGGTTCTAAAACCTGACTTCATATTAAAACAGCCTGAGGTGCCAGGTGTGAAGGCACACACTTGTAATCCCAGCATTTGGGAGGCTGAGACTAGAAGATCGTGGTTTGCAGACAGCCTTAGCTACTTATCAAGGCCCTTCACAACTCAGTGAGACCCTGTTTGAAAAAATAAAAAAGACTAAAAATTAGGGCTAGGGGTATAGCTCAGAGGTACAATGCCACTGGGTTCCATTTCCGGTACCACAATAAATAATAAATAAATAAATAAATAAATAAATAAATAAATACTAAAAAAAGCCTTATGTGAATTAAGTACTGATACAAGGGGCCAACTTGCAGTGATTCTGATGAAAATGATTTAGGGTAGGAAAAAATTTTCTCTCAGAGTCTCCAACAGAAAACAATACTGTTGCTATCTTGTATTTACCCAATCAGACTCATTTCAGACTTACTACTCCCAGAACTATAAGAAAATAAATCTGTGTTATTTTAAGTGATTAAATGTATGGTAATTTGTTATAACAGCTGCATGAATATACTACATAATGCCACCATTTTAAAGCACAGTGGAATATGAATTATTCCATTATTGAACTTGGTGAAAATATTATGCTGCTTCTTCTTCTTCTTCTTCTTCTTCTTCTTCTTCTTCTTCTTATTCTTCTTCTTATTATTATTATTATTAATTTATTTTGGTGGTACTGGGGATGGAACCCAGAGACATTTCTACCTCCAGGCTATACTCCAAGACCTATTTTTACTTTATTTAGAAACAGTGTTTCACTAAGTAGCCGAGGCTGACTTTGAACCTGTGTGATCCTCCTGTCTTAGTCTCCCAAGTGCTGGGATTACAAGCATGCACCACCATGCCCAGCTCTATGCTTATTATTTAATGCCATTCTAGATATGCTAAAAGACTACAACATAAAATGATATTACCAGAGTAAGAAGTCATGATAAAATTCGCAATGCACAGAAAATCAGTGGTTAGAACATTAAAAAAACTTAAAAATATCTCAAATCAGCAGATTTTTTTTAAAACACTGGAAACTCAGCATGAAACTGTAACAGAATTCAACTTCCTTCTTTCCTTCTTTCCTTCCTTCCTTCCTTCCTTTCTTTCTTCCTTCCCATCTTCCTTTTTTGTGTGTGTGTGTGGTCTCGCCATTGAACCCAGGAACATTTTACCTCTGAGCTACAGCACCAGACAATTATATTTTTATTTAGAAATAAGATCACTAAGTTGCTAGAATTGGCTTTGGACCTGTGATCCTCCTGTCTGAGACTCCCAAGTACTGGTATTATAGGCATAGACTACCACACCTGGCTCAAAGTCAACTTTAAAATGACTCATTTTTAACTAAGCAAATGAATTAATTATCCATGTCTGGTTGCAGTAATGAAAGAAATGTGTTTAGGGACAATAAACTAAGACTATTAGAGTAAGATAAGAACAGCTTCTTAAAGTTTCGGACATCTGGAACAACACCACTATTCAACTAAAAACAAAGTAAACAATTTTGAATGGATATTTTTAGTTATTTGTGAATTGATAGATGTTTCTCTACTGCTTATTTATTTGAGGACTCAATGCCAAGTTTGAAGTAACTGAAGAATTACTATATGTGGGACATTTACAGGCAAAAATTTTTTTTCCTAAATAATTTAAGGAAACACTAATTCAATATAGTCTGAAGTGGAATCTACTAAGATGTGTCATTAATAAAGGTGGTAAAAATAAATATATATTAGAAATAGGTTTTTTAGGCAAATTTATAAAGTTTTAAAATCCGAGCTATTTATTTATTTATTTAATGTTTTATTGTTTATTTTTTATTTTTTAAATTTATTTTTATTGGTGCATTGTAATCATACATTATATTGGAATATAAGACTTGAGAGGATATACAAGCACACATCATCCAATTAGCCCTCATTCAGCCCCCATCCCATTCCCTCCCCCTCCCTCGACCCCATGCTTGTTTGGTGATTAACTTTGATACATTTGTTTATGTACCTCCTGAGTTTTAAAGAGGCTCCATCCTCCCCCATTCCATACCCTCTGATTGGTCACCTTAGTTGCTTCACTATAGGGCCCTTTCTATAGCTCGACCACTTCCTGTTGCCCGTTTCCTCCCAGTTATTGCTGATTAGGGGAAGCATCTGGTTTTAATTTTCTGCGATATTTCTCTGTGCATGCCGTGTTGCAAATACCGATCCCACTCTTGACGGCTCCAGTTGTGGCCTGACTACCCGGTGGACTGATCAGACCTCACTGGCTCAAGCAGCGGCTTTGCCTCATGGGAGGCCCCGGTTCTGGCCTCGCTGGCCCCGACACTGGCCTAACCCCTCAGCTGGCTCCGATCCCGGCCTCGGAGGCCCCAGCACCAGCCTTGACTCACGGCAGGCTCCGATGTTAGCCGATGACCCCACCATAGGCCTAATCCCTTGGCAGGCTCCGATCCAGGCCTCAGAGGCCTCAGTAGCGGCCTTGCCTCACAGAAGGCTCTGATGCCGGCCGTTGGCCCCAGCACCGGCCTAACCCCTCGGCAGGCTCCGATCCTGGCTTCGGAGGCCCCAGCACCTGCCTTGCCTCACAGCAGGCTCCAATCCCGGCCTTGCTGGCCCCAGCACCAGCCTAACTCCTTGGCAGGCTCCAATCCCAGCCTCAGAGGCCCCAGCACTGGCTTTGCCTCATGGCAGGCTCCGATCCCGGCCTCGCTGGCCCCAGCATCAGCCTAACCCCGCAGCAGGCTCCGATCCTGGCCTCAGAGGCGTCAATAGCGGCCTTGCCTCACAGAAGGCTCCAATGCCGGCTAGTGGCCCCGGCACCGTCCGAACCCCTCAGCAGGCGCTGATCCCCATCTCAGAGGCCCCAGCACCAGCCTTGCCTCGCGGCAGGTTCCGATCCTGGCCTCGCTGGCCCCAGCACTGGCCTAACCCCTCGGCAGGCTCCGATCCCGGCCTCAGAGGCCTCAATAGCGGCTTTGCCTCACGGAAGGCTGCGATGCTGGTCAGTGGCCCCAGCACCGGCCTAACCCCTCAGTAGGCTCTGATCCTGGCCTCGGAGGCCCCAACATTGGCCTTGCCTTGCAGCAGGCTCGGATCCCGGCCTCGCTGGCCCCAGCTCCGGCCTAACCCCTCGGCAGGCTCTGATCCTGGCCTCAGAGGCCTCAGTAACGGCCTTGCCTCACGGAAGGCTCCGATGCCGGCCTTTAAAATGTGAGCTATTTATAAGCCTATGCTTATTCATTATATGGTTTATTGAAGGTATATTTCAGAAAGTATATATATTTATCATATTTTATTAAACTGGTAGCATCAACTCTGAATGGCATTCACTCTTACTCATGGAAGTTGTGAAGAAAGGCTGAGTGAATATCCTGGCTTGCCTTATCAAAATAGTTTGATGACTTACTCTAGAAATATAGTTTTACTATAATTAAGTTTATGTCTGGCAACTGTTATTATGAAATACTACAGGCTTTGAAAATTAATTTTTTACCAAAGACTTGAAATTAACTTTTAAGGAAGACTTGGAAATTTTGTGTAATAAAATTAAACCTAAAATTATAAAGTAAATCAGTACTGATATATAAAATGTATAGTGCAGCAAATAATTTTGTCAATAACTAACATTGCATGAATTAAAATATTGTAAAACTGCTTTATACAGTTCCTGTTCTCTTAAAAATCAACAAGAATCTTCAGTACCACATACATTTGCAACATAAATATTTTTCAGATTAATAATATAATTCTAGTAGCATTTTTAGACCTCACAGCTAGTGACAATGGAATTTTCATATTTATTTACTCATACAATTGAGGATCTTCTACTTTGTATTTAATTGGAAGTGATTAATCCACATTGTAATGACATGCTGAATGATAAGTGTCTAACAGAGGAATCTCAAAGAATTTATAAATGCCTTTTAAATGATGAATATACTTAATTAATAATTTATGTCCTTACATTCATCTCAATGCTTGGTAATACCTATCTGTATAAAAAGGCATTCTTATAGATGAAATAGGTAAAATTTCATTGCAGTTGAGCTTTAATAGAACATGTATAGCTGATTTTTATCATAAGAAATATTGATTTTGAATCCCCCCAGAAGTAAAATATCCCCACCCAAAACCAGAAGCAAAAATAATTTAATTTTTACACTTATAGATCTCTGTAATAGTAATGATTTGGATTTATAATTTACCCCAAGACTTCAGGGAAAGTAGGCAGTCATATTGAGTGCAGGCTTTGTTCCTAAGGAGGCATCCCTAGAAGTATGGCCTCAGAGATTATTATATAGAGTCTCTCTTCCCCTTGGTTTCTTTTTTGCTTCTAACTTCCATAATAAGGGAGCAGAGACCTTACTTTCTCCCTCTCTTTGCTTCCCTACCATCATACCCTGAGCTCTGCAGACCCAACCTGACATGGACTGATTTTCTGAAATCTTCAAAAACTGTGAGCAAATAAATTTTCCTTCTATATTTTGTGTTGTCAAGCTTATTGGGTGACAACAGTGAGAATGATGGCTAAAAAATCTCTACTACCCAAATATTCAACTATTTTATTCTAAGCTTTGTCAATAACAATGTTTAGAAATTTGTTTTTCTCTTGTTATATACCTATTTACATAATATTTTTGTGTGTTGATTAAAAATTCTGAAATATTTATCAACTGACCTTTTATAGATAATGTTGATTTTTGCTCTAGATTTTGTAGAGTCAACACAATTCCTATCAAAATTCCAGTAGAATATTTTTTTCAGAAATAGAACAAATTATCTTAAATTCATTTGATTAGCTTTGCTAGGATAGAGTCTTTTGAGCTCTTTGTATATTCTGGATATTAGCCCTTTATCAGAGTGGTGGCTGGTAAAGATCTCCCATTCTTTAAGCTTTCTCTTTAGGTTCTTGATGATTTCCTTTGATGAGAAGAAATTTTTTAGTTTGATGCCATCCCACTTGTTAATTCTTGCTTTAATTTTCTGCGCTTTGGAGGTCATGTTGAGAAAGTTACTGCCTGTGCCTGTATGTTGGAGTGTTGAGCCTCTGCTACCTTCTAATAACTTCACAGACTCTGGTCTAATTTCTAAGTCTTTGATCCATCTCAAGTTGATTCCTGTGCATGGTGAGAGGTAAGGATTTAGTTTCATCTTTCTACAAATGTATAGCCAGTTCTCTTAGCACTATTTGCTGAAAAGCCTGTCTTTTCACCAGTGTATGAGTTTGGCCCCTTTGTCAAAGGTCAATTGACTATAGGTATATAGGTTTGTTTCTGTATCTTTTATTTTTCCACTGGTCTTTGTGCCTGTTGTTGTATCAATACCATGCTGTTTTTACTACTATTGCTCTGTAGTATAATTTGAAGTCAGGGATTGTGATGCCCCCTGCATGGTTCTTATTGCTGATAATTATTTAGTTTAATAGAGGGCTAATATCTAGCAAAACAACCCAATCAAGAAAGGGGCAACTAAACTGAATAGACTTTTCCCAAAAGTAGATATTTATATATAGCCAATAGATTCATGAAAAGATGTTCAACATCATTAGACATCAGGGAGATGCAAATCAAAACTACACTGAGATTCCAAGTCCAATCAGATTGGAAATTATAAATAAGTCAAATAACAACAAATGCTGGCAAGCATGTGGGGAAAGAGGAACTCTTTTACACTGTTGGTAGGAGTGCAAGCTACTTCAGCCGCTATGGAGATTAGTATAACTATTCCATAGAAAACTGGGAATGGATTCACTATATGATTCAGCTCTACCACTCCTGGGTGTTTTTGCAAAAGGGTAGGAATTGGAGAACTATAGTAATATATGCAAACCTATGTTCATCGCAGCACAATTTAATAGTCGAAATATGGAACCAACCTAGGTCTCTATCAACAGGTGAATGAATTGGAAAATTATGGGAAATACAGTGGAATTCTATTCAGCAATAGAGAACAAAATCATGTCATTTGCAAGAGATGAAAAGACCTGGAGAACATTATGTTAAGTGAGATCAGCCAAAAACAGAAAGAGAATGAGCAAATGTTTTCTCTAATATGCCCAAACTAGGGAGTATTAGGGATACCAGAGTGACTCCATATAATGGAGGGGAAACCTCAGCAAAGCTAGAAATGAAGGGAAGAAGACGAAGAAGGCTGAGGTTGATTAATGGAGGAGCTACATCTGAACATGTGTATGAGTGTGAATGTAGCATGGTCAACTTGGACACTCATTGCTGGAAGGTTGAAAAGGAGAAGCAGGGGAGGGAGAGGGCACCAAGTACTGTGTGAATTTATGCCATTTTCAATATGATCCACATAGAATTAAAATATCATTTGAAATCTCAGTGAAATAGAACTTATTAAAACAGTATTTAAAAAGAAGAAGAAAGTTGGGAATCTCACTTGCTGATTTCAAAACCTATTTCAGTGCTAAGCTATAAGCTAGGCATGGTGACACACAGTTGTAATACAAGTACTTGAGAGGCTGAGACAGGAGGATTTGCAGGTTCATGGCCAGCCTCAGCCACTTTGTGAGGCCCTCCACAACTTAGTGAGACTCTGGTTTAAAAAAAAAAAAGTTACAAACAGGCCTGAGTCATAGAGCAGAGATAGAATGTTCCTGAGTTCAATCCCTAGTACTACCAAAAAAAAAAAAAAAAAGCCTAAGCAATGATAAAGGACAGTGTAGCATAAAGTCAGACATATAAACTAATGAAAGAGAACAGAAAAGCAATGCAGAAGAACTCATAAATATGTTCAAATGCTCTTTGACAGGTTCTAGGACCACACAATGGAGAAAAGACACTTTCATCAACAAATGGTCATAGAAAACCTGGATATTTATATGCAAAATATTGACATAGATCTTTATATTATGCCATATCCAGAAATTAATTTGAGATGGGGTAAAGACCAAGACATAAAACAAACAACCATGAAATGTCTAACAGATGGCCTAGGGGAAAATCTTATGACATTAGATTGGCTGATGATTTAAAAAAATTCTTATTGGTCATTATACTAATACATAATACTGGAATTCATTGTGATATATCTGTGCATGTACACAACATAATTTGGTCAACTTAATTCCCTTCCTTTTTCTTGCTTTCTCCTTCCCCTTAATCCACAACCTTCTTTTTTTTTTTTCTTATTTTCAGAAGGCCTTTTTTTTTTCGTTCCTTTTCCTCTGTAACTTCTACATGTGAGAGAAAGCACACAGCCTTTTACTTTCTGAGCCTGACTTATTTCACTTAAAATGATGTTCTTCAGTTTCATCCATTTTCCTGCAAGTAGCATAATTTCATTGTTCTTCACGACTGCATAAAACTCCATTGTGAATATGTACTCTATGCCCTTTATCAAATCCTAAATTTCCTCAATCCATTCCTCCTTGGATGGACACCTAGACTTGTTTCACAACTTGGCTATTTTGAGCGGTGCTGCCACAAATATGAGTATTCATGTATGGCTGTAGTTTGCTGAGTTTAATTCTTTTGGATAAATACTACATAGCGTATAGTGAGATCATATGGAAATTCCATTTTTAGTCTTTTGAGAACTCTTTATTCTAATTTCCATATTGGTTGTATAAATTTACAGTTCACCACTAGCATATAATTGTTCTTTCCCCCTTACATTCTTACCATAATTTATTATTATTTATATTCTTTTCTTTTTTTACTGAGGATGGAACCCAGAGGCATTCTACCTCCAAGCTACACCCTGAAACCAATTTTATTAGTTTGGAAAAAGGGTCTCACGAGGTTTCTGAGAGCATATCTATGTTGCAGAGGCTGGCTTATAACCTGTGATCCTACTGTCTCAGCCTCCTACATACTGGAATTAGAAGGGTTCACCACCACAACCAGCTATTATTAATATTCTTAATGACTGCCATTCTAACTGGAATGTGATGAAACCCCAGCGTAACTTTGATTTGAATTTCCCCAATTGGTAAAGATGTTGAACATTTTCTTTATATATTTGTTGAACACTTGAATATTATTGAGAAGTATATACAATTCATTTCCCCATTTATTATCTGGGTTGTTTTTCTGGTATTAATATACTGGCATCAGGGTGATGCCAGATTTATTGGAATTAATTTGGAATTTTTTTTTTGTTGAAAGTCTTTTCATTATTACTTTGGTTTCATTGCTCATTATTGGTATGTTTATGTTTTCTATATCTTACTGATTGAATTTTGGTAGGTTATATGTGTCTAAAAATTTGTCCATTTTTTTCCTAAATTTTCAAATTTTTTGAGATGTAAGTTTTCAAAATAGTAATTTTCCTCTGGATTTCAGTGATATTTGTGGTGAGACCTCCTTTATCTTGACTAGTTTTATTAATTATGTTATTCTTTCTTTTGGTTAGTTTGACTAAGTTTATCAATTTTACTTATTTTTTCAAAGAATCAACTCTTTGTTACATGTTCTTTTAATTTTTTTGTCTATTTTTAAATTTTATCTCATCACTTTCATTACCTTGTATTTGATCAAATTTTTTTAGAATCTTGAGATTAAGCATTAGGTTTGTGGGATCCTTCAGATTTTTTTGATATCTGCACTCATAGCTATAAAATAATATAATAATTTTAATAATAGTACTCATAGTAGTTTTCTTCTTAGGACTATATTCATGGTATCCAAGAGATTCTTTTTCATTGTATTTCTATTCTCTTTTGGTTCCATTTTTCCCCCTGATTTTTCTATAATCTCATGAAAAAATATTTAAAATCAATTTATAGATTGTATTTTATTTATTATGCAAATAAAAAGCCAAATTTTTCTCTACAATGAGCTAATTTTATTTCCTCACCTTCAATTTTCAATCTTCATTATAAATATTTATCTTACATAAACTGATTAGGATGTACTGAACCATGCCTTATTCATTAGAATTAGGCATTGAGAATATACAAAGTAACAAAAAGATATAGTATTTGATATCTACAGTTATTATTTTACAGTGAAACAGCTGTTTATAACTCTTCTGTATGCCTGCTAAGGTGGAAAGATATTTTATTGATCTCATGTGTGTGAATATATATCTTTATATATGTATATATGTATGTATACATGTGCATGTATATTTGTTCTTTTTTGTGTGTGTGTGGGTCTGGGAATGGAACCCAGAGGCATTTGACCTCTGAGCTACACCCCTCCCAATTTTTTTTTTCTTTATTTTGAAACAAGGTCTCACTGAATTGCTGGGGGCCTCACTTAGTAGCTGATGCTGTCTGTGAACCAAGATCCTCCTGTCTCAGCCTCCTGAATGCTGGAATTAAAAGCATGTGCCACCATGCCCAGCTCTGGTATTTTTAAGAAGTAATGAAAAGCAAATTAAAATCTGCATAGAAATTTAGGGAGTAGAAGTAAAAGTAAACTTGTTAAATGGTCAAAGGAATAAAGGGCCATTATACTGAGTTATAAAATGCAAACTTCTATAAAAGAGAACCCCTCACTCAGGCTCTAAATCCAAATGAGTTTTGATTAGAAGGTTGAGTTTAGGACTTAGGGGAGCTGAATTATTCTTTATAATTATGAATAAATTTATACTGGAGATGGGACCTGAATAAATTGATCACTCAGGTGGAGCACTGCTTTGACATAGAAGGCAGATTTGAGAGACCTTCGTATAAAGCATTCTAAAACTAAATTTTATGAACTGAAATTACTAATTTATTAATTTATTATTATGAAATTATTTACCATGGGTATACTATCACCTTGCTTTCCCTGGTTGCCCTTAGATTATCTTTACTAGAGACTCCATCACTTATTCATGGTTTTTGTAAAAATAGACTTGTTTGGGTACGTTTTAAGAGTGAAATTAAGCTGTTTGGATTGATGCAAGGCAAGGTTAGATTATATAGACAAGTTGGAGTCGAGACAGAAAATTCTGGAGTTACAGAACTCTAGGAAATAGCATAAACATCCTGGAAAAGCTTCAAACTTTCAGGACTGTGGAACTGCTGACATCAAAGCCTAGTATACTGGGGAGTAAAGCTAGACCCAATTCATATCTGAATTTGAGGAATAACGAGACAATTACAGATCCAGTATAAATTGGGAGTTGGAAAGGAGCAAGGCCCAGAGAAGGGCGGAGGTAACAAGAAACTCAGGTATGTGTGAGGTCTGAATGAAGAGGGAGGGGCCACCTGCCTCTTCACCTTCTGGGTAACCTCAGGGTTCTTAGGTGTGGGAGGGCTCTTGGACCTGCATTTCAACAAGTAGCTGAGGCTGTCTTCAAACTCCTATCCTCCTGTCTCTGCCTCCCAAATGCTGGGATTATAAGCATGCACCACCATGCCTGGCTAAATTTTAGTTTTAATAATAATAAAATAAATATACTAGCATCTCAGTGCTTTAACTTACTCATGTCATTTGTTCAATAATTCTATAGAACATATATCATTATATGCCTCAATTTACATAAAACAAAATGGAATATATACATAGATTTATAAAAATTCTGCAGGTAACAGGACCAGGAAGAGGTAAATTTAGGATTTAAAATCCAACTAGTTTGACCTTAAGTACTCTATTCCTAACTTTAACAATTGTTAAAATATGCTATGGTTACTTTATATTTATGTGTCTATGTTAAACCACTTGAAAATAAGCTACAGATGTCAAGCCACTTTACCACAAGTATTATATTCTATATATTCCAAAAATAAACACACCCTCCTACCTACATTAAAATAAAAACTAGCAATTATTCTCTAATACTGTAAAAAATGCAGTTCATATTCAATTTTTTCTCTCTGGTTTCAGTTAAGTCCAGAATGGTGCCTCTACTTTTTCTTTTAAATTATTCATACTTGTGTAGTCGACAGGCAGGAAGTCTTCCTTCCGTATTGGTCTCTATTTTCTAGTGGTGTGGACTTGTTTGTGGGCATCCTGTTGTTGGAAGTCATCTTGATCAGCATGCTGAGATTACCATCTTGGGTCTCCTAGCCTAAGTACATAGTACCTAATTGAATGGAATTTGTGTGCAAGCCAGCAAGCTTCAAAAAAACTGAATGGGACAGATAGGCAGTGCAGACTTTGATGTCTTCTTCATTTCCCACAATGTTTACCCTTCCCTAAAGCTTAACCCATGACTCCCTTGTTTTCCTTCCTGATCTTATCCTGTGATTGCTTTGCTGTCTCCTGTGTTTAATCATTTTATGATGCTTTGTTTAAACCTTGAATAAAAGAGAAATGCTGGCTGAAGGAAGAAGATTCCTTCTTCTCCTCTCCTGCCCAGATTCTCTAATAATTATTTTGATTCTTGAGTCATTCATTCTGACCATTCTGTGCTTCTAGCAAAAGAGCAGGCCAATCTATAGAGTTTATTAGATCCTGGCTGCAGTTTTCAGCAAGAGCACATCATGGATGAAGTTATATACCTCACACTATGCTCATCAGAGGGCACTCGGTTTACCCTCCTGCAGATGATGTTTGCTTTGATCATTGGGTCAGGGTACTGGTCACCACATTTCACATGGCTTAGGGTCCATTTCTGTTTTATTTTATTGTATTTTTAATGAACAAATAATTTGTAGGATGGTACTTTGACAATATGGAAAGATCCTGCTCTCCAGAAACATTTCTCCCAATGGGCTTGATGTACCCTGTCTGAATAAATTGTATTGCAGCTTCAAAAGTGAGATTTTATATTTCCAGTGTTCCATCCAGTTTATATTTTTCTATTCTCTGAGACTTCTGACACCATAAAAACAAAGCTTAATTTCCCTTAGTTCAGCAAATATAAAGCACAAAGCCTTCAAGGCAAATGTGAACATTAATGTTCTGTTCATCTGTCTGGACTCCTGCCTTTGCTTAGTTTTTGGCCTGGATATTCCTTAATTTTTCTTGGAAATCATCATATTTTTAAGAATATATTAAAATTATGTGTAAAAATTTCAGGATAAATATAAATGTATTATTTTATTTTTATCTTTTTCTTTCCTTTTTTTTTTTTTTTTTTTTTTGCGGTTCCAGGGAGGGAACCTAGGGGCATTGTAACTCTGAGCTACACCTACAGCCCTATTTTTTATTCTTTATTTTGAAAGAGGGTCTCACTGAGTTACGAAGGGCCTTGCTAAGTAGGTGAGGCTGTCCATTAACCGCGATCCTCCTGTCTCAGCCTCCCAAATGCTGGGATTACAAACATGTGTCACCACACCCCACTGTTTTATCCTTTTTGATCAAGCAAGTATTTTAATTTTTTTGTTTTTACTTTTGTATTTGGTAGTTGTGTATTGTGTATGTTTTAAAATTTTTGACATGCATATTTGACATGAAATCTAAAGTTAATTTACTTCCCTTTCTCCTTCTGGAAGATAAAAAAATGAAATATTTACATGTTATTTATGATATTTCAGCTATATTTTGTGGCTCCTTCCTGTTGGAAATAATCTCTTATTTTATTGTGTAGTGTTCATGGAATAAATTTTGTCCCCCAAATTCATATGTTGAAGCCCTAACCCCAAATGTGACTATATTTGGACATAGTCCCTTTACAAAGGTAGTTAAGGTTAAACGAATCACAGATGAATCTCTAATTCAATAGAAATAGTGTCCTTATAAGAAGAGGAAGAGACATGAAATGTGCATGTGTACCAGGTACGCACAGAGAGAGGGCCATGTCAGAGCACAAGGGGAAGATGGCTACTTGTGAGTTAGGGAGAGAAGTCACATGAGAAACCAGCCCTGCCATGCCTTGATGCTGTGCCTCCAACATCTGGAACCATCAGAAGTAATTGTCTGTTGGGTATGCCACCCAATCTGTGCTGTTTTTTTAAGGCAGCCCTCACAGACTAATACCTTTATTCAATACCCTTTTATGTCCAGGAGTCTGTACACTACTTTCACTTTGCTGTATTCCCTTCTGAGAGTAACTTCTTGCCTGAAGTGTCTTTTGGTAGTTTTTATAGGAGTTGCCCTCATCTCTTTTATACCCAACTGAAAATCTCTTTATTTTTCCTCATTCTAGAATAAAACATTTAGCTAAGTAGTGATAATTCAATAATTTCTTTGAGCACTTCGATTTTATTTCAGTATATGTTCAGACATTACTGCAACTGAAATTTTTATTAAAAATATAATGGGTTATTTTTAGAAATCTGTTTCTTATTTATTGGTACTTACTGTTTGTTGTCTGTCTTTGTATTCATTTTGTCCGGGTATGGGCTTTGTTGTATTTTTCTTTCATTATATTTTGTTGTAGGAATGCTGTAGAAAATATTCCCCTCCTAGTATAGAAATAAGTTAGGAATATATCCCCCCCCTTATAGAAGCAAGATATTAGGGTATAGAGTTAAGATATAAAATTAAGTTAGAAGGTTTTAAGTAATGTTAAGAATGGCTTTAGAGAATTAAAATGTTTGGACTTAGGATTCAGAATATAGTTGACTTGTAAGTTCCTGTTTTGTGATAACTGCCTGCTCAAGTTTTGGCATCTGTAAAACTGCTTACGCATATGTCCAGCATTTGTCCAGTGATAGTCTTTCGTTTTAGACTTGTTTGATGTTTAAAGAATGTTAGAAATTGCTTTTAAAATTTAGGAATTGCTTTTGAAATTTAAAGTGTTTTTGAAATATTTTAAAGTGCTTTACAATGTAAAAGTATTTTTTTTAGTTATAAGCCTGTAACCGCCTTATCTACCAGAAAACATCTGCCTTTTACAGGACTAGCCAGAGGCAGCCCTAGCGGATGAGCACATACCATTGCATAAGGGAGATAAGCAGTCTTTGGCGGGCGATGATATAGACAGGCATACCTTTGAAACTATTTGCTGTGATTCAAGTGTGTGGATGCGTGTTTTGAAATTATTGGTTGTACTTGTTTACCTTTTTATTTGATTGGTTGTATTCTAATGTTGGCGGGCTCTGACTTTTGGCGGGCTCTGACTTTTGGCGGGCTCTGACGTGTGTAACCACTCCCTCCTGGGGCTATAAATTCATAACCTGGAGTGAGCCACCTTGCTGCCTAAGAGGCTGCGGTTTGGCCAGGGCAACACCCTGGTAGCCTATAACCCCCTGAACATCACTGGGTTGGTGCCGGAGTTCCGACCACTGGCTTGCCAGTAAAGAGCTGCAGCACAATAAACCCTGTTTGTATTTTACATCCTTGGTGTGTTCCTCGTTATTTGGGTAAGGGGGCGATTCTCGGACCCTATCATATGTTTCCTGAATCTGAAGATTCTTGAGTTTATTCATTTATAGAAAATTCTCAATATATTACTAAACTTTAGTACAATACCTTTTGACACTTTTGGATTCTCTTTTTGGATATTACTACTAAGTGTGCATTAGTCCTCATTGTATCCTCAATGCTTATAAACTTTTCTTCTTAGTGTCTGTGTATTTATGTATGCTCACTCCTAGGTAATTTTTTTTTTTTAACAGCACTGGAGATGGAACCCAGGGACATTCCACCTCTGAGCTACACCTCCCAGCCCTACTTTTTATTCTGTATTTTGAAACAGAGTTTCACTGAGTTGCCAAGGGCCTCACTACATAGCTGAGGCTGTCCTTGAACCACGAGCCTCCTGTGTCAGCCTCCTGAATGCTGGGATTCCAAGTGTGCACCACCATGCCTGGCTTCCTAGGTAATTTCTTTACATGTACTAAATCTCTCTTCAGCGATTTTAATTATTTTCCAGAAATTTAATTTGATTCTCCCTCCATTTTCAATCTCTTAAAAGTTGTTTCAAACATACGTTTACATTACCTGGTAGATTTAATCTTTGAAGCTTTGTTGTGTGTTAGAGGTTTGCTGACTTTGTACCCTGTTGTTTCCTCGAGTGTTCAGCAGCTTTGTGTTCTATAGTGTTTTGTGTTTGCTTTGTGTGTGTGTGTGTGTGTGTGTGTGTGTGTGTGTTTTCCTTGAGTATTCTGCAGCTTTGCTTTTGTTTACTAGGCCCTTATCTCTGACACTTCGTCTTTTAAGGAGGTTTGCACTCATTTCTGAAAAATGCCCTTTATGATCATCCCTGCTCCTTTCACCTTAAATTTGAAATGTCCAGATCAATCAAATAGTTTAAATCTGAACTCCAGTCCTGTGAATAGTCATGGAAGACTTTTTTCCAATCCAACCTTAAGTTTTCTTTCATCATTGTTACAATTGTTAGGCATTCACTCATTTAATTGGCTTTTACTGACTTAACAAACATTCAAATGATCTGTCTTCTGAGAATATAGATGAAGGTCTGTAGTGCTATGACATTTAAATTCTAAACTTTTGAGCTAGGTGTGGTGTGGCACACATATAATCTCAGCATTTCGGGGGCTGAGACAGGAGGATCTTGGTTCTCAGACAGCTGCAGCTACTCAGTGAGGTCCTTTGCAACTCAGTGAGACTCTGTTTCAAAATAAAGAATAAAAAATAGGGCTGGAGGTGTATCTAGGAGGTAGACTGCCCCTGTGTTCCATCTCCTGTACAGCAAAAATAAATAAATCCTAAACTTTTGGCCTAGGTAACAATAACCTTCCATACTACAGCTTCAGTAGAGTCAGCTCACACATCAGGTCCTTGGCTGTCCAGTTTCCTGGTAGATTTTTGTTTCTCAGAATATCAAAATGCGTGCACAAAATGCAGTAATATATGTACTAAGACTGAGACAGGAGGATGCACTAATATATGTACTTAGGATGCATAATGTCAGTACTAAGACTGAGATGGGAAGATGGGCTAATGTAAATACTAATATTGCACTAATGTATGTACTAAGACTAAAATAGACTTGTGGTTAAGTAATTTACTCAAGTAGTGTGTGTTGATTTATCATCTGTTACTTTCACATATCTTGCTGTTTCAGTTTCTTCTCAGCTTGCTTGGATACATAAGTATGTTTTTAAATGACTGTTATGTTTCTTTAAGAAAAGCCAGGCATGGTGGTGCACACTTGTAATCCTAGCACTTGGGAGGCTGAGGCAGGAGGATCATGCAGGTTCAAAGCCAGCCTCCGCTACTTAGTGAGGCTTTCAGCAACTTAGTGAGACCCTGTTTCCAAATAAAATATAAAATATATCTGGGAATGTAGCCCAGGGATAGAAAGCCCCTGGGTTCCATCACCAGTACCACACACAAAAAAGAAGTGTGTGTGTGTGTGTGTGTGTGTGTGTGTGTGTGTGTGTTTATTTAGTAGTTGGGAGATTTGTAGTCTATAATACTGTAGAAATGGAAGTCCATGATAATTGTTAGATCCCAAACTGAAGAGACTCCTTTGCAAAAAGACTTTTATCAGGTCTCAGAAGATATGTGCCCAAGGCTAGCAGCCACTTCATTGGTCTAATATAGAGAGCTGAAAAAGGTCATTTTCTTTTATCATTCATGTAAAGGCAATTAGTCACATATACTTGCAAGAAACAAAACTCCCAATGCCCTATTTTTAATGCTTACTAATTTCTGTAGTGCCCATGCTCCTACAAATGATTGATTTCAAACCCAGTTTTTCATAAACTGACTCCCAAGGTTCCTGAGAATGTAACAATTGTTTCTTGCAAGCGAATCCTAGAATTTAATATATATTTCTAAAAATTTTATTGGTGTTAGATAAAATTTTTTACTCATTTATAGTTTTACTTATTTATTTATTTATTTTATTGGTGCACTGTATTCATACATCATAGTGGGATACAAACTTTTGTAGACATACATGCACACATCGCCCAGTCAGCCCCCACCCGATCCCCACCCCATTCTCTCCCCATCCCTCCCTCCCATGCTTGGCTTAGTGGTTGACATCTAGTATTATAGCAATTTATCCAAAATTAAAAATGATAATCTCACATAACAGTTTCATTTGTCTGATACCAAGCTTTTGATGACTTAAAGATAAAATTTCAATATTTCTTTTTATTTTCTTTCTTACCAGAGAATATTTTTTTTCTATTTTTTTTAGGTGAAACTATCATATATTTATATATTTATTTTTCAGGAAAAAAATCTATCCTAATATGGAATATGGACTCTAGATACCCAAAACGATCTTGAAAAAGAACAAAGCTAGAAGATATATATTTTCTGATTTCAAACCATATAAAGCTACAATAACTGAAACAGTGTAGTACTATTCTAAAGGCAGATATATAAACCATTGGAGTTAAATAAAAGCCTAGAGCTAAATTCTTCCCTATATTGTCAAGTTATTTTTGACAAGGTTTCCACGAACATTTGGTGGTGGAAAAAATAATCTTTTAACTAAATATTTTTGAAATATTAATCACATGGAAAATAATAATTACATGGAAAAGAATAAAATTGGACCCTTACCTAATCCCATATACAAATATTAACTCAAAATAGATAAAAGACCTAAATATAAATCTTAAGACTATAAACTTTTAGGAGAAAATCTGGGTCATAAAACCTCACAACATTGAAATTGGCAGTGATTTCTTGGATATGATTTCAATGGCACAGGCAACAGAAGAGTATACAAACTCCCTAAAAAATATTGTATATCCAAAGACAATGTAAACGGAGTTAACAGTTACTAATAGAATGGGATAAAATATTTCCAAATGCTATATCTGAAGGTATATTAATATTCCAACTAGAAATCCTAAAAATTAACAACAATAAAGGCAAACAATGCCATTTAGAGATAGGTAAAAGACTAACATAAATAATGAATCTCCACAGATAACCAATCTTAGTTGTCTGTTGGATGGAAAATCTTGTTTCTCTAGTTCTGGTGTGTGTTACCTATTTCTTCTTTGTAGTTAATCTCTTTGAGTATTTTCTCTAGCGCTGGTTTTGAAGACATAAATTCCTTCAGTTTCTATTTGTCATGGAAGCTTCTTATTTTTCCATCTAATTTGATAGAAAGTTTTGCTGGGTAGGAAATTTTTGGCTGGAAGTTGTTTTCTTTCAGAGTTTGGAATATGTTACTCCAAGCCCTTCTGGCTCTCATGACTTGGTTTGGGAAGTCTGGAGTGATTCTAATTGGTTTGCCTCTGAATGTCACTTGGCCCTTTGTTTTTGTTGCCTTTAAGATTCTCTGCTTGGCTTCCACATTGGTCATTTTGACAATTATGTGGCGTGGGGATCCTCTTCTCCGATCCTGTCTAAAGGGAGTTCTATAAGTTTCCTGGACCTGTTATCAACCTCTTGCTCTGTTTGGAAAATTTTCTGCTATTACTTTCTTGAAGAGATTGTTGATCCCTTCGGTATCACTTTCTTTTCCCTTCTATATTCCAATTATTCTTAGGTTAGCTCTCTTAAAATGGGCCCATATTTCTTCAATATCAGATTCCTGTTGTCAGATATTTTTTTCTAGATTAGAAACTATGCGTTCATTTTTGGAATGATCATCTTCTAAGAGCGAGATTCTGTTCTCCATGTGGTCTAATCGGTTGTTTGTGCTTTGAATTGAGGCCTTTACTTCATTAATTGCATCCTTTATCTCTTTTGGCTCTCTCTGAGTTCTTTTCGAAGCACCTCTATTATTTCTAGTTATTTTTCTGATTTGATCTTCTAGAAATCTCTGATTTTCTGTTTTATCGGGTTCTGATGTTGTGGGGTTGTGGGCATTCATTGCTCCAATATTATTCCTCTTTCCCATGATTTTGGAAGTTTGTGCCTTCTCTGGGTTCTTCCCTTGGGTCACTATGATTTCACTTAAGGTATTCTGGATCTCGAGTCAGTAGTATCTCAGACCCCACTACTCCTTTACTGGGTTGTATCACAGAGTCTCCGACCCAGAGAGTTGATAGAGGCTGCTTTAGACTGTGGGGGCTGCCAGGTTGCACGTTCTCCTATGGTGTGATATCTCTGCCACCGCCACTCCCCCACTGGGTCAAGTCCCAGGGAGTACAGTACTGAGATTTCTCCTCTGTGGCCCACAATTTGACTCACTGTTCTTGAGTATGCAGATGTAGCTGTACTGGACTCGGTGAATTTGCTGCTCCTCCTGCCGGTGGCAATATGGCGCCGCTGCTACGCCCTCGGCTGTGAAGCTGGCGTATTTCTTCTTGGTTTTGAGTTCCACTCTGAATCCCTGCAGGGTGTGCTGAGCTCAGCCACTCGGAGCTTTATATGCTCCCTGCGCCGAGAAATCCCACCTGGCTGTTCCGCAGCGGCTCACCTCGGCTTGCTGTAGCCGTCCGGTGAACTCGCTGCTGCCGCCGGCAGTATGGCACTGCTGCCGCATCCTTGGGCGTGAGGCTGGTGTATCTCCTCTGTGGCTCTGAGCTCTGTTCTCAGTCCGCTTTCTCTCTGGAGCCTGGTGATTTTTTTGTTTCTCTGGTGATGGTGTTTTCTGACTATGAAAGGCGCTGATTTTGTGGTACTGGAGATTGGTTGTTAGCGGGGCTCTTAAGCCCCGCTTTTCTCGGTCGCCATCTTCCCGGAAGTCCTCATTTATAGTTTTAGTTCAGTATGTAGTTACTTGCTTTTTATGATAAAGTAAACCGAAGTTTAAATTTTAGTTTATATAAGATTTTTCTATAAAGCAAAAGGTAATATTCTAGTCTCCGCTAGGTACAAAGAATATTGGTTGTACATCCTCTCCACTCCCTCTACATTTTCAACTCTTTAAAATGTAAAGCTCATTCCATCACAAGCCCAGAGCTGGATTTGATTCAGCACTCTAGTCAGCTGACCTTTGCCTTGGTTTGCCAAGCTTTGTGATTATTACTGCCTTAAAACAAATTTTTTGTTGAAATATCTTAGAGATAATAAGATAAGCATAGTGTGTATTTTCTAGCTTCCTGGAACATTTTTATGATTATAAAACCAATATATTTCCTCTGTATTTATGTCCTGAAACAGTCCATTTTTATTTATATTATTTGAAACTATTCTTATAGTAAATGAATGTGTAAGTTAGTTGAGAGGAAAAGTACTTCCTTTTTAGACTTTTCCTTTCAAGGTATCCTTGAGATATTTGTTTTTTTCCCCAATCCTGACACTTTTTAAAGACTCTACAAGTAAAGAAAACATTAGAGCCCAAGGATTATTTTGTCTTTATCCAAATGCTTGAGGTTATTAATTTTCTTTGTATAAAAATGTTTTTACAGTCTTCCAAACAAGGACTTAAGCTTACTTCCAGTGGTAGGTAAGTCTTGAAACCCCATGGCTTAACTACTTTATATTATTTTTATGGCTGTAGAAATTGATGGATTATCATCAAGAAAATGAAAACAGTTTTCAGAACTACTTTGCTTAGAGAATTGAGCCTTTCAAGCCAACCCCCTCCTCAAACACGAAGCATTAGGTGGTTTAAGCTCCTGGGTTTTTTTTTTTTTTCTGCAAAGAGCTTAAAAGACTGGCTGACCAGTGTGAAAAAAGGAACACAGCATTAATTGAACAGATTTGAAATAAACGAGTTCTACCTTTGCTAAGATCATAATAAAGGATGTTATCAAACTTCTGCATGTGGATATGCCATCCTCAAAATGTTTATGAAAATAATAGACTGATGCTAAGAACAAAAAATATATGTGCTTTAAAAACTCCTTAGAAAACTTTCCATAAAAATGAACCATAGAAATTTCTCTTATTATGGAACTACCTTCCTACAGGCTGGAGTTATTCATTTCCAGGCCAGAGTCTCATTGAAGCAAAAATGATGAAGACACAAAGTATTATGGGTTGCATAAAGAAAACTACTAGTTCTGACAAAAGTAAAAATTAGATTGAGATAAAATGAAGGAAAGGAGAAAACTAGGAAAAGAAAAATGGAAAAGAAAACTCTTTCCCTCCTCTATTTCTCTATTCTTTCTTTCTTTCTTTCTTTCTTTCTTTCTTTCTTTCTTTCTTTCTTTCTTTCTTTCTTTCTTTCTTTCTTTCTTTCTTTCTTTCCTGGTGATGGGGACTGAAGTTCCTGAGGCTGGCCACTAACTTGTGATTCTCCTGTCTCAGCCTCTAAGTACTAGGATTATAGACATGCACCACTGAGCCAGGCAAAAATATTTTTTTTTATCTATAAAGTAAGTCTATACACTAGAAAGAAGATGGTGTAAGGGGGGAAAATAGAGTCTAAGGCAAGTTGTCTACACCACATTAACTGATCAGTACACTAGTTTAGAAATACAGTCATCTCAGCTTTGTGGTATAAACTGTTATCTGAATAACATGTCAACTATGTGGTATAAACTATTGTTTGAATAGTTGAAAGATTTCCCTTTTTTTATAAAAAATTAGCAAAGCTTTAAGGTACAAATCAATGCTTTTGCAGTTATGACAAATTATGCTGAACTTAGTAATCTCTTAAAAGCTTGTCAAAAGCTTTTGCTATTGCCTTATTGAATGCAGAGAAATAAATGTCTCTTTTTTAAGAGTGATAAGAATAATCCACATAACATGTATATTCTAAAACAAAAAGCAATTTCCACATGTCACTAATGGTGCTTACAAAAGAGCACTTCTGGCTTCACACCTGGGTGACTACATTATATTGTATATTACTCCTTTTAGTGATAAAAGAAAAGACAAGTTTACCATTGACAGAATATAGCAGGTAAGGAAGTTTTTCATCTATTCATTCAGGAAAGGTTTAATATTTGACCTCTTTTTTTCTAGGTACTAAAAACAGAGTAGTGAATAAAACTATTTCATGGGACTTATAATCAAATACATTTGTAGTGTTGTAACAAGTAAGAGATAGTCAACACAGAACATATCATATGTCATTTGGTGATGTGTGAAAATAAAAATAAGGGAAAAAGAGACAGAAGGTGGCTGTAATTTTATACAGATGGTTAGAGAAGTCCTATCTGATATAATATTTCAACAAAAATGTAAACACTATTTGATGGTGAATATTATATTCTAACTTGACTGGGTCTCTGAATGCCCAGATATGTGATCACACACATTCTGGGTATTTAGGTGAGGTTTTTTTGTAGATAAGATTCACATTTGAATTGTATATCCATATACACACATACACATACACACACACACAAATACACATATATATGATATACATACATATATATATATAAACACATATATGTATATTGTAATTGTGTAAATACTCCTATGTATACATATAAACATGTATATATACACATGCATAAGTACAGATACATTTAACTGCATATATACCCACATAAAAGAAAAGCCTGTTTATAAATTGTTTGTTCTTGACTTAGTATTTTTCAGCTATCACAATGTGAAATAAATACATTTTCAGTAGAAACTGTACTATGATGTTTGTTGGGTGAGATGTATTAAGTGAATTTTTAATAAACAATATTTTCAGCTAATAATGGGTTTATTAGGACAAAAAGCCAATATGAGAGGAGGACCATTTCTGTGTATTTATATTGTATTGTATTGTATTGTATTGTATTGTATTGTATTGTATTTATATTTCCTATTAGTTCTATATCTCTGGAGAATTCCAACTAGTACAATGAAATACTTGGATCAGAGAAAAAAGAGTGCTTCAGGCAGGATGAATAGAGGTTTTCTAAGTTCCTGAGGGAGTGGAGAGGCCAAGAAAGGGTTTGAAGTGTTGAAGGGAGCTGGGACAGGACTACAGAGAGTCTGTAAGTCACTTAGATTTAATTTTTAATGATAATGTAGAGCTTTGGAGTATTTTGATTAGAGATGAAATGTGATGCAACTTAGGTTTTTAGATGGATTTCTTTTCTTATTATTTTCTAAAATAGGAAAGAATGGGGAAAATTAAGTATGGCCTATCATAACTTAAATGCAGGATTCAGTTCTGCATATGGGAATTTAAAAAATCCCAATAGACATTCAGTCACCATTCTATATCCAGCTGATGAAATATTTCTGAGCTTAGGTATAATATAGGAAAGTATTTACAAAAATGTTGTTCTAAATATGAGTTCTATCGATGATGATGAAATATAGGGTTTATTATGGGCCACAAAGAGTTAAATGCTTTGAATAATCCAATAAGGGCAGTATTATCAATATTCCCATTTTAAAGTCCAGGACACTGAGACACAAAGGGTAACGTATCTTCCTATCTCCTTAGAGCGAGCAAATAGTGGGTGGGAGTGTGAACTCTGAGTGCCTTCCAGATATTTCCCCCATACCCTACCCACACTATAAGGTTCTTAGGAACTCTGTATATTTAGAGAACAACTCTCAAAGGATTTACTCCTAGGGTGACTCACTATATGGAGGTCAGAGAAATGAGGAAGAGCCTTCAAAGAAGACTCAAAGGAACCTCCAACAATGCCAGAGTGAGCTAAGGGCAGCCATAAAGGAAGTGAGTAAGTAATCAACACAGAGTCTTTGGCTGGAACATGTATGATAGAGAGATGTGACCACCGGATTTGCCAACAGAAAGTCTTCTGAAAAAGCCTGATTAGAGATACTAAAAAGAAAAAGTTCTCTGTCTTGATTTCTAAATATTCTTCTCCATCCAAAAGGGATCATGGCCTTTTAGAGAAATATCTGATTCCAGGGCCTGGGCAGAAAAAAGTTTAAGGTGAACTTGTAATATCATATGGCTAACATTAAGGCATACTCCCCAAACGCCTGATATTTCCTGAGAACACAGGAGAGAGTTTGAGGAGATTCCCCACCCACTACCCAAATATTGAAAAATGTAAGGATAACAATAGGATGATAATAAAGAATTTGAACTATGAACCCACAAATCCAAAGGGATACAACTAACTACATAAATAAGTAGAAAAGAAGTGAAAAGAGAAATCTCTTCCTCACAGTTTTCATCTTACAAGTAATCACTGTAGAAAGAATGACTGAATTAGAAAATTGCTATTTGGCCATTGTCATAATAATTGATGTAGGAAATAATTATTAATGGATGTAAAAGCCAGCCAGTGGAGGCTTACAGAATATGTATGCAGTCTTAATTCCTTACAAAACTCTTATCAGAGAGGGCAAAATAATAACTTTGCAGTGGGTAATCCTGACAGATATTATTTTAGCCAATTAGCCTCAGTTAGGGCCTTAATTGATGTCATACACCTCCTGATATGATGCTTTGACAAGAAATTTGCATTACCTCATCCCTTGAATCTGTTCCCACCAGAAGTGCATAACATGAACCTAATAATGAGGAAATACACAGATCCAAAATGAGGGAGATTCTGCAAACTAACTTGACGCAACATTTAAAAATGTCAAGGTCATGAAATGTGAATACTCAGTGCCTGTTCAAATTAAAGGAAACCAAGGGAACATATAAAGGCATGAAGTATAGGGTCTGGAATTCTCTTTTGTTATAAAAATTTTATTTGGGAAAATTGTCTGAATAAAGTCCATGGATGAGAGCTGAATCTTGTGCCCTTATTAATTCTCACATTTTAATAATTTGATGTGCACTAAAATATATTTAGTAGGCTTTGAAATGACATGCCTGAAACTATTTGGTAATGTATCTAGACAGATGTTCTTTATGTTTTTTGAGTATTAAATATCACTATGGATAGATGTATTGCAATGTCTACTGAGAATAATTACAAGTAGGAGACTATCATATATCATCAGGCTTACTTTTCAGGTTGGCCACTGTCCTGTTCTCAAGAAATAAAGAAGGTATTTTGAGGATATCATTATTTTTAAGAACTTTCATACTTTATTTGATAAGAGAGAATGCACCTATAAATTTAAATGTCAATACAAAACAATGTATAGTAAAAAGTGAGTGAATGCTGACTTTATGGCCACAGTGGCATTATAATTTAGATGATGAAGCTAGACAAAGGAAGGAGAGAGCAAGTAAAAAAAAAATGGGACAGTGAAGTCCACGTGGATTTAGTGTGTGGAGTTAGCTGAGCTCCTTCTCTTTTCTAAGCTTCTGTTTTAGCATCTTTGAAATACAGTCATGAAAATACTTGCATGATATTCCCATTATCATGCTCCCCATGTATACAAGGCCTATGTCAGCTTGTCAACATTATCTTAGATACCATAGGCCTTTGATAAATATATGGGGACTGGATGAATACAATTTATGAAGATTATGAATGATTTTCGTAAGACTCATCTCTTAATATTCATGATAAAAATTGTATACCATGAAGATATACCAAGCACATGATTTTAAATGTTAACATTATATTCGTATGTTCATAAGCTGATTTAATTACCACTGTCCAACCATAAACCACTTGGGGCAGGTTTGAAGAAAAGGCAGGGATTCTAGATGTAGACGAGAGGGACAGACAGGCAAAAACTGATGTGAACACAACTCCTACAGCCATGTTGACATCATGACCTTGCAACAATGAGAAAAATTTGACCAAGAGGGCTTATCCAGTAGAATACAGGGGATTCAACTTATAGAGGTAGGTGAAGTACACTTGTCAAATTTTGAATTCTAGGTGAGGAGAATGGACTTTATCCAGTGTCTAGTAATGAGGTATTGAGGAATTCCAAGCAGAAGGTGTTATATTCTAAGTATTAGAGAGATCATCAATAACATAGTAGGACAACATAGAATATTATTAAAAGAGTACTTCATTGTAAGGTAGCCAAGTTTGCCTTCTATTAAATATACCTGAAATTTTCATATTTTGATGTTTTGCCAATAGCATATTTAAAAATCACCTGCTTTATAAAATTATCATGCCCCAAAGAGTTCAAGTTTAGCTAGTCACAGAAAGTAAAAAATCAGATGCTCTCCCTAATATGTAGAAGCTAAGGAGAAAATGATCGTTAAGAGGAACTCTAGACAAAGAAGGAGAAACCCTATGAGCAACTAAGGTGACCTAACTGAGGGGATAGGAGGAGGGAAGAGAGAAAATCTCTAATGTACATTCATAATCATATCAAAGTCAATCACTAAGTCAAACATGAGAAGGGAAGGGAGAAGGAATGGGGGGGTGGGAATTGGGGAAGGGCTAAATGAGTGGAGGGTGCAGGTATGCTTCTACCATCATGTACCCCATTAAGATGTATAACAACAATGCACCAATTAGAAAAAAAAATACAGTGCATATGACAAAACACAGACCAGGTAAAGCTTGGTGGTAGTTTATCCTGGAGGCTGAGGAGGGTTTTACGTAACCCCTAACATCCTTTTATTTATTTTAATTGCAACTGAAACACCCCGGGCATTTATACCAGCCACTATATTAATGACCATCATAGTTATAGTTACCTGGAAGCAACAGATATGCCCAAGGAAACTTATTACTTTATAGAAAGTTCCTTTCTTAGTGTCTTCCGGACACAATGAAACCTTTAGGGTCTTGGTTATATCTCCAGAGTTTAGCGAGGGGGTAGTAAATGGGCTTAGGAAATGCAAAATCTCTGCATTTCTGATGGCTGCCATAAGTCATCTGTTATATGCTGACTGCACCCATAAAACACCTCAATTTGTGTGTTTCCTTAGGGAATGCCTCTCTTCCACATACAAATAAGAAAGAGATTGGTTTGGGAAAGTTATGGAAGATGATCATCTCAGGTGGTAAATGCAAGAAGGAGACAGGAATGGGAAATCCTATCATAAAAATTGTTTTCCTAGGCTTGCCTATTAAAGGGCCAACAGAACTCTTGGCAGAACCTCCTACCTGTTATGCTAATAAGGACTTTGCTGACTTTCGTTGTGAATGCCTATTTTACCTGAAATAGTCAGATGGCTCCTTTTTCTAAATCCACAAAATTTCAAGAACTGTATTATATAGATGAGGGAGAAGTGGACTGATGAGATACCTGTATAGAAATTGTCTAGGCACCATGTCAATTGACTCTCATGTCATGAGTAATGTGAGCAGCATTGTTAAAGCTAACAACAAAAAACCCAGAAAGGTTATATTTGACATCACCAACTGTACTTTCCAAATCTGACATTAGAAGGAAGAGTTCAGACTACGGCCTTTTCTTCACTTCTGTCTCTGCACTGACACAATGAAAGCATTTCTCTTTCCTAGAAATCTATATTTGCACTCATATTTTATTTCACATTGGTTGTCTAGAAATAGAATCCTTTAATTTTAACTAATTTTCATTCACTTCCTGCAAAGGAAAATAATTAGCATATAATAAATTAGCATTTTTAATATGCATTTCCCACTATGAGAAAAACTCCAATGAATAGTTTTAAAGTCTACTTTACCCTGAGTTCTTTTGTGAGATGGGAGAACAAAGTCATTTTCTGTGTATTTTACAGGTCTCCTGGAGGGAGGGTTTGGGTTTTGGGTACACTGTGAGGGTCCCTGGGAGGCACATGTGTGGCTTGGTGGCTTTTTGCCGCAGGATTCAAAACTCTTCTGCAGTAAGTACATGTGCCTTATGAACCATAAGAAAATGTGATCTGCCACTGGATGTCGAGTTTACTCTTCAAGGGGACTAGCTGGTGAAGTGCAAAGCAATCTTATCTGTACCGTTTTTGTTCAGAGGAGTATCAAATGATCAATTGTTCTTACAAAGAGTTGTGGGTTTTGAAATGTTTTTGTTGCTCATCTGGAATCTTGAAGAAACATCTCACACTGACGATGTTTTTGTTGCCTGGGAAGGAAGTCATGAGAAACCTGTCCTTTGTCGGTTTGATGTTTTAGGAAACTTGATTTTACTAATGTTAGTATTTTGCTTTTACCTGTGCAGAAGACGGTATGGTATCTGGAGAAAGTGCAGCAGTTTGTGCTATATTACACAACATATTTATCCTTAAAATGGTTTAGCAGTTGTCATATCGGAGAAGAAAATTAAAACTAAAAGATCAATGGATTTCACTTTCTTCAATTAGTTCATCTATTACAATTTACCTGTGCATTGATATATTGTTAGCTGCATATTGGTAGCTGGTTTTAGCTGTTTCTTGAGCATCGTACAAGACAAGCTTCTCTAATGTGTAAATACACATTACATTTGTTGATAGAGTTAGTGGGTATTCAAAGTTGCAGTTGTACTTGAGAAGGTATGGGGTTCTTACCAGCAATAACTATATCTTTTCTATTAAGATCTTGGAGCCGGGCGTGGTGGCGCACGCTTGTAATCCTAGCATTTGGGAGGCTGAGACCGGAGGATCGCGGTTCGCGGACAGCCTCAGCTACTAAGTGAGGCCCTCTGCAACTCAGTGAGACTCGATTTCAAATTAAAAAAAAAAAAAAAAAGGGCAGGGGGTGTAGCTCGGAGGCTGAATGCTCCTGGGTTCCATCCCCAGACCCGCAAAAAAAAAAAAAAAAAAAAAAAAAAATCTTGGGAGCTTGGCAAGTATTCTGCCAGCAGAGATGCATTCATTTGAATTATTCAGTATTTTTTCAGGAGCTTTCTTAAGATGTAATTAAAGCAATAATAAGCACTATAACATTTCCTTTAAGGTGGAAGGGGTAGAGACCATGCAAAAGCACTCACTTCAAATTTGTGGTAGGTGAAAGATATCAATGATATTTCATATTTTTGTCTGTTGTCCTCACCACACTGGGAATGCAGGTAATATTTATCCAGACATGGTAGCACATGCTTATAATCCCAGTACTTGGGAGGATGAGCCTGGAGGATTGCAGGATGGAGACCAAACCTCAGCAACTTAGTGAGACTTAGGGACCTGGCAAGAACTGTTTCCAAATGAAAAATAAAAGAAAGGGCTGGGATGTTCCACTCAGATGTTGAACAGCAACAAAACATTTGATTATATAATAGTAAAAATAATAATAGTCAGGCAATAAAATATCAATAAAATATAATGTTACATACAATATGATAACATGTAAGAATTATATTTTTATAAGCAACACCTCAATTTTAAACATATTCTAATTTCTAGACACATATTTGAAGCTCCTCTAATTCTTTTCTCTTGCTTTAGTGTATATATAAAAGAGATATAACATGATGCAGTGATACACATAAA
The DNA here is from genome assembly GCF_963383645.1 of Muscardinus avellanarius. Taxonomy (NCBI): domain Eukaryota; kingdom Metazoa; phylum Chordata; class Mammalia; order Rodentia; family Gliridae; genus Muscardinus; species Muscardinus avellanarius. The sequence goes on from NC_137793.1 coordinate 16,035,645, forward strand.
CATAGACAGTGAAATGATCTTCATGATCAATTCAATTCATACATCTGTGATTTTTTTTTGTGGTACTGGGGTTCCTGGAAGCCCTTCTACCTTGGGGCTACACTCCCAGACCTATTTTGTATTTTTTTATTTGGGAGCAGGGTCTCTTAAGCCAGCAAGGCTGGCTTCGATCCAGCGCTATCCTGTCTCCGCCTCCCAAGTGCAGGGATTACAAGCGTGCGCCACCACGCCCGGCCACATCTGTGATTTTACATGGTTGCCTTTTGTGTGTTGTGGTAAGATCACCTAAAATCTATATTCTTAGAAAATTTCTAGTCTTCAGGATAGTATGCCTAACCACAGTTTTCATGGTGCGTGTTAGATCTCTGGAGTTGCTCCTCCCACAAGACTATAACTTCTTTTCCTAATTCTTAAGGGTTTAGCAATGGGTTTGAGCACTTTTTCTGTTAAAAAAAACAGATTATTTTCAAATGTATATGTAGGACTTTAAGGGGAATTTAATTCCCTGTGTGAAGACACACATTATTTGCTCAGGGAATCTGCATTATGAAGATCAGAAATCCACCTATCGTCACAAGAAGTAAGATGTTACATGAAATGACATTTTTCCTTTGGTCTGACCTGAGGACCAAGGACAGAAGAATAGAGTTCAAAATGCACAGAGTAAAACAAAGTACTTTTTCTTTTGCACTTAGTATTTGTTTAAGTGAAAAAATAATTCCAAGAAAAATTGAAATGTAAGATTAATGAGACTGTCTCTTTAAAGTAAATGCTCAGCCAAATAAAAAACAAAAATTAGAAAGTAGACAGAGAATGCCTACAATCCTGGACGGAGTATTGGGTCTATAAATTATGCAAGTGGCCACATAACCAAGCTGCAGGAAGCCCAGGAATATTTACAAAGGAACATTCACACCAGGCCCTTGCAACTTGAACCTAATTTCTACTGTGCCCCAATGACAGATGAAAGATAAATGCTGGAGAGAATAATGCCTTTATCGTTAAAGGATGACAAATTGTAGAAGCAATGCAAGATATTCCAAAGTTACCGTGCATAGGCAGGCCAGGTCTTTTAAACCCAAACACTTTGGAGCCAAGTGCACAGACCTGGTTTAGCACTCTGCAAGCAGAGTGGGCCTTTAGGGCACACCCTCTCATTAGAGCTTATGGAATCTTTGCTTCCAAGGTGCTGCAAAATTTGACAAACTGTGTGGTGCAGTAGTCGCTGAAAGAAAGGGTCTCACTAACTTTTGGCTTTATGTTTTCCCTGGTTTTATTTTTTCCAGTAACAAGTTGTAAGCTAAATCCAAGTTACTTTTCCTATTTTTCCCCAAATTTTCCTCTTTTTCTTTTCTCACCTCCTTCTTCTCCTTCTCCATTTCTCTCTTTCTCTTTGGGAGAAGAGGAGCAAAAGAAATGAATTTTTATTGCAAGGGTATAGATAACAAGATATTAATTTTCAGATATACTCACAAAACTTATTAGCTTTAACAATTATAATAATTTCATCAAAAATCAGAATTATTTCCCCCCTTCTTGGCCTAAAAATCCTTTGCTTAGTTTTCTGACAATTAAAAGTGAGTCTCCATCTTTAGCAGTATCTTATTGTCTTCCCCATCCTTGTGTCCCTAGACCCAGTTTTAAAGAAGATAGTTATATGTTACAATCAATATTATGAATGTTTTACACTAGAATAATCACATCTAACCACGAAACAAGCTTATTTTGTTATTCTTACAGAGGAGAACAAGTTCTGGCAGACTCTCAACAATATTTAAGCTGTACAAAGTTATAGGGCATTTATTCCAGCAATATGTAAATGCTAAAAATGGAAATGAGTCCTGTGTATTCACAAACATTAACAATGTTTAGAGTGTTGGCTAGCAAAGACTGTACAAAGTCCTGATTACGTTCATAAAGATATCAAAAGAAAAGGAATACAGCCTCATGTTTGTGTTTTATGCTTATGATGATCAGAATTCTCCATCATCATGTAAAGTTATGGAATAATTTAAAATTCTCTTTTGTCTGAATTCTTATTTATGTTTGTGCATACATACATCCTTTTCCTGTTTCCTTGTCAAAGTAACTTACTGTCCTGTGGTGATATAGCAGACAAACCTGCATTGGAAAGAAGTTTGTTTCCCTAATAAAGTATTAAACAACACAGCATGATGCATTTCGCAGACTCTTCCAACTGTCAAGACTCCTGTAATGCATCAAAAATGAGAACGACATAGCAGTTGCTATGTATTAATTATAAAGAATAAAATTGAAATTGCTGAAACAAAATACTTTTACATCTTCAGGGAAAAATGTCTTGGAATGAAGTGAGCATAAATTTCAATTAGAGAATAAATTCTACACCATAAATGTGGTTGTTTTAAAATGGAAATATATAAAGCATGACTGCTACTTTATTGAATACAGCCATAAATTTGAGTGTTTTCTAGATTACTGCTTTCAGAAGGGTATTGCTGTTAATAAGTAAATTGGTGCTGAAACACTAGATTTTCTATTTCAAAGCTGTGCTTGGAAAACAATTTCTTGACCATTTATCATATTAGAAATAATAGTTTTGATAATCATTGGGTTAAAAGTCACTGTGACGAGAGCAGGGCATAGCAGTACATACTTATAATTCCAGTACTTGGGAGGATGAGAGGGGTATAGCTCAGAGGTAGAATGCCCTTCAAGTTCAATCCCTAGTAGCAAAGAAAAAAAATCACTATGACTTTGAAACCAATCACAAAGGAGGTTTGTATGATTTTCTCCAGTTCTCCTACTACTTTTCATTGATCCTTATTTGGGAAACTTGGATTCACGTGTCTTAGTCTGTTCGAGCTGCCATAATAAAAATATCATGGGCTGGCTCTGAACCTAAACTTACTTACTCACACAATTCCAGATACTGTAAAGTCCAAGATTAAAATGGAGGCCTCATTTCTGGTGCAGGTTCTCCTTCTTATTTATAGATAATATCTTTCTCATTGTGCACTCACATGGTGATTTCCTCTCTCTTCCTTCCTCCCCTCCCCTCCCCTCCCTGCCCCTGCCCCTCTCTCCTCCTCCTCCTCCTCCTCCTCCTCCTCCTCCTCCTCCTCCTCCTCCTCCTCCTCCTCCTCCTCCTCCCTCTCCACTCTCCTCTCTCTCTCCCTCCCTCCCTCCTTCCCTCCTCTTAGTCCCATCAGTTTAAAGTTCTACTGTTATGACATTATTTCACATTAATGGCCTCCTAAAGGTCCTATATCTAGATGAAGTCACAGTGGATTTAGGCTTACAACCTGTGAATTTTGTCAGGACACATTTCAGTCCTTAGCACTAAAAGCACTAAGAATTGACTGTTCTGCCTTTATTTAGTTTCCATGAATGTAGTTGTATATTTATTTAAAAGAAGGCACTGGAACTTTCATTAAATGTAGATACAAGTGTCAGATCAAACAAAAATAATGTCACATAAAATCACTTTATTTTGGGGGTTCTAGTGTCTATGTTCTTTTATAATAATCAAGATGTCTCAGCCTTGGAATTATTGACATTAGGGATAAATGAGATATTTTTATGGGAGTAGCTGTGTATTGGTTAAAAATATTGGTAGGGGTCTATAATCCTAGTACTTGGGAGACTGAGATGGGAGATAGCAAGTATGAGACTGCCCTCAGCAACTTAGCAAAACCCTCAGCCACTTTTAGTGAGACTCTGTTGCAATATTAAAAATAAAACAAGGATGGAGGTGTATTTTGGAGGTAGAATGTCTCTGGGTTCAAATGATAATATCAAAATAAATAAATAAATAAATAAATAAATAAATAAATAAATAAAGTTCTGGCCTCTACATACTAGCTGCCAATAGCATCAGGCAGAAATGTCTCTAGATATTTCAAAATTTTTCTGGAGAGGCAAAAACAGCCATCTCCAACTGAGACCCACTGTTTATAAAGAAAAGAAATCAATAAGTTCTGAGATTTGAGGAATTGGAATAAGCAATTCCATTGTTTATGTTTTTGATAATCTTTACTAATTTTATGAAATAGAGGATTATTTACAATATAAATATTTAAGAAACAAAATATATACTTGTCTAGAAATTACATGCTTAAAATCCAGCAATGGATACTCATGCTACTTAAAAAAACAAAAACAACTACATGGTTTACCCAAGGTCTGTGTTTTGTGATCTGGCCTCTCTTGGCAGATCTCATTTTATCCTCCACCATTGGCTCCCGTCTCTCTGCAGCCACTAGGTTTTCTGATTGGTCCTTGAAGAACTCATACTTGTCTGTCTTAGGGTCTTTGCACAAGCGATTTCTTTTGTTCAGACTGTTCTTTATCCACTCTTTGCTCAAATTTATCTTCCTTATGATTCATGTTTTAGCTCCAATGTTACATCCTTTCAAGAGAATGTAAAATTGACTACCGTATCAAGTTAGCAAATGTGTTCACACTGTCTCTTTTTTTTTTGTCTTTTGATAGAGTATTCTCCACAGCATTATCCTGACCTGAAATTACAGTTTTTTTTTCTGTTTTCTCCCTTTATTAATTTATACTTCTTTTAAATAAAATACATGGAAATAAAGGATAGGGATCCTGTCTATCACTGTATTATCACTGTATATTCACCGTATTATCCTCAAGACTCAGACTCTTTCTGACACAGCATTGGCACTTTATCTATATGTGTTGAAAGGGAATTATTTGTATAAGGAAATTTGTAGATTTGCTTGTAAGTCTTATGACTACTAAAGAGAAATGTTGCTCTTTTCATTGAATGCTGGCTGCCCTTCCCTCCCAGGCCTCCCTAGGAAGATGAAACAGGGTCACCCAAACAATAAGGCGTTGGAAATATATTTGTATTCTTTTATTTTAAAATAGTTACTGAAGCCCAAGAGAGAGGCTTTATACACACAGATACTATTTTTTTTCAAAAACACAGACTTCTCATACCTTTGTAAATGTGTCATCTGAGATTTCAGACTAAAATGAATAATAATTTTAGCTGTATCCTATTCTTATTTTCCAGATATGAAACATTTTCAAAGAGAGAATATCCATCTTCTCCAGCATGAAAATGCATTACTGATCCCAAAAATACTTGTAAAGCAGGGTAATAGATAAAAACTCCACAGAACTAGATTTTATTTGACAGTCCTGAGACTTTTCTCCATGACTGCACAAAAACGTTAAATAGAAATGGCCTAGGGATAGGCATTGAATCAATATGCACCAGTAAGTTTGTGAAATCAATTTTTTTTGCTCCTCAGATACAGAGAAATTGATGTAACCAATGCTGTGTAACTCCTATTAATTGCCCAAAGTGACAGAAAATTTATCAATTACTTATTGACTTCTTTGAGACTCTCAAAAAATGGCAGTAGTTCCAAAGTTCAGTGTGCGATACCAAAGCCTTTCCTTGCTGAGTGAAGTTATAGCCAGGAACCAGACAGGTTTTTATCAAACTAAATGGCTATAAAATGCATATCTCTAGGTTTGAATTCACATGCGTGTGTCTCTTCTACTCCTGTCTTATCTCAGACATGAGGTATCTCAAAATTGTCAATTTGTTAAAGGTTATGATAGAATCTCTGCTGATAATTTTAGCAGTTAACCTTTATTGGCAGTTACCATATGCTAAGCAAGAAAACACAGAGATCAAAATATATTATTGTATTCAGGTAATCTTAGAAGGGGAAACTATTAAACTATTCTCTCCTCTAAGCAACAGAAAATTTAGAAACCAGTGGTTTAAGCTCTTGATCTCGTTCAAGGTGTAGTGTCCAGGGCTGTACATTTGTTACTGAGTGTCTAAGAAATCCTTTGGTCATCCCACTTTGACATCCTCAATGCAATGGGAGGCATGCTTCCAAGTGCTCAATATTGCTGCTGTTTCCCTAGGTATTGCGTCTTCATTCTAGATAAGCAACAAATGAGGAGAATAAGGAACAAGGAGTCATATGGTCCAGCCACATGACCCTGACCCTGTCTGAAAATCTCTTTGCCCCACTAAGGAACTTCTTAATTCTCAGTGCTAAAGCTAACTCATGGAAAATTGAGTATTGACTCTGGACATTGATGCCCCAAACTGATTGAGGTTTCTACCCAGGGATAAAGTAGAGAGGAGATATTGAGTAGATAACTTGCAGTATCTTCCATTAACTGTGGAACTAACTCAGGTAAAGTAACTTGCTAGAATTTTATGGCACCTGAAAGGCAGGCAGACCCAGGCTTTGGGCCAGGTCTAACTCCAGAGCACTACTTTCTTGACTCTACTAAAAATTATCAAAGGCAATCACTAAACCAAACATGAGAAGGAGGGAAGGGGGAGGCTATGAGGTGGGAATTGGGGAATGGCTGAGTGATGGGTGCATGTGTGCCTCTACCATTTTGTACTCCATTAAGATGTATGACTACAATGCACTGATTAAAAAAAAAAAAACAAGCTGATGATTATGTTGGTATGCTGCTCTGCAAGTAGGAATGATATTGCTATACAAAAGTAGAGGAATCCGCTGGGTGGTGCTATGGTGGTGCTTGTCTGTAATCCTAGTATTTGGAAAGTAGAGACAGAAGAATTACAGATTCCAGGATAGCCTCAGCAACTTAGTGAGATTCTCAGCAACCTAACATGACCCTGTTTCAAAATAAAAAATAAAAAAAAATAACTGAGAATGTAGCTCAGAGGTAAAATGCTCCTGGGTTCAATCCCCAGTATCACAAAAATGTATGTGTGTATGTGTATATACATTTTTATATATGTATACAATATATACATATATAAAGGGTGCACCACCACACCTGGCTCCATTTTCTATCTTTAAAATGACATAGATTTTCACCCCTTGGGTGAAAATATGAAGGTCTATCCTCTTGAAAAATTTCAGGTTTACAACACAATATTATTAACTCTGTGGTCATGTATATATTAATCTCCAGGATTCATTCATGCCGCATAACTGAAGTGTTTTACCTTTGACCCAAATTTCACTGTTTTCCTTACCCCAGGCTCTGGGCAACCACCCTTCTGTTCCCTTCTTCTATGGGTTTGATGGTTTTAGTGCCAATGTGAACAAGATCACACAGTATTTGTCTTTCTGTGTCTGGCTTATTTATCCTAACATAATCCTCCAGGTTCATCCTTGTTGTCAAAAGTGACAAGTTTTCATTTTCTTTTTTGTCTACCTAATAATTGTCATGATAGTATGTGTATTTGGAGCATTTTATTTACCTAGTCACTCACTAATTATGATTTAATAAAAGTGGATAAAAAGATTTAAAACAGGACATACGATTTAATGAAATGTGTTCAGTTTTATTTCCAAAGACTTTTTTTCCCATTGTTACATTTTTTTAAATTAAAAATCTTCAATTGTCCAAAACAATCCAGATCTTCTAGAATAAAAAACAAGTTGAAGTCAGCTGTGGTAGCACAGGCCTGTAATTTCAGTACTTGGGAGGCTAAGACAGGAAGCTTTCAGATTCAAAAATGGCCTCAGAAACTTAGTAAGACACTACAACTTAGTGAGGCCCTGTTTTTAAAATATTATTTTATTTTATTTTATTGGTACACTATAGTTTCACATCATAATGTGGATCAGATTGACAATGGCATACATTCACACAGTGCTTGGTGCCCTCCACTCCCCATTTCCCCTTTCCTCCTCTTACCAACAATGAGTGTCCAGGTTGACCATGCTACATTCATACTTAGGCATATATTCAAATGTAGCTCCTCCATTAATCAACTTCAACCTTCTTCCTCTCCTACCCTTCCTTTCTAGCTTTGCTGAGGTTTCCCCTCCATTATCTGCAGTCCCTCTGGTATCCCTAATACTCCCTAGTTTGGGCATATTAGAGACAAACATATGTCCCTTCTCTTTCTGTGCTTGGCTGATCTCACTTTACATAGTGTTCTTTAGGTCTTTCTATCTTCTTCCAAATGGTATAATTTTGTTCTTTATTGCTAAGTAGAATTCCACTGTGTGTATTTACCATAATTTTGCAATCTATTCATCTGTTGATAGAGACTTAAATAGGTTCCATATTTTGGCTATTACAAATTGTGTGTTCTGAACATGGGTGTGCATATGTTACTATAGTTCTCTGATTTCAACCCCTTTGGAAAGATACCCAGGAGTGGTATAACTGGATCATAAGATGGATCCATTCCCACTTTTCTAAGGAACTTCCACACTGATCTCCATAGTGGCTAACCTAGTTTGCCCTCCCACCAACAGAGTAAAAGAGTTCCTCTTTCCCAATATCCTCGCCAGCATTTGTTGTTATTTGACTTCTTTATGCTTGCCAGTCTGTTTGGGGTTAGATGGAATCTCAGTGTAGTTTTAACTTGCATCTCCCTGATGGCCAATGATGTTGAACATTTTTTTCATGTACCTATTGGCCATTTGTATCTGTTCTTTTGTGACGTGTTTATTCAATTCAGTTGCCATTTCTTGGATTGGGTTATTTGTTTTGCTAGTGTAGAGTCTTTTGAGCTCTCTTTATATCCTGGATATTAGCCCTCTATCAGAATGGTGGTGGGTAAAGATCTACCATTCTGTAGGCTTTTTTGGGGGTTCTTTATGGTTTCCTTTGATGAGCAGAAACTTTTTAGTTTGATGCCATCCCACTTGTTAATTCTTGCTTTAATTTCCTGTGCTTTGGAGTCTTGTTGAGAAAGTTACTGCCTGTGCCTATATGTTGGAGTGTTGAGCCTATGCCCTCCTCTAGCAGCTTCACAGTCTCTGGTCTAATTTCTAAGTCTTTCATACATCTCGAGTTGATTCCTGTGCATGGTGAGAGGTAAGGATTTAGTTCCATCTTTCTACAAATGGATAGCCAGTTCTCCCAGCACCATTTGTTGAAAAGGCTGTTATTTCTCCAGCATATGAGTTTTGTCACTTTGTCAAAGATCAACTGACTTTAAGTGTGTGGATTTGTTTCTGTATCTTCTATTTTGTCCCATTGGTCTGTATGTCTGTTGTTGTGTCAATACTATGCTGTTTTACTACTATTGCTCTGTAGTATAATTTGAAGTCAGGGATTTGTGATGCCTCCTGCATGGTTCTTATTGTTGAGAATTGCCTTGGCTATTCTGGGTCTTATTTTTCTATATAAAATTCATGACTGATTTTTGTAAGTCTATGAAGAATGTCATTGGTATTTTGATAGGAATTGCATTGAATTTGTAGATCGCTTTTGCCAGAATTGCCATTTTGATGATATTTATTCTGCCTATCCATGAGCAAGGGAGATTTTTCCATCTTCCAAAGTCTTTTTCAATTTCTTTCTTTAATGTTTTATCGTTTTCATTGTAGAGATCTTTTACATCTTTGGTTAGGTTTATTCTTAGGCATTATATTGGTTTTTAGGTTATTGTGAATGGAATTTTTAAATTTCTTTCATTGTGGATTCATTTATTGGAGCAACTGATTTCTTTAGGTTGATTTTGTATCCTGCAACATTGCTGAATTGGTTAACAGCTCCAGTAGTCTTTTGGTTGAGTTCTTTGGGTCTTCTAGATAAAAGATCATGTCATCATCAAACAAGGATAATTTTAATTCTTCTTTTTCTATTTGAATTTCTTTAATATCCTTATCTTGTCTTACTGTGGCAAGACTTTCTAGGGCTAAATTGAAAAGGAGTGGTGATAGTGGACATCCTTGTCTTGTTTCTGATTTTAGAGGAAATTCTTGCATTTTTCCCCATTCAATATGATGTTGACTTTGGGTTTATTGTATATTGCCTTAATGATGTTGAGATATATTCTTTCTGTTCCAATTTTCTGCAGTGTTTTTAGCATTAATGGGTGTTGGATTTTGTCAAATGCTTTTCCAGCATCTATTGATATGACCATGTGGTTTTTGTTCTCAGTTTTATTTATGTGATGAATAATATGCATTACTACATTTTTTAAATTAAAATATTCAATTGTTGAAAACAATCCAGATCTTCTAGAATAAAAAACAAGTTGGAGTCGGGTGTGGTAGCACAGGCCTGTAATTCCAGTACTTGGGGTGCTGAGACAGGAGGGTTGAGATTCAAGGACAGCCTCGGAAGCTTAGTAGGCCCTTTGCAATTTAGTGAGAACCTGTTTTGAAATATAAAAAATTAAATAAGGCTGGTAGATGTATTTCAGAGGTAGAATTCTCCTGGATTTCATTTCCCATACAACACACACAAATCTAACAACAACAACAACAACAACAAACAACAAATTGGAACAGTCTGACTGCTTTTGCTATACCAGTGGCAATTAATTACCTGAGTCAGGATAGTCTTTGGTTGAGAGGGATTAAGTGTCTATTTTAGAGTAATCTGTAAACAAAATGGTAGAGCTAAGATTTGACTGAGATCCACTGATCTCATTCTTTTTAATTAGATTTGCATTTTGGGGTTTTACCTACTTTCTTGTTTTCTAAATCTCATTTTCCTCTGTTATTTCTTTCATTTTGCATGTTCAGTATATTCCTCCTAATTTTTAAGGTGCTTGACTGTTTCTTTTTTTTCTTTTTTTTTTTTGAGTGTCCGAATTTTATTTTATTTAATTATTAAAAAAATTTTTATTGGTGCATTATATTCATACAACTTATTGGGGTAAAAAACTTGTGTGTACAAACATGTACTCATCGCTGATTTAACCCCTACCCAAATCCCACCCCATTCCCTCCCTGTCCCTCCCTCCCTTGCTTGGCTTAGTGATTGACTTCGATATGTTTAAGTACATTGTGAGCTTTAGAGATTTTCCTCTTCCCCCCTCCTTTCTCCTCCTTTAGGTTGTCTTGTTTGCTCCTCTTTTCTCCCTAACTCTCACATATTAGGGAAAACATCTGATTTCTTATTTTTTGTGCCTGACTAATCTCACTTAGCATAATGTCCTCCAGTTCCATCCATTTCCCTGAAAATGATGTAATTGAGTTTTTTTTGATGACTGAGTAAAATTCCATTGTATACATATCCCACAGTTTTGTAATCCATTCATCTGTTGATGGACATCTTGGCTGGTTCCATAGTTTGGCTATGGTAAATTGTGCAGCTATGAACATAGATACACATGCATTAGTTTGGTAGTTTGGTTTCTTTTCTTTTGGGTAGATACCCAACAGTGGTATTGCTGGATCAAATGGTAGATTTGTTCCCATTCTTCTGAGGATTCTCCATACTGTTTTCCAAAGTGGTTGCACTAATTTGCAATCCCACCAACAATGTCTTAGAATTCCCACTTCTCCACATCCTCGCCAGCATCTGTTGTTGTTTGTGTTTTGAATGATGGCCATTCTAGTTGGAGTTAGGTGAAATCTCAGGGTAGTTTTGATTTGCATCTCTCTGATTGCCAGTGATGTTGAGCATTTTTCCATGCATTTATTGGCCATTTGAATTTCTTCTTTTGTGAAGTGTCTATTTAGTTCATTTTCCCATTTTGTTATTGGATGCTTTGTTTTCTTAGTGTTGAGTTTCTTGAGTTCTCTGTATATTCTAGATATTAGTCCTCTGTCAGGGGTGTAGGTGGCAAAAATCTTCTCCCATTCTGTTGGCTCTCGATTGAGATTCTTGATAGTTTCCTTTGCTGAACAGAAGCTCTTCAGTTTCATGCAATCCCATGTATTGATTCTCCTTTTAATGTGTTGTGCCTTTGGGGTCTTGTTGAGGAAATGTTTGTCTGTGCCTATGTGTTGTAGTGTTGGACCTATGCCCTCTTCAAGGAGCGTCTAAGTCTCTGGTTTAATTTCCAAGTCTTTGATCCATCATGAGTTGACTTTTGTACAGGGTGAAAAAGTGGGATTAACATCCAATTTTCTGCATATGGTTAACCAGTTTTGCCAACACCATTTGTTGAAGAGGCTATCTTTTTTCCAGTGTATGTTTTTGGCCTCTTTGTCAAAAATCAATTGGCTGAAATTGTGTGGACTTGTTTCTGGGTCTTCTATTCTGCTCCATTGGTCTATATATCTGTTCTTTTGCCAGTACCATGCTGTTTTTATTTCAATGGCTTTGTAGTATAGTTTAAAGTCAGGTATTGTGATTCCTCCTGCGTGGTTTTTGTTGCTGAGAACTACCTTGGCTATTCTGGGCTTTTTGTTATTCCAGATAAATTTAAGGACTGATTTTTCTATGTCTGTGAGTAATGATCTTGGTAGTTTAATGGGCATTGCATTAAATCTGTAGATCACTTTTGGGAGGATGGCCATTTTAATGATATTTATTCTGCCAATCCATGAACATGGAAGGTCTTTCCATCTTCTAAGATCTTCTTCGATTTCTTTTTTCAGTGTTTTATAATTTTCTTTGTAGAGATCTTTTACCGCCTTGGTCAAGTTTATTCCTAGGTATTTTATTTTTTTGTGGGAGATCCTGAGTGGAAGTGTTTTCTGAATTTCTTTTTCAGTGGATTTATGGTTGGTGTACAGGAAAGCTTCTGATTTTTTAAGATTGATTTTGTATCCAGATACCTTGCTGAATTTTTTAATCAGTTCTATAAGCCTTTTGGTTGAGTTTGTTGGGTTTTCTAAATATAGTATCATGTCATCTGCAAATAGTGAAAGCTTAAGTTCTTCTTTTCCTATTTGTACTCCTTTGATTTCCTTTTCTTGCCTTATTGCTCTGGCTAGAGTCTCTAGTACTATATTGAAGAGAAGTGGTGATAGTGGACATCCTTGTCTCGTTCCAGTTTTTAGGGGGAATTCTTGAAGTTTTTCCCTATTTAATATGATGTTGGCAGTGGGCTTATTGTAGATTGCCTTAATAATATTGAGATATGTTCCTTCTATTCCAATTCTCTGCAGTGCTTTGATCATAAATGGACGTTGAATTTTATCAAATGCTTTTTCAGCATCTATTGAGATGATCATGTGGTTTTTGTCTTTGATTCTGTTTATATGATGAATTACATGGATTGATTTTTGTATATTGAACCAGCCTTGCATCCCTGGGATGAACCCTACCTGATCTTGGTGAATGATTTTCTTGATGTGGTTTTGAATGCGTGTTGCTAGTATTTTGTTTAATAGTTTTGCATCCAAGTTCATCAGAGATATAGGCCTGTAGTTTTCCTTCCTTGAACTGTCTTTATTCGGTTTGGGTATTAGTGTGATGTTGGCTTCATAGAATGTATTTGGGAGAGTGCCGGTTTTTTCTATTTCCCAAAATAGTTTGAGTAGTATTGGGATTAGTTCTCCTATAAAGGTTTCATAGAATTCACTTGGGAAACCATCTGGTCCTGGGCTTTTCTTTGATGGTAAGCTCTTTATTGCTATTTCAATCTCTTTGATTGTTATTGGTTGGTTTAAGTGTTCTATATCTTCTTGACTCAGTTTAGGAAGGTTGTATTTATCTAGGAAGTTGTCGATTTCCTCCAGATTTTCCATTTTGTTGGAGTATAGTTTTTCAAAGTAGTTTCTGATAATCCTCTGGATTTCTATGCTGTCAGTAGTAATGTCTCCTTTTTCATCCCTTATCTTCATAATTTGGGTTGATTCTCTCTTTTTTTTTTAGTTAGGTTGGCTAGTAGTTTATCAATCTTGTTAATTTTTTCAAGAAACCAGCTTTTGGTTTTGTTGATTTTCTGTATTGTTTTTTTATTCTCTATTTCGTTAATTTCTGCTCTAATTTTAATAATTTCCCGTCTTCTGCTGGCTTTGGGGTTCAATTGTTCCTGCTTTTCAAGGGCTTTGAGATGTGTCATAAGGCTATTTATTTGACGATTTTCTGTTTTTCTTATGTGAGCACTCAGTGCTATAAATTTTCCTCTTAATACTGCCTTCAAAGTGTCCCAGAGGTTTTGATATGCTGTTTCTTTATTTTCATTTGTTTCTAGAAATTTCTTGATTTCACCTCTTACATCTTCTATGACCCATTCTTCATTCAGAAGTGTGGTGTTCAGTCTCCATATGTTTATGTTGTTTCTCTGGGTCTTCTTATAGTTGATTTCTAGTTTCATTCCATTATGGTCTGAAATGACACAGGGAAGTATGTAACATTTTTTAAATTTGCTAGTGCTCATTTTGTGTCCCAGGATGTGATCTATTTTGGAGAAAGTTCCATGAGCAGGTGAGAAAAATGTAAACTCTGCTGTAGTTGGGTGAAATATTCTATATGTGTCCAACAGGTCCATTTGGTTAATGGTGTTCTTTAGTTCTGAGACATCTTTACTGACCCTTTGTCTGGAAGATCGGTCTAGTATTGTGAGAGGTGTGTTGAAGTCTCCCAGTATTATTGTGTTGGGATTTATGTGTGACTTCATGTCACAAAGAGTTTGATTCATGAAAGTAGCTGCCCCTATGTTTGGGGCATAGATGTTGATTATTGTTATTTCCTCTTGCTGGACTATTCCTTTTACCAGTAAAATGTGACCTTCTTTGTCTCTTCTAATAAGTTTGGGTTTGAAGTCTAACTTGTCTGATATCATAGTTGCTACTCCTGCTTGACTTCGAGTACCATTAGCATGGATTACCTTGCTCCAGCCCTTTACCTTGAGTTTGTTCCTATCTTTACTTGTAAGGTGTGTTTCTTGTAAGCAGCAGATGGATGGATTCTGGCTTTTAATCCATTTTGCCACTTTGTCTTTTGATTGGGGAGTTGAGGCCGTTTACATTCAGTGTGATTATAGAGAGATAATTTTTAATTCCCAACATGTTAAGATCTTATTTCTGTTTGAGATACTGTTTATTCTTCTTTGCTTAGTTGTCTGCTGGATGGGAATTCTTGTTTCTTTGGTTCTGGCGTGTATTACCCATTTCCTCTTTGCAGTTAATCTCCTTGAGTATTTTCTCTAGCACTGGTTTTGAAGACATAAATTCCTTCAGTTGCTGTTTGTCATGGAAGCTTCTTATTTCCCTATCTAATTTGATGGATAGTTTTGCTGGGTAGGAAATTTTTGGCTAGAAGTTGTTTTCTTTCAGAGTTTGAAATATGTATCCAAGCCCTTCTGGCTTTCATAACTTGGTTTGGGAAGTCTGGAGTGATTCTAATTGGTTTGCCTCTGTATGTCACATGGCCTTTTGTTTTTGTTGCCTTTAAGATTCTCTCCTTGGCTTCCACATTATTCATTTTCACAATTATGTGATGTGGGGATCCTCTTCTCTGATCCTGTCTAAAGGGAGTTCTATAAGTTTCCTGGACCTGTGTATTGACCTCTTGCTCTATGTTTGGAAAATTTTCTGCTATTACTTCCTTGAAGAGATTGTTGATCCCTTTGGTTTCACCTTCTTTTCCCACCTCTATTCCAATTATTCTTAGGTTAGCTCTCTTGAAGTGGGCCCATATTTCTTCAATGTCAGATTCCTGCCGTCGGGTTTTTTTTTTTTTAATTAGAAACTATGCGTTCATTTTTAGAATGATCATCTTCAAGAAGCGAGATTCTGTTCTCCATGTGGTCTAATCTGTTGTTTATACTTTGAATTGAGGCCTTTACTTCATTAATTGCATCCTTTATCTCTTTTTGACTCTCTCTAAATTCTTTTCGAAAGTCCTCTATTATTTCTAAAGTTATTTTCCTAATTTGATCATCTAGAGATCTTTGGATTTCTGCGTTATCAGATTCTGATGTTGTGGGGTTGTTGGCATTCACTTCTCCATTGTTATTTCTCTTTCCCATGATTTTGGAAGTTTGTGCCTTCTCTGGGTTCTTCCCTGAGTCACTACGAGTTCACTTAAGATGCTCTGGATCTCGAGTCTGTGGTATCTCAGTCACCACTACTCCTTTACTGGGTTGTATCACAAAGTCTCAGACCCAGGGAGTCAATCAAGGCTGCTTAGACCGTGGGGGGTGCCAAGTTGGGCGTTCTCCAGTGGGGAGTTGTGACTATGGTATGATATCTCTGCCACTGCCACTCCCCCACTGGGCTGCACTGCTAAAATCTCCAACCCAGGGAGACTATCTGCGCAAGTCCCTGGGAGTGCAGTACTGGGATTTCTCCCCTAGGGACCGTAATTTGACTCACAGTTGTTGAGTGCGCTGATGGAGTTGTAGTGAACTCGGTGGATTCGCTGCTGCCGCCACTGGCAATATGGCACCACTGCCCTCAGACGTGATGCGGCGTATTTCTTCTCTGGGTTTGAACTGTGCTCTGAGTACTTGCCAGTTGTGCTGTGCCCGGCCCTTGGGAGCTTTAGATGTTCCCTGCACCAACAAAACTGCTGACTGCCACCCGGCTCTTCAGCACCTGCTCACCTCGGCTCGCTGTCCACCCCTCCTCTCAGGCACCTGGTGGCTGGTTGAGTGAGTTGGTCTAGGGCCGTCCGGTGAACTCACCGCTGCTGCCAGCAATAAGACGCTGCTTCTGCATCCTAGGCCGCGAGGCCAGAGTACCTCCTCTCTAGATTTGAGCTCTGTTTTGAGTCTCCCTCCTCTCTGGAGCCTGGTGCTGCTAGGGGAGATGTAGGCCGCGCCGCTCCGGCTGCTCTGCACCGCGGCTTTGGCTGCTCTGCACCGCGGGTCTGGCCACTCTGGCCTCTCCGGCTGTTCCGCGATGCGGCTCTGGCTGCTCTGGCTGCTCTGACCGCCCTGCTTCGTGGCTCCGGCCACTCCGCGCTGCGGCTCTGGCTGCTCCGGCTGTTCTGGCCGCTCCGCTCGGCTGCTCTGGCCGCTCTGCTCAGCTGCTCTGAACCGCGGCTCCGGCTGCTCTGCACCGCGGGTCTGGCCACTCCGGCTGCTCCGGCCGCTCTGCGCCGCGCGGGCGCGGCACTTCGGGCTGGTTTTTTCCCGGTGTCTTGTTTTTCCAGCCCTTTTCCTCTGTCCCTTGTATTTACCATTTTTATTTCTTTGCTGGTGGTGTTTACTGGCTCTGAAAGGCGCTGGTTTTGTGGTAGTAGAGTTGGATTGTTAGCGGGACTTGTAAGTGCCGCTTTCCTCCGTCGCCATCTTCCCTGAATTCTCCTTGACTGTTTCTTAGGTAAATAAATATTGGACCTGGTTATTGTTGGCATGTGGACTACATAGATTTTATGTACATTCACTTATGATACATTACATTCTCATTTTAAAAGAACAAGTGAATTGAGAAATAATCCATTTGCTATGCAATTTACTCATTGTGGAATATATAATTCAAAGGTTAAAGTCTATTCACAGAATAGACTTTAGGTGCAACTATAGATAGATAGGTGCAACTATCACCACACTCAATTTTAGAATACTTTCAGCACTCTATAAAGGAACTCCATACCCACTAGCAGCCACACCCTATTCTTCCCTGCCTCCCATCTCTAGGGTCTGTAGTTTTCCTGATTTGCCTGCAGTGGTTTTGGTGTCCT
This sequence comes from Muscardinus avellanarius, assembly GCF_963383645.1. Classification (NCBI taxonomy): domain Eukaryota; kingdom Metazoa; phylum Chordata; class Mammalia; order Rodentia; family Gliridae; genus Muscardinus; species Muscardinus avellanarius. Next base: position 16,052,889 of record NC_137793.1, read on the forward strand.
TTGTCCCTCTGAAACTCTTGTTAAAATCTGAGTGCTATGGCAGCAGAGTAGGGAGGTGTGGCCTTTCATTTCTTTATCTAGCTATAGTTTATTAAATAGATATATAGAATTTTATTTATTCATTCAGAGATTTTATATATTTTGGTTTTATTCTGCCTCTTCAGGTATCATGATTGATTCTGTCGTAAAATACAATTTTTTCTGTAAATGCATGTTTTCACTTCTCTTGGATAAATACCTAGATTGGAATTGCTGGGTTATGTGGTACTCTCTTGTTGAACTTTTTGAGGAACTGACAGATTGTTTTTCAAAGTGACTGCCCAATGTACATTCCTGCCAGCCATATATGATATTTCTATTTCCCATTATTATAATATAATCATTAAATACATGCTTTCCTAGAAACACTATATAAAATTGGGGGGATTTTTCTGATGTTCTTGCAGGAAGAAAAGCCATCCTCTTTGAAGAAAGCCCTCATCAGTCATGGGTTTGTCAGGGATTTTGATCACTGGGGTTCTTTAACATTGGGAATGACTGGGATATCTTTTGAAAAGACATTTTTGAATGGCTGAAGTTAAAAATTAATGGATAAAATTATCCATGGTGTTTTAAAAAATTTTTTAACACTGGTAGAGTTTGGCTCAGTTATTTCATGTAAGAGAATTATCTAATATACATGATACATATTTGAAAACACATCAAAGTTAAGCTCTAAGTCAAACATGAGAAGGAGGGATGAGGGAATGGGGTGGGAAATGGGAAAGGGCTAAATGGGTGATGTGTGCATGTATGCCTCTACCATCGTGTACTCCATTAAGATGTATGACTATAATGCACCAATTAAAAAAAGAAAAAAATCTATAATTTTTATTGTGTTTTTTCATAGTCACTAACAAAAGATTTATAGTGCTTTTAATAGTTATTTCACAAATCTATAAATTTATTGATTGAATTTAAGCAAAATGTGACCTATAAATATATATTTAGTGAACTACTTCAAATGTGTCTTATGAAATCTCAGCATTTTGCTCATCATATCATTTACTAATGATAATTTTTTAGGATGTGTGCTAGAATTCATTTTCAAGATGCTTTGCTGGAGTCTTGACCAACTGCTCAAAACATAGTGTCAAAGTGACACTGAATGAAATTAAAAATACAGAACAGAGGTACATTGCTTATTTAGTAAGAGCCTATGAGGAAAGAAAAATTATATCACTAGATGCCTGGAAATATGGCACTGACCAAATAGCAGGTTTGGATCCAAAGTTTAAGATTTTAGGCTGATTCATTTTTTGTTTTAAGAAAGAGAATAACAGCAATAACAAAATAATAAATAACATTAAATGACCTTAACATAATTTTAATAGGTATATTAAAAATATGAAATATTATCTATTTATATCTATGAATACTGTGTTTCACCATAGCTATGCTAAAAGGTCAAGTTTGCCTTTGGTATATGTATGTATATATATACATACACACACATATATCTACTTTATATATACACACACATATATAACATATATATACACTTATATTTTATAAGGGGGGAAAATATGTGTGTGTATATATATATATATATACACATATTTTTTATATATATATATATATATATATATATATATATATATAGAGAGAGAGAGAGAGAGAGAGAAAGACAGAGACAAAGGCAGAGAGAGAGAGACAGAGACAAAGTGATTCTCTCTAAGAAGAGTAGAAATTTTTGCAAATCTCACTATGACTTTTCCTTTTGGACTTTTCAAATACATGCAGTGATTTTTGGAAGAATGTATTATTTGAATTAGAAAAGCATTTCTACCTCTCCATTGTTGCCTTAAGAGACATTTCTTTCTTTCATCAGACAACAGTTAGGAAGACATAATTTATAATTTTCTGTCTAGCTAGTCTTTCCGCTTTTATCTATGGCTCTTTCAAGCATCCCTTTGAGGCACTAAATCCACCTAATACCTTTGCTATAAATGCACACTAACACCTTGTTAAATAAGACTATCAAGCTTTTACCGTTTGCCAATTTTTCATGCCTTCTAGTGTGTATAAGCTAAATTTCACAAACTGATTGAAAAGTAATCCCTAGTTGCATGATTTTAATGGCAATAAATTATATCTGTGACACTCCTATATAATAGCAAAAATCATCAACACTTAAGTTTGGGGTCTAGGATATATAATATATTCAAGAAAAAATTAAAAACAAGTATTTCAATGCACAGTTCATTGGTGATGAATGAAATGCATAATGCATGTGGAAGTCATCGATTAAATTAGTGCTTAGAGGAGAGATGGAGATAGAGTTAAAATCAAGTTACTTAGGGGGAAATCTTTTTTATTTAAAAGTGTTAGGAATATCAAATAAATAACACCATTAATAATTAAAAATATCATCAATTATACATGTGCTGAGTAAAAGGGAAATGACCAAACCAAGTCCAGTTGTGACATGTTTGCATGTCGAGTTTTATATGGGGACAAAAGTCAAAGCGTAGATGTTGCTGCTGGTTTCAGCGAAGTGTCCTGGTGTTGTTTTGTCCTCCCGGCATTGGAGCTTGTGTGGGAGAAATGAAAGGACCCATAGGGGTGAAGTTAAACCACAGAGATCTTTTAAACACTGTTTCTGGATAAGAAGTTGTCTAGAGTTCTTGCAGCTGCCTTCGAACCTGCGCGATCCTCTTGTCTCCGCCTCTCAAGTGCGGGGATTACAAGTGTGCGCCACCACGCCCGGCTCATACTATCTTTTTTGTATGTATGGTACTGGAGATTGAATCTAGGAGCATTCTACCACTGAGCTACACTACTAACTCTATTTTTTTATTTTGAAGCATGTTCTTTCTTAAGTTGCACAGCACCATGCTAAATTGCAAACCTGGGATCCTTCTGTCTTAGACTCCCAAGGACTAAGCTTACAAGTACGCACCAAGACACAGAGCTCATAGTATCTTAGGAAGTTAATTTCAGTAATCTACCTAATAAAGTTCTCAAATTATTTTCAAATAAATGACTACCCATTACCCATAGTAAAAATAAATTATTCAATAATAGAATACATGGAAATCTTAGAGGTTTTTCCAATTAATTTATCTTTTATAGACCCAGACAACTACTTCTATACTTAATTGGTGGCTATTCTCAATCTTTTAATTTAGAAAACACTACATTTGTTAACTGTGTTTTCATATTTTTACCTAGTATTGTATAATTTTGTCATAAGAGCCATATCATTTTTTGTGTTTTCATTAAAAAAGCCCTTTTATTGGTGCATTATAATAGCATACTATTATGTAGTTCAGAGTGACAGGGACATAAGTGCACCCAATATTTGGTGAGCTTTCCCCCGACTCTGTTACCTCTTCTTTCCCTTCCTCCTACATAATATTGAGATTAGTATTTGTAATTTTACATATTTATGTAACTTCAGCGGAAGTGTAGTGAATGTGAATAGTATTAATTTTTATAACAGAAAATTTATAGTTATAGACTGGGACTTAGGTAAACTGAGATCTGTAGTCACTGTGTATGATTTATGAAATTGTATTACTAACAAAAATCTCTACTTAATCCAGGCCTGGTTGCACATGTCTATAATGTTAGTACTTGGGAAGCTGAAACAGGAGTATTTCAGGTTTAAAAAAAGCCTCAGCAACATAGGGAAACTCTCAACAACCTAAAAAGACCTTGTTTTATAACAACAACAACAACAAGTCTGTGGGTGTACCTCAAAGATAGAAAGAATGCCTTTGGGTTCAACTCCCAATACAAAACCAAACCAAAACAACAATAAAAAATCCTATTTAACTTGGTTTGTTCTAAAACCCAACAGAATATTCTCTTATCATGGAATAGAAAAAAATAGTTTGTGGTTTACTTCTATAATGGAATATTGCAGAGCAAAGGAAAAAGAATGAACCACCTTTACATTAAAAAACATGGATCAAACTCAAAGATGTATGTTGAGTTGAAGAAGCAAGACTGCACCTAAACCATATTCAGAAATAGACAAAGCTAACGTGCAAGAAAAGCGAGTCTAACAATCTGCTTCAACGAAATATTAATGGGCCAAAAGTACAATGGGCCTTCTGAGGCTCTGGACATTTACATGTTTTTACGTGTATAAAATTCATTTCCGTATGACTTTAGCACTATTCTTGACACAGACTATGCTTCAAACAATGTTAAATAAATGTAATAAAGAGATAGTCTTTCTACTTGTATCAGAGAGCTCTCCTCATAATCAGGCAAATAAATGGCGATCGGCTAAAAATAATGACACGGATGAGACCAATATTCACTGAATTGCCTCTGTCCAGTGAAATCTTCACATAGTATCTCCCAAAGACACCTTTTCAGCCAGTTTCAAACTTTTGGAGTCAACGATGCTCCATGTTCTTCACTGAACAGAGGTCTATTCCTTCTCTTGTCTGTGAATTTGTACATGCTGAATTCTATTCCTTAAATACTCTTTTCCTGATAACTACCTGTTAACATCTTCCTTCTCCAACCCCCCCCCCTCAAATACTTCCCAAATGATTTCTTCCTCACTCCCATCTGGAGGCATTTCTTAAGTTTTCATTTTATGCCCAACTTTGATCCCATTTTCTCTTCTCCAGTTTTCTAATAATCCGTTCAGTAGATACGTTGGGCCTATGCTTAGTGAAGAGAACATATCGATGCATGAAACCAACATTTTGTCTTGGAGTAGCCCACAGTTTTAGATAATGGCCTCTTCCAAATTAAGCCTACTAGTGTAGGTATTTTATACTTCTATTGAAATATCCTCTTTTAGATGAATTCTCCTGAAAGGCTGGGGAAAAAGAAGAACCAAACTTATTCTACTGTGTATTCCCCAGGATGTTTCAGCAAGAGTAAAAATAGGCACTCAATAAATGCTTGTGAACTGAAATAAATTCATTTGGCTGAATTGCTTGAAAATTTTCTGTGGGAAAATATTATAATGAATTTCACAATTTGGTTAACAATAGGTGGCTGATAAGATTAGTTGGTGCTTTTAATAACTCAGGTTCATTGTACAGAAAATACACCACCTATAATTTAAGCATTCCCACAATAGAATGATTTCTCAGGATCTCAGCAGAGACTTTGCAAATTAAGTTAATGTAGTGCAAATGATTTCTACTTCCCTTAGTTTTAAACATGATTCCTTTCACAGTTTGGAAATGGAATAGATAGGGTTTGTCACCTGGACTCCTAAGAGGTGAGATGTTATACCCCATACTATTTTATTTCTAATATGTCAATGTGTTATCCTGAAGTCTTATACTTGATTCACTTTTAATTGGATTCAAGTCACATGATACTTTAGGACAGTCAATTTATACATTTTAGAATAAATTATTTTCTTTTTCCTTTGATTTCTCTGTACTATTTAGCCTCAATTATTTTTGAGATTTATATTGGTTTACATCAAAAAATGATCTATCAGACACTCAATTTTTTCTACTCTCTACTTTTTATTTGTGTTAATTCTTTACAATAAATTTTAGTTACGTTGGAGAAAATACAAAGTTTTGTATGTGTAAAAATTTACAACTGGTTATGGACATGTAACATTTCCAATAAGAACAGATATACCTACACATCAGTATATAAAATTTCAATAAGTGACTTAATATTCATTGTTACTATATATTTCTTGTTCTATAGATAGAACTAACATTCTTTAGAAGAAAGTACAGTTGTGAAAATGACTTTTGTATGAGATTTTGATTTTTATGTTCTTAAGGAAAATACTCCTAAATATTTTTAAAGCAAGTATATGGGAATTTCACAGAGAGTACTTAATAAAACCTATGACGTCCATGACATGAATATTTTCCTGGGGAGTATACCTAACCATTAGTCAGAAAGGATACACATGTAGTTTCTATTTTAAATGTCAGGACTTAGAGTGTTTATAACTCTAAGTACTTGAGAAGAAAATAGATAATTATCACAGAATTTATGTCTCTAAAGGAAAATGGCTTGCATTGATTAGAATAATAACATCAATAAAAGCTCCAATTTATTGAGCATATTACTATTTTCTAGATACATGGATGGCTCTATGATAAATTTTATAAAGTAAGCAGAACACTTAACATTTTTCCAAATCACAGTAAATCTAGGTTGATAATCCCACTTCTAAAACTGTCTGAACATCCAATATCAGCCATTTTTCATGAGGCAGCATCTTGCAGTGCATGCAAGATGAGAAAGTTCATATATGAATCCATACTGGACATTTGAGCAGCTGTACCCACCCAGGTGATTACTTAAGTGTTGGTTACCTCACTTTTATGTCATTTCCTGTAGAAAATGTTCCAAAGGGTGGAGTTTGAGATGTTACAAATGTAAAATTTGGTCTTCACCCTCCATTGTCATCACCCAAACTTGAACCTTTACAATGAATGTCCTGCCATCTTAAGATCATGGCTTTTGTTCTTGGTAGAGCTCTGCCATTTGGTGTCACATCTCAGCAAATCACTCACATCTGTAATCAATCCAAATCTTTCATCTTTGATTAAACAAGTCTATAACTGGATGCTGTGGGATTAAATGTCTTTGAGGATTTGACTTCTTGGCCTTCTCAATGATTACTCAAAAAAACCCTTTTTTTTGGAAAAGAAAAAAGCCTAGCATTTGATAATATAGGTTTGAACATTCTTCTGAACATTAATGGGAGAAGAGGAGAAAGGAGAAATATATTTGAGTATTCTTTCCTAGTAAATCTATGGTAGTAGGAAACAGCTTGTCATCAAGTTATCCCATTACATGAATTTCTGAAGCAAATGTATCATTACTAAGTATCACAAATATTACATTTAATACTTAAAGCAGCATTACATTTCAACAATTATTGTCCCATTAGGTATCCCTACAGCTGACCCAGAAGTAACATAAATGAGGGAGGCTTGGGTACAGGCAATTATTAAGTGGGTCCAGTGTTGGAGAAAGAAGCAAGAGCCCTGAGAAATGTGGTAGAGGACAAGGGTGCATTACACTTTAAGAAAATGAGTGACTTAAGTTTGGTTAGTTGTTTCCAGATTTTTCCATTATTTATAAACTCAAAATCCACTTCATGTAAATTCTTCTGATTTTTACAGTAGGCAGTTTAGTAATTTTAATAAAAACTTTAAAAATATTAACATTTAATATATGTAAATGGAAGTATATATGTACAGTGTGTGTGTGTATGTGTGTGTGTGTGTGTGTGTGTGTGTGTGTCACAAAAAATATTTACAGGACAGATATGGGCTATGAACTCCAAGTTGTTATCCTTTCATTTGGTACTTTCTAAAAGGAGAACCAGGAGACAGGTTGGAATACCATTCTTGTACACTCTAAGTCTCAGAATAGTCATATGATTTAATAAGATCACAAGCAATTCAAGTCAACTTAATGTTCCCACATATCTTATTTTTATTTATACTATTAATTTTTATTTTTATAGAGCAATACTATACAATGGCTCCCTGTGATTATTTTTTTTCTCATAGTGTTTGAATAACTGTGGCTTAAAAATACCAAATGCAACAAATCTTTTTAAAGAGTGACAGATCGATCGTCTCTTGTTGCCCTGCTATTTTTTCCCTCTATGTTTTTGACAATCATCAGCTGCTTTTGTCTCTCATAGTGGTCTGTATTTGAGAAGCCAAATTCAAGCCTCTAGCGGAAAATGACGAGGCATCTGAAGAAATAGATCAATTTTGACTTATCTAAGTATTTTTTCCTGAGCTGTCAAGATTAGCATTCTTCTACTGTGATTTGAAAAGTGCCTGAGAGGGAGTAACCACATATTTCAGGCAAAGAATTTAGGATTGAGAAGGACATTTGTTCAAAACAATGGTGAACATGAGAGAAGGGTATTCCTTTGTACACAAAGAATCAAAGATTTTGTGAGGAGACCTTACGTTGTTAAAGGCCTTCTGTCTGTGCAGGTGTGTGTGTGTCTTTATCTGTATTTATATTTATATGCCTAAATGTAAATCTCCATAGAAATTCATTATGTTACATTTAATTTAATATTACATATCTAACTTAATGTAAATGAAAAAGACAAGTGATGTACAGCATGATCCCAGGGAAGAACTCCATATATATATATAAAAATGTGTTTTCAACCTGAAAGCATTGGATTGTTTCACATGAACATATTGGAAAAATAAAGACAAAGGGTGTAAGACAATGAAAAAAAGAAATTTTACTGATAAAATGGGAAAAATGGATTCTTGTTTTTATTTTGTTACATATTTGCTATCTGACCTTGGGAAAGGTATTTAAGTTTTATTTATTTTTTAACCTAAGGTATTATACCTCTGAGCTACACTCTACCCCTTTTATTTTTTGTTTTGAAAGAGGATCTACTAAGTTACTATGTACTGCATTCAAACCCAAGAGCCTCTTGTCTCAGCCTCCCAAATTGTGACATTATACGTATATACCACCACATTAAGGGTAATTAAATTCTTTAGGTTTGGGTTTTCCTATATGTAAAGTGTATGGGTTGAGCTAACTGCCAATGTGCTAAGTGGTTGGTTGGATTGTTGCAACATTCCGCTGTTTTTGCTGATATGTTTTAGAACGAAGAGTTAAAACTGTTGACACCTGGAGTCACCTATTGAAATACACTGGAAGCCTTCAAGCTAAAATTTTAGGTTGCTTATCTACTCCGTGGATGACTTTGTATTTTTTCAGATATTTTATTTGAGCCAAATGAGGAATAAAATTTTAAATTGATGAGACTTTAATATTAGAAAGTTTCATAAAACACTTCTTTGCATTATTTCTAAAAGTGGGCAACATTTAAAAATATTTTGTGTCTGTATCTATGCCTCATATCTGTTGCAAGAGCTAAGTAACAGTTGTCTCCCTTAAATAGAGTAAGTGTTCAGTTGTTCTGAGGTCACAAGAAAAGTGGTTTGTCTATGTGGAAGTGTGCATTTTTCTGTAGAGGGACTCCTTGGTTTTCATTACAGATTTTTTTATTGGTGAATTATGATTATTTATAATAGTGGGATTCATTGTTACATATTTGTAAATGTATACTATCAGAGAAATTTAACCCAATAATCTCTGTCTCTCAGTCTGTGTGTGTGTGTGTGTGTGTGTGTGTGTGTGTGTGTTTTACTGGAAATTGAACTCAGAGGCACTTTACCTCTGAGCTACACTCCCAAGTACTGGGATTATAGGCATGTGCCACTATACCCAGATTAATTCAACAATTTTGAGAACCACTGTTATAGGCCAGAGGAAAACTACTTTGAGAAGTAAATATAAGAGCATCAGATAAAGTAGTGAGCAGAAGAATGAATGGAAGATTCAGACTAGTTGGAAACCTGATATGCTAAAATTACTGTTAATTGAATATGATTTAAATTAGGCAAGATGGCAGAAGAGTGATCAAAAGAAAATCTGGTATAATCTCAATGTTCAAAGTCCATCTTTATTATTCACCAAATGAACAAATGAGGACCTGGGTTTAGATAGGTTAAGTTATGTACCCAAGATCCCAAACGCAAGATATGAATCCATTTTTACCAAATTGTGATTTTGCCTCATTCTTTTGTTCCCCTTTTAGTTGATCAGCCAAACTCGAGTTTCACATCCTTGTTGAGGATACCCAATGACTGCTAGGAAGCTCCCAGTATCAAAGAAATATTTATTAGCCTTTTTAGAATTGGGCTCTAGAACACATGAGTTCTGAGATCTAAGTGCCTGGCATATCAATGGTACCCTAGAGGCTTTTTTTTTTTTTTGCAGTATTGGCAATGAAACCCAGGGGCATTCTACCTCCGAGCTACACCCCCAGCCCTATTTTTTATTCTTTATTTTGAAACAGTGTCTTACTGAGTTGCTGAGGGCCTCACTAAGTAGTTGAGGCTGTCCATGAACCGCGATCCTCCTGTCTTAGCCTCCCAAATGCTAGGATTACAAGCGTGTGCCACCATGCCCAGCTTTGGGGATATTTTTAATGAAGGACTGATTACTCCAGGCAAGTGCTAATGTTTTCTTTTAAATAGGTTTGCCCTCCACTGATGTGTGAGAAAGGCAGATAAACACTATCATATTCCTTTTTGATAGATGTCTACAATAGTTGGGAATGGATGGGAGAAGATACATGTATAAAAGAAAGACACAAATAATTACATTAAATCATTGCACACAACAGGAAGAGATTTTATTTATTTTTTTGCAGGTCTGGGAATGGAACCCAGGGGTATTCGACCTCCGAGCTACACCCCCTGCCCTATTTTTATTCTTTATTTTGAAACAGGGTCTCACTGAGTTGCAGAGGGCCTCACTAAGTAGTAGCTGAGGCTGTCCGCAAACCGCAATCCTCCAGTCTCAGCCTCCTGAATGCTGGGATTGCAAGCGTGCGCCACCACGCCTGGCTTAGAGATTTTAAATTATAGGACAAATAGTGACAAAGGTGTACGTGACATATTATTCATTACTTACCTAAACTGTTAGAGTCAACTTCCTTTCCTCATTATCAATTCTCTGTTTAGGAATTTATTTAGGATAAAAATTTTACAGAATATTATATTAAGGAACTGCTGCAATCATGCACAGTGCAGGTCTTGTTGGAAGAAAATAATGCTACTGAAACAGAAACTTTTATCAATATTTCTAAGAGTGCTTTGAAATGATAATGACCTAAAGCCACCTGCTGTTTTATGAAGTTATTAGAATTAAGGAATTGCATGGTTGACATCAATTGTATTGAAAATAGAGGGACACTGTTTTTAACTGAATGTACTGATATGGGGTTAGCAATATTATTACACATTAGAACATTTAAAAGGTAGGCTTTAAAAATATATATAAACCCAAGTTCTATGGGAAGAATTAAACACAGTTGATTTTTTCACCTGAAAAGCTAAAATTTAAAGATGACTGTCTTGTCAGATATCAGGTGATTTGTCTCTGTACCAGAGGCAAAAAGACTTCTCACTGACTTACAGATAAGAAGCAATATTGCAGATATGGGAAGAGAAAGTATCCATGCTGCTTCTAGCATATCATTCCGCAGCAATAATAACCAGACTTTAATTTGCATGGCTGCAATAATTTTTCTGTTATGTACCAGAGAAATAGCTACTACCTTGCACATTGTCTGGAAGGAATGGTGCACATATGGAGGAGGACATATTTTATTTATAATTTCAGAGAACATCTTGTATAATATTCTTCCTTGTAATCTTATTTTCAACCTAGAGTAATCATCATCATCATCATCATCATCATCATGAAAAGCTAATAAGATTCATTATTGTTATTGCAGGCTATTATTAGTCTCATTGCCATTTCCAAAGGAAACAACTTCTATTAGTACAATTGTTCCCTCACTCATTGGCTGTTGACTTTGCCAGTCTAATTTCAAAGATAAGAAATTAATCCATGTCTGAATACATCTTTTCTTATAGTTGTTATGTTGCTTATGGATATTTAGTGAGACTCTTTATGGAACTAGAAGATAGGCAAAATATTTTTTTTAATTTCACTTAATGAAAATTAGACTGTAACACATATAGGTTTGGAATAAACTTAAATTTGTTCTAAAATAATTGAATATTTACAGAATTAGAGCATCTAACCTAAAAATGTTGGTTCAGTTCTGTAAGCATATTCATTAAGTGGGTACCATAGCTAAAGTATATTTACCAGCATTGTCAAACATTAGATTCGAAGTCTCTTTTTGTATATATGAAAATGTATATATATATACACACATACATATATATAATGTATATATATAGCATGTATATATATACACACATATATATACATGCATATATACACTTATATGCATTCATATTTATATATAAAATGTATATATATGTATATATAATTTATAATATGGAACCGACCCTAAAATATTACCTTTTTTACATTCAGAAATTCACTTGAACATTGTTGTGTTTTGAACTTTTTAATTTAATGGAAAGATCACATTGTACCTTCTCCTTGCTCTTTAAAAATGTCAAAAAATCAAATTCTGCTATGACCTGGAATGCTTCTGTATATACTATTTGAATATAAAACAGAGATTCTGGGTTGAGTTCAAGATGGCTTAATTAAATTCAAATGAAGATGTGTGATTTTAAGTTTTTTTTTTCAAAATCTAAACTGCCTTACCAAATCTTTATATTAATTTTTTTTCTGTCATGGATATTCCCCCACATCTATTGCCTTTAAAATTTGAACCTGTTGTGTTGCAATGACTTTTATTTTCTATTATGTTTTTATTACCACTGTACAAACCAGTACCCTATAGAAGACTGAATGGATTCTCTTCATTATTTATCTTCTTCTATTTTTTTCAGTTTTTTAAATATACATAGAGGTCTTACCTTCATACTTTTGTTTAGGTATTAGAGAGATTCTGTTTCCTCTTTCAGCAATACTACTTATGAAATAAAGATCTCTTTCAAAGTTCTAATTTAAGAGAAATTTGTGATTTCAAATACTAATTAACTACTTACACTATGCCAATTGTTTCTCGAGAGATATTCAGTGAATGTGTCTTTCTTTCCGCTGAAATATAAATTAGAGAATATAACATACTTTTTATCCTCATTAGATCCATCATTTATGATGTGCTGTTCTCACAATCAGGATAGCAAGCAACCAATCTTAAAGAGGAGGAAGAAGAGAACAATTAATCATAAGAGTTGGAATGCTGACTCTTGGAAAACAGAATATTTTATATATGAAACAAAGATAGGAAATGATGAGAAGTAAGATGTGGATGGGAGTAATAAAATATCCCCCAGGATTTTGTTTAAAAAAAAAACCACCAAAAGGAATTACACATATGCCCTGCTCCTCTCCATCCTTTGTGTCTGCACAAACTTCAGTGAAGAGATGTAGCCACTGATTATAATTAGTTGAAGACTTTATTCCCAACTTCCAATCTTTCAAATGCAAATTAATGGTTTCTATGACAAAAATAAAAGTCCTTGACACCCTCTTGAAGAAGAATTCAAGTAAAATGAATAATCAGTTGAGAGGAACAGTCTAAAGTTATCAAGAAAGGATTCACAGATTCTGATTTTCCATTAAAATACAAAGAACTGTTGAAAGAGAATACGTGTTTCACAAAAACCATTTTGTGACCATATTTATCCAATCAAGGTCTAGTGGCATGGCATAGCTGTGTGTGGGCAGAATGGTTCTAAATAACTTAATTCTGCATGGCTTCATTTTTTTGCTCTTTTCATATTTATAGGTATGTTCTAGAAAAAATAAATCAGAAAATATGATTTTATCAAAATTAGTGCTTCAATCATTTCTAACAGAAGTATGTGTTGAAAAAAGATAAAACCTTAATTTAATGGATCTTAATTAGTTTCCCAGTCCTGTCTAACTATGTTTCATGATAATTTGATTGAAATACTTCTGAGATTTTCCTCCTCTCCTTTCCAGCTTTTGAGTTTTTATCTTATTTGTGACAGATTAAATGTTTATGATTTATGGAGTCTTGTTGTTGTTCAGGGTGTTGAACCTAGGAACATTCTCCTGCCAAGCTATACCTTTCTGTTTTTTTTTTTTGTTATTGTTGTTGGTACTGTGGTTCCTAGAAACCCTTCTACCTCTGGGCTACACTCCCAGACTATATATATATATATATATATATATATATATATATATATATATATATGTATTCTTTATATATGTATTCTTTATATATATGCATTCTTTATATATATGTGTATTCTTTGGTGTGTGTGTGTGTGTGTGTGTGTGTGTGTGTGTGTGTGTGTTTGTGTGTATGTGTGAGTGACAGTGGAAATTGAAGCCTGGAATGCACTACCTCTGAGCTACACCACCAGTCCTATTTTGAGTTTTTGATTTTGATTTTGAATCAGGGTCTCACTAAGTTACTGCAAGCTGACCTTGAACCTGTGATCTTCCTGTCTCAGCCTCCTAAGTACTAGGACCTCACTGTTTACTGTGGTCCTGAGTTTGCATGTGGGTAGATGAGGCAGGGGATGGGGGATGCTCTGCCTATTCCGTGATGAGCTGGTTAGCTTTTCCACTACTCTGCCTGATGGGGCTGGAGCAGTGGGAACTCACTGGGGATCCCTCTTTCTTCTCAGAGCCTCTGTAGTTGGCCAGCTTGGCCTGTCTTACAATATGGTTATTTCAGAGTAACTGAGTTTCTTTCATGGCAGGAGGCTTCGGCCAGAGCAAGTTTCCTCAGAGGTCAAGGCAGAAGCCAAAGGGCTTTATGGAACCAGTCTTGAAATTTCCAGAATATTGTTTCCTTCTGTGTTCTATTGATCAAGGGTGTGTGGGCCTTCCTGAACTATTGTAGCAATGTGGATAATGGTTATAGTTAATGTATTCTACTTAAACTATACTCTAGTGTTCTTCTGCCAGGAAAATGGCCTCAGTAGAAAAACATCTTTGCTGGGCTGCCTTGTGATGTATTGAGACAGCACAGATAATTGGAATAGAAACACCCATGTCAGAGATTTGTACTTCAAGGGGAGCCCCCTCCCCCAAGGTGCTTCAATGATTGCCAGCTGGCAGCACAGAGAAACAATTATCACTAACTTAAAATCATACTGTATTCTAGCCCAGTTAGGAAATAAGATGCTACCCATGTCTCCTTTTCTGCCCCAACATTTCCCATGGGGCAAACCAGCGCCTAGATGAAAAGGTAGAGACTGGGTCTACCCCCTTCCCTCTATTTCCAAGACTCTCTACTAAAACCTGGTACATGATGTACATATAATCACTTTTAGTTAAAAAGTTAGAGTGTTCTAAAGTATATATGCATAGGTATAAAGGCATATATTTATTTATTTATTTATTTATTTATTTTTATTTATTTATTTTTTTTGGTGGTACTGGAGGTGGAACCCAGAGGCTTTCTACCTCCAGGCTATAATCCCAGACCCATTTTACATTTTATTTGGAAACAGGGTCTCACTAAGTTGCTGAGAGCCTCACTACTTAAGTAGCTGAGGCTGGTTTCGAACCTGCATGATCCTCCTGTCTCAGCCTCCCAAGCACAGGGATTACAAGCGTGCGCCACCACACCTGGCTAAAGGAATATACCATGTGTTAAATATATACCATGTGTTAAATATAAAGGTAATTTATATTATACATTTTGTGGACATTTTGAATTCACTTAAGATTAGATAAAAGGACTTAGTTTGTACTGTAGTTATGAGTGTGGTCTTAGGAAACAATCTAGAGGTCACTCTAGATTTGCCATTGATTTGGCCAGGTTTTAATCTTGTAGGCAGTTGGGGAGAAGATACACATGCAGAAAGATCCACTTAATGGAGAAAATCAGCAATATAAGAGCAGACACAGACCACTTGAAGGGAGTATGAGGGAAAGAGAAATAATGTTAGATGGATAACTAATTGTCAGTTCCTGGTCTTAAGCCTCTTTGAAGACCAGCTGCTTCTGCCTTATCATTCATATCACAGTCATCCATCTGTAAATGTGGTCCATCCTGCCCTCAGCAGTACAATAAAAATCACAATCCGAAGCTTCTTGAACAAGACCTTACGTTGTGCATTAGAAATATCAAAATTTGTATAAGGTCATATTTGATTCAAGGCCAACCTGCTTACAGAAAGTTGCTTATTTGAAAAAGATATAAAGTGATCCCTTTTAAAGAAGGCCTGTGTCTACAATAATGCAATACTATAAAAATGCAAAAATGTCCCTTCTCATCTCTAGAACTTTCTATACCTAAGAGAAACAGTTATTTTTCAGGGTTTTTTAAAATTCTTCTAGTTAGGCCCCATCTGTCATTCAAAAAAAATCTATTGAGAAGTGAGTGTATTTAATGTAATTGTGCTAGCTAATCAAAGAGCTGGAAAAAGTAAATCTATTGCTAATATAAGAAAACCCATCTTCCAACTTTCTGAGCTGTTTGCCTTGTTTCTTCCTATTCCTTCCTATTTATCATTACCTGTTGACTTTTAAGGGCCAGTGCTGGTATTTATCTTTTGATGAGGTTACTTTATTTCAGGTGCAGAGACTGGAACAAACCATTATTCACTAATAAGTATCATTTATTTTCATTTGGGCTCGTGAGTTCTTACTAGGTGGATGATTATTACTAAATTGAAATAATAAACACACTTGAGAAAGAGCATATTGCAAAACATTTTTTTTTGGTGTTTTTGATGAAAACATTTATGAGATTACGCGACCCCCTGGATTTGATTTTTTCCCTCCTGTTGCTCATGAATGACCTTGGGCAATTATCTCTCAGCTTGTTGTGACTATGTGTGAGCTGAACTCCAGAGGCAGCTAGAAGCTTCTGAAGCTCAGAATTCTATGAGATCTTTCCATTGAGAATGTTGACTTTGAGCAACCAAGTCGAGATCATGCCTCTGTTTAGTGACCACCGGGATGTTGATATTCTTGGCTACTGGGATATTTAAAAAGCACATATCTATGAGCTTACTTGGACTTGAGTTCTCTTTTAGGGGCAGAAACTCAATTCTAAAAGAAGGGTAGGCAAACTCATGTCAAGTCATTGGCAAATATGTTCCAGTTTGTACCTCGGATGCCCTCTAAATACCCAGTCATTGAAGAAGCGGTTTTCACAGTAGCTACTGGGAGGTGGTAGAAAACCAAAAAGGTCAAAGCAGATGTGGTGGTACACTTTTGTAATCACGTTACTTGGGAGGTTGAGGCAAGAGGATCAGGGGTTCACAGATAAACTCTGCAGCTTAGCGAGGCCCACAGCAACTTAATGAGACCCTGTTTCCAAATAAAACAATAAAATAGGGCTGGGGGTGTAGTTTAGGGGTAGAATGCTCCTGGGTTCAATCCCTAGTGCTAAAAAAAAGGGGGAAAAAGAAACCATAAGAGATTGGCCTAGAAAAAGCTCTTGCAGGCTGTGGGGAGGCTCTTTGAAGAAACACCAGTCTCTTTTTCCTCTGTTTTGGCTTATCCTAGCCATGAGATAAGCAACTTTCTTCCACTACACTCTTTAGCCATAACATGCCACCAAAAGCAACAGGCCCAACTAATCATGGCTGAACCTCTGAAACAATGAGCCAAAATAAACCTTTTGTCTCTATAATATAGTTACCTCAGGTGTTTGCTATAATAGCAAGGCTGACACCTCAACATGAAAAGATTTTTTTAAAAGTACCTGTAATTTAAAATAAGTGACTGTTATTATCAGCACATTCATTTGATCCAGAGGCATTTCCTGGGCATGTAACTGATCAAATTTTGGATATCTTGAGCATTGCATACATACTTTGCCTTCAGCTTGTCATGTGCAATCTGGGTTGACAAATTACAAGGACTGTACAAGTTTGAAATCTTATGAATAAGTTGTTACATAATTATAGTTTGATACCTTGATGCCCTTCTTTATATGTATTTCTAGATAATCTAGTTTGTAAAAATTAATAGAAAAAGATTCATTTAGGTAGCATCTTTACCTATTCATCTATCTTCCACATGATTAATTAACACTTTATTATGTTGAATGGACGTAAAAAATTAAAACAGCATTGGACAGGAAGTAGTTAACACCTAACTTTACTGAAATTATGTAAGTAATATTTTTGTTTCCAGTATTTGTCTTATACTAGAACAAAAGACAGAATCACAACTTTTAAGTGATGTTAGGGGGAAGAGAATCCCTTTCATACTCTTTTATGGCTGTTTTCCCAGTTGGTTTTAATTCCATCTAAATATATCTGAGAATTATCAAATTGTAACTTTTTCTAGACAAAAGGAAGGAAAATAAGTCCTTTTTAAATTTTGGAAGATGCCGGGCATGGTGTTACATGACTGTAATCCTGGTACTTGGAAGGCTGAGATAGGAGGATTTCAGGTTTGAGGTCAACCTCAGCAACTTATCAAGATCCTGTTTGAAAATAAAATACATAAAATATGGATAAATTGTAGCTCAGAGGGAGAATTCTCTTGGATTCAATCCCCAATACCCCTTCAAAAATATTCAGATGTTTTGCCACAGTTCCCAAGAGAATGTCTTAGCCAAGCATTCTTACTATCATCCAAAGACTGATGATACACCTTAGAGAAAGAAAGATTTCTCTGCTCTCAGTTTCCTTGGAAGTTCTGTGTCCCATTCATGTGAGACTGGGAACCACAGACCTCAGCCATGGCTGTAGGAAACAGAGGGAGAGAGCGAGGCTTCCCTCTCCAAGGACCCTCCTCTGGCCACATCCTACCAGGCCAGGCCACTGACCACATAAACCAATTGAGATGAACTTATCCACTGCCATGATTACAACCCTCATAACTAACTGCATCAACTCCAAACATCAATTGGTGGACACTCCAGGGGCTATTCTGTATCTATCTATTACAACGGGTGTGAACAGGAGTTAGCTTCTCCACATGATGATTGATTTGTTCTAAGTCCGAAGGATTGAAAGAGTCAAAGGAGCCTAAGATAGGAAAGCCACAGTCCTAGGATACAGGTTTGATTTTTTAAATTTCAACTGGGTATCTTTCAGAAGAATGTCAATGGAATCCCTTCCACTTAAAATGGACTTGAGAAATGTAAGGTTGAAAGCAATTTGACTATTATTCATTCAACACATTAGCACATAACCTCACTTCCTTGTGACTCTAAGAAAAATTGTGATTTTGAGTAACTTAGGGAGAAAACATCATATCTGCATATTTAATAAACAGTGTTTTCTTGATATAGGGTTTTGTTGTAAGTGGGTATTGAGTTACACATGAAACATTTTGTTATGTGACCTTTTAAAATTTGCACTTAATATTTTATTAGCAACTTAATCTTTCAATTCAAATCCTAGATATTTAATTTTGTTTAAAGGTGAAGCTCTGAGAATGTTTTATTTTGAAAAGTTAGTTTTCTTCCTTTTGTGTCTCTAATTGCTGTTTCTTGGCTAAAATTTCTACTTACATAGTAGACTACAAGGAACTATGAGCTAACAATCTTTTGAAACCTGGCACAAAATTTAGAAAGGTTTGAAGCCTGGAAAGAATTTGTTCCTATGATTTAGAAGGCAAATAAAAATATACACCTGGTAAAGTACACACTTCCATAGCTGCTAAGTCAGTTTTATGATTCAGTTGGTGGGGAAAAATGTATTAGATGCTATTAACATTTCTCAAAGTATGATCTGTGGAACACCAATCCTGCACAATCTTTGAGAAAAAGGATTCTGTGGTCACATAAATTTTGGAAATATTTATGATATATCTTCTTTCTGGAAATTCATAGGTCCTTAATCACATTAAATGCTTTGAGAACTTTGCCAAAAAAATCTAAGACTCTTCATATGAAATTTATTTCCTGAACTCTTCTGAAATAGAACTTGGAAAAATACTATTGACATCTCATAGAACTATTTATAAGAAATCTCTGTCCTAGAATAAAATAGGAGAAAATAGCATCAGATAGCTGTCTAATTTACTGACAGACTTTGAAGAGAGAGGCAAAAAAGAGAGAGATTACCTTCCTATCTAGAGAATATTGAGATTTACAAACCCTTAGTAATTTCCTTAAAAGGATATTAAGATCTTTTAGAAATGAGATTATTAGGTTAATAGTGATAATAAGAATAAAAATAGCTAAAACTAGTATTTGTGCCAGGTACTATTGGTGGATGTTTTGAACTCATCAGATCTCATTCCATTTTGTAAGTATGAAGCACATCAGAGCTAATAAGTACCTTGCCCACAGTCACTCATTGTTAAAGGCCAAGGCCAGCCACTGAATTGAGGCTGGTTTTGGTCCATATCTCATTGGTGTTCATTGTACCCCATTCCCTTCTCATTCTCCAAGAGCTAGATGGGGAGAGGTAGGAGTGATGAGATACACAGCTGAACTAAAAATATAGTGAACACACATGGGGAAAATGAAATGGAAATTTAAATAAGTGCAGGATGGTTGAAGGGTATATTAAGACTGTACAAAGTAGTAATTTAGAGGAAAAATAAGTTAAGCTTGTTGGAAAGGTCTCTATGGTTACTAGTTAAGTGGTTATGTGATTTTCCCCATGGAATTGTGAGGATCTTGACAGTATTATGGGAACCAAGGCACTGTCCTGGTTTCCATCTGAAGAAAGGGTCATTCTGCCTGAGTTCCTTGGCCACCTTCTCTGGCTAGAGGATGAGAAAGGGGAGGGAAGAGAGGGCCTGTGGACATTTTCTCACATTTTCAGGAAGCCTGAATCTTATAAAACTTGGTCAAGACCAACATCTTTCAGAATTTGATGCAAACTCTTTCTTCCATTGATTGTATATGTTTAGCATCACAGGGACACTGTAAGGGCACCCAGTTCTGTGATGGGTCGGGTTACAGGAAAGAAGATCGGATGGCCATTTTGTGTCTATTTTCATGTTCTCTCATTTTATCCACATTTGTTGTGTCTTTTTTCTCTCCAGTAGTTTTCAGATTATGTTCTAGACTTTTGAGACTCTTACTTTCTTTTAAAGGCTCTGTATTATGGCTGTTTTTGGAAGGGGTAGAATGAGAGGCTCTAGATAGGTCGCATTTTCTGTGGTGTGCTGATTCTCATACAAGGAAATTGTGAGAACAGGAGCTCTTGGTGTATGTAGAACCTCCAGCTCAGTACAGGACTAAAAAAAAAAAGGAAGCAAAATAGCTGATTAATAAGCCTTCTATTAATTAACATGTCATATCACAATATTTTAATATATTGGGTTATAAAATACAAAACCTAAATAGAATAAAAATTAATATTTAAAATATATTATCAAAATTAATTTCACCTGTTTCCATTAACATTTTGAAAATCTAGCTATGAAAAAACTTAAATTGCCCATGTAGCTTATATTATATTGCTGCTGGAGACTGCTGCTTAGAAATTATTACACTGTGGTCCCCCCTTATCTGCAGAGAAGGTATTTCAAGATCAGTGGATGCCTGAAATTGCAGATAATACCAAATCCTATACTTACTATGGTTTTGCCTATATATGCACACAACTGTAAGAAAGCTTAAAGTGTGAATTAGGCACAATTGAAGATTAATAACAATGCCAAATAATAAAATGAAACAATTTAATGATTTACCATCACCCAGTTTTGAGAATGTGATTCTTCTCTCATTCTCAGCTGCCACCATGAACGGTAGTAAATCTTACATTGACCTAGAATACTTCCTTAGCAAGAGATGGGTGTATGCTGCCTGTGTGGACTGGCCAACTGTGCAGAAAAATCTGTTCCTGTCTCTCGCTCCTTGCACTCCCTCATGTGGCTTCAGTGCATGCGGTTGGTCCTCAGGCACGCCCCAGTCTTTAGTAAGTTAAGCCCCATGGGGAGGAGTGGATGTCTTGCTGCCTACCATAGCAGGAGAGGTACGTAGCTATTTGTTGTCCTTTGCTGGTGCTGGAAGGTCTCCCAAGGCTTGGGGGATGATGCCTGCTCCCAAAGCTCATCTCTCTCTGTCTCTTCTCTATGTGAGTAAAACATGGTCCTCGCGGTCCTTTCCAATGCCCTGAATAGGTTGTGTTTTTTGGTAGCTCCTCTACAAAGCTATGATGGGCAGGTTGTTAGAACTTCTGGTTCTGATAATTGTTGAGAGGTGCTCCTTGATTTTTTTTGTGTGTGTGTGTGGTTAAAGGTCTTGCACCAAACATTTTTTTTATTGGTGCATTAATATACAAACATCTTAATGGGGTACAAGATGGTAGAAGCATACATACAGCACATCAGCCCTTATCCAATTCCCAACCCATTCCTTCCCCCTCCCTCCTCCTCATATTTGACTTAATGATTGACTTTGATGTGTTTGTGAATGTGTATCAGGGAATTGTCCTCTTTCCCCTCCCATCTCTCTCAGTTAGGTTGCTTTATTAGCTCATCTATAGTTTCTTCTTCTTTATCTAGAGTTCCCTCTATGAACCATTTTCTCCCTAACTTCTGCACATTAGGGAGAAAATACGATTCTTATTTTTTTTGTGACTGACTAATCTCACTTAGCAAAATGTTCTTCAACTCATCCATTTCCTTGTAAATGACATAATTGTATTCTTCTTTATGGATGAGTAAAATTCCATTGTGTACATATCCCATAGTTTTGTAATCCATTCATCTGTTGATGGACATCTTGGCTGCTTCCATAGTTTGGCAATTGGGAATTGTGTGGCATGAACATAGATATGCATGCATTAGTTTGGTAGTTTGGTTTTAATTCTTTGGGGGTAGATACCCAGAAGTGGTATTGCTGGATCATATGGTAACTTTGTTTTCATTCTTCTGAGATTCTGCCTTACTGTTTTCCAAAGTGGTTGCATAAATTTGTAATTCCACCAACAATGTATTAGAGTTCCCACTTTTCCATATCCTCTCCAGCATTTGTTGTTTATATTTTTAATTTCACTTAACTTCAACTAGAATGGCAATCAGCACTTGTTTTCTAATGGATCATTTTTGTAAAACATTGATGACCTTAACTACAACATCATTAGTTTGAGTTATTTGAGTCTCTCTTTTTTTCCTTTCCCTCCCTCCCTCCCTCCCTCCCTCCCTCCCTCCCTTCCTCCTTCTTTCTTTCTTTCTTTCTTTCTTTCTTTCTTCCTTCCTTCCTTCCTTCCTTCCTTCCTTTCTTTCTTTCTTTCTTTCTTTCTTTCTTTCTTTCTTTCTTTCTTTCTTTCTTTCTTTTTTTCTCTTTTCTTTTCTTTTCTTTCTTGGTACTGGGGATGACACCCAAGGGCCTTCTACTTCTGGGCAACACTCTCAGCCCCATTTTATTTCATTTTTGTAAACAGGGTCTCTCGTTAAATTGCTAAGTGAGAGCCTCACTAAGTTTCCAAGGCTGGACACCAACCTGTAGTCCTGTTTTAGCCACCCAATTACTGGGATTATAGGCATGAGCCACCATGTGTGGCTTTTGATTTGGTCTCTTATTTTTGTAAGATTTCAATTAATTGGCCACAGGTAACTAAATTCTACTATTTCTGCCTCCTGTTTCCATATTTCTTTTTTTCTCCTTCTCCTCCTCCTCCTCCTCCTCCTCTTCATTCTCCTTCTCTTCTTTCTTTCCTCCTTCTCTTCTTCCTTCTTTTTGTGTGTGTGGTACTGGGGATTGAATCCAGGGGTGATCTACCTCTGAGCCACACCGCCAGCACCATTTTATTTTTTATTTTGAAACAGTGTCACTAAGTTGCTGAGAGCCTTGCTCAATTGTTGAGGCTATCATTCTTCTTTCTCAGATTCTCAAATAGTAGGTTTACAAGTGTCCACCACCATGCTCAGCTTCACATTTCCTTTCAGAGTGGCATAGCCAAAGCAAAAAATGTACCTTTAGATGTTTCCATTTGATTGCTCTGCTATGCTTCTGAAGTTGGGTTTACAAAAGTGTAAATGACAAGAATTATTACATTGTATTTGATGAATGTCTAGTGTTTGAAATTCCTATAATATTTTTTGTTAGAACTACATACATAAAATTGAAATTTTCTCTCATTGAATTGGAGACATATAAAAAAGAGACCCTACCTACTATTTTTCTTAGAAGTCATAGAACAAAAGAATATTAATATGTTATGATATTTTTTAGATTCCCTTGAAATATGTACATTAGATCTTGGTTCCAAAGCCCCTGAGTGAATTTTCTTCCATTTATTCTAATCTCAGTGATATTGATTATACTACTGGACACTTACTATAGATTGGACCTTGTTTGCTGATGATAAACAACAACCAGTCCACTTTACTTTCTACATAACTTCAAAAATAGCTTTACATGTAATAGGATTGAAACGTGGACACGTTATTTAAATTGCTGATCATCACATTATACAGTGGAAGAAAACAATTAAAATAATTTGAGTCATTATTAATTTCTCTCTGTCATAGAGGAGAAAATAGGCTATGGAAAACAGGCCACAGGAGAACTGCAACAACAACGAAAAAAAGCACAAATTAGTTCCACCATGGTATGCTTAGGTCCTATAACAGCCTTACACAATGCAGCTCACTTTAGCCTGATTGTGCCAGAATGGGTTTTCCTGAAAGACCCACTGAGGCCCAAGTGACATAATTTGTTTCCTTTATGTATCTAAGGGTTTTCATTGGAAATACTATGCCTTGAAATGTGGGTGTGATGGACATAAATGGACATGACCTAACCCATTTCTCATCCCTGTTCTTAGCCATGTCACTTTAAACTCCAAGTCTCTTTTCTCTGGATGTGAAAATAGAGGGAGGCTCCCAGAGAACAAGGTTATCATAATCCATCCCTGTTCTTTTATCTTAGACTCCCGTTTTACATCCTTGTAAGGTCTTCTGTATTTTCAGGGCATCCTATTATGAATGCTATGGCAAGTACTTTCTCAGTCAGCCGATAATCAACTCTGCCAGAGCCCATATTGCCAGATCCCATGCTGTTTCTTTTACATATGGTATCTTATTAAAAATAACACCCTCACATGCCAGGCATGGTGGTGTGTGCTTGTAATCCCAGCATTTGGGAGCCTGAGACAGGACGATTGTGGTTCTTAGGCAGCCTCAGCTACTACTTAGTAGTGAGACTCTGCTTCAAAGTAAAGAATAAAAAATAGAGCTATGGGTATATCTTGGAGGTAGAATGCTCCGGGGTTCCATCCCCACTACCACACACACACACACACACACACACACACACACACACACACACACAGAGCCCTCACAAAAATCTTAGTGGTAGATAATCTAACCATGGCACTGGTAATTAGCACTCTTGGTTACCAGTGATAGTGTTAGGATTTGGCCTCAGAATGTCCCCGCAAAACTCCTGCGTTGAAAACATGCCCCCCATGTAAATTCTCAGAGGTGAAATGATAATTTCATGAGTGGATAAGCCCACTTAAGGAATAATACCTTGAATGAATTTGTAGGTGGTAATGTAGGCCAGTGGTGGGATGTGGCTGAAGGAGGGAGGGCACTGGATTGTGGCCTTGGGGATACATCTGCCCCTTCCCTCTTCCCTTCTAGTTTGTTTTCTAGATGCCATCTGATGAGCTGCTGTTCGCTGCCATGTGCCTGAAAATCATTGTGTCTTTCTTGGAGCCAGCTGACTTTGGACCGTGCCTCAGAAACCATGAACCCAAATAAATCTTTCTTTTTCTTTGTGGGTTGTATCAGTTATTGTTACAGCAGTAGAAAAACAGACTAAACCAGAAGGGGAAGCAAAGTTAAATTGATGTAGCAAAAATGTGTGTGTACATGGGAGGGCAGTTGATTTATTGACTAATGTAACTAAGAATTCAGGGCTCACTTCTGGGTTCAGATATGGGCTAATTAAAGAAGCTCCATGATTTTTGTGAATAGTTGGTTTCTCTACTTGGCCCATTCCTACTTCCATATACGTTGGCTCTATTTTCAGATGGACTATTGCCCTTGTGTCAGGGTAATGATGGCTGGCAGCCAGACTTAGGTTCTTTACACATTCTCACCTATAAAAATGATGAGTTTCATTTTTGGTTGTTTCTCAGAGAGTCCCAGGGCTGGCTTTAAGTGGACCAATCACAGCCACATAGCCATCCTTGATGTTCACAGCATAGACTATGCTGAAAGAGTTTGGCCCATGCTACTATCATAGGACCTAGAATAATGGTGGGTAGGTTTACCAGGCATAGTGGGGAGCTGTTAGAATGGCACCAGAAGTGGTGATACCACAGATGTGCACGGTGGAGGCCACCCAGGATCTGAACATGGGGTGGTGATGACCCTAACACTGTTGTTATCACTATAATGTTCGAGTTCAGGTCAATGCTACATCAGGTTCCCTGCAGACTTAAGATGTTTCCTTCTCTAAGTGATTTTTGCCTCAATACTTTGGCCGACATTGCTTTCTCCTCACTAAAAAGCAGTGTGTCCTTAGTTGGAATCATTTTTTAAGCAAAATAATGCACATGTTTTTGTAGTTGGTTTCTTTAAATTCACAATAAGTTGATGAGCAGCTGAGAACTAAGGGCTATCCTTTCCTCCTCTCTGGGGAACAACACAGTGTATGGTGGAAATCAGGAGGCACAGCATCAGCCTCCTTCATGTATAACAATGCTCTATATTCTGCTTTCAAATTTTATAAGTGCATCTTGACTTCAAAAGCATGGGTTTCCTTTTAATAACTCAATGAACAAGCATTCTTAATATTTGTAGAGTACCGCACTCTGTGGAAAATTGCTCAGATCTTTAATATCACAGAGAGATGTTCTCAGAAGCCTAGGTATTTTTCTCTGGAGTTTATGATGGTTTTTCACTTTTATGAACAAGTCCCATGTTTTATACATACTTGGCTTTTCTATATCTGTAGCTTTTCAAACAAAGAATACTTTTAGTGTCTGAGAAGTAGAACAAGTATGGTTTCTCTTTTCTCAGTGGGAAGAGTATGGATCTTGATTCAGACAGTGTGTTCTCTTTAGTTATATGAACTTGGGCAATACTACTCTCACTGAATCTTACTTTTCAAAGTTTAAAGGTGTATAGTCAGATTTTTAAGACATATGTAATATGCCTTGCTCTAAGTCTAGAACATAGAGCTACTCAATAATAAATGGTTCATTCCTTTCCTGTTTTATCCTTTCCCTTCCTTAATGCATAATTTTTGTAATCAAATATGCAAGACCCATTTTTTTGCATACTTATTTACCACTGGAGACTTTTGTGGGAACAGGAGATGACATGCAATATTGATACCATGCATGATCCTTACGCCGTTTTTGTAGGTCAGTCTTGTCCGTTGTTGCTGCCATACTTGAATCAGTACCCCATGACCTTGTTTAGGGGGAGGTACAGATGGGGTCCTGCTTAGACTTAATGAATGATCCTTTTAATTATTTCTTCAATATTAGGTATTGACTGAAGTCACAGTGATGAACATTTATTGACTACATACTCCTAGAGTTCATGTGCCTGGTTTTAGGTATTTATTCACCTGTAGTATCTGTCATTGTGCTTAACCCCAAAGGGCAGCTGTGCAGAATTAAAAAGTATGCACAAAATTCTATGAGAGATGTTTAGTAAAATTTTATTAATAAGTGTTATTATCAAATGTAATATGAAGAAGAGTCGAGATTTGTCTTCATACTCTAAGTGTTCTCTAAGTGTTCTCATTCAATAGTGGAAGAAGAACAACATAGCTTTAGATAACACTATTGCAACCTAAACTAAATGCTAAAACAGAGGGAAAATGACTTCTAAATATGATAAAGAAGAAAACTGCTTTTCACTAATGTTAACTTTAGCCATTTGACACACAGTGATCTTCTGCTGTTGATGGACGTATAGGAAGTAGCCCTATCATCTCTTTCTGAATTTTTTTTCTGTACTATGTGATCTTGAACTGTGTTCATTTTTCATATATGTTTATCATTTCTCCCCAGTGAGATAGTTGGCTTCTTGAGATGAAGAACTGGTAAGCATTCTTTGGGGCACTTATTAGACCCAATAAATACAAATCATATACTAAAAAGCATGAATCAGGAGGTTTTGAGTTCAATAATTCAGACAGCTAGTGTTACTTTATTGGATCTGAAAAACTAAAAAATTTTTACAAAGACACTTAGGAATGTGGATGTCTGTATACAATTTTTTTAAGCTAACTATTAGAATAACAAGTAATGGTTGTTTCAATGAAATAACCGTGAAGTTATTGTTATTAAAACTTTAGATAAAATTAATTTTAGAACATTGCTGAGAAAATGCTTTGACATAATCTATGTGTAGCTGAAATAGCATAAGCTTGAGTCAGGTAGTTTTAAGTTCCAAATTCAAATTTTTGGTCCATTTGTTCTTTTTTTTTTAATTGTGTGGCATTTAACAAATTGTTTAACTTCTCTGCGTTTCTAAGCCCAAACTATCTGAACTACTGCTTATTATGGTTATTATTAGAAGTAAATAAGATTGTGCACATAAAAGGTTTAGCCATTGTCTGGCCTATTACGATATAGAAGTTATAGTAGTAATAGTAAAAAATATTCACATTATTGATTTAGAAATGTTTTACTGTAGGTTAATTGATAAAGACCTTTTAGTTGTGAGAGTAAGAATATTTTCTCATAAAGCCAAATAACTGACCCTGAAAATTAAGAAATAAACACTCTGAGGGGTTAATTTTGCCTGTTCAATTTTTTAGATCAAACAAGGAATTTGAGCTCAGCTTAGGAGTATAATGCATGGAACACAAGGGACCTACTAATATCTCCTCTGAAGTCTTATTGCTTGTCTTCCTTCTTATGATTAGGCATAAACTTTTAAATTTTTTATTCTTTCAGTTTATTAAACATTACTAAAAATAAAAGAATATAGCACAGAAGTTAAGAATAAAGGATATGGAACTATTTTTCTAATATGACCTTGGGCAAGTCATTTAAATTCAATATCTCTCAGTTTCTTCAGTTATGAGGAAGATGATGCTATTTTCCATTTAGAGTTTCTGCTGGCACTAAATAAGTTATTAAACCTAAGCATCACTCAAAATAAGAATGTGATACATAGTTAGTGCCTATATTTACAAGAAATTGTTACTCTTCTTTTTTTGTAATAGGCTTTCTGTTCTTACATCTACCATTAACATTTCTTAATTGCTATCGCAACTTTTTATGTACTTGTAATAATTTCTTAAATTAGAAAAAATTTGATATTAATTTAGCTATATATTAAGCATTTGCAGCTATAAAACTATTTATCATGTATCTTTGTATTTTATTTAATACATAAACTTAAAACACTAAAACAGGTATTACCCCAAATCACCTTTTATACTGTCAGTATCATGCACACAATATTTATTGACAGTTTTTTGCTTAAAGCTTAAAATCAAATCAAAACTATCTACTTCCAAATGCAAAACATATAAAAATATACAGTAATGGGAGAGAGAAAATTGTGTAATAAATAAAGCCATCCTAGCCATAGATTCTTATTAAGACATACCTATGTTTGTATACACTTTTCATACTAGAGACATTAAATATTTGCTCAAAAAAGACAATTAAATGCATAATATATGAGTACAATATATACATAATGAATATATGCACTTAACACATATTATATAATACATATATCACATGGTGCATATATTACATAATGCATATATGTATACATAATACATATATGCACACATATGACTATTTACACACACATGTATCTGTGTGTCAAATGAAATATCTCATGTGCATGAAATGTATCTCCTGATACATGTGTGCATGCCTATATGTGGTGAGAGAGAAAGTGTCACTGTGCCACAAGGAAAGACATGGGAAGGGTGAAGGTGTGATGGTGTGCTTTTCTTTGCAAAATCCACACATGAAGAAGCTTAATATTTGTGTCTGTATGGTGTGCTTTAACAATGGCCCTGAAAGTGCTCTCTAATGGTGCTAAGGTACAGATTTATCTTCTTAAATAGTTAGCACTATGGTATCCCATCTGACCTTAAGAAAATGCCAAGTGATTCTCTAGAAATAGAACTATAAAATGGTAACTTCGTAGAATGATAACTCTCTCCATAAAGGGTCTGCTAATCATTTCCATGTCTCAGTAGAAATCAATACCTAACTATTGTTTAATTGGTGAATGCAGTGTGACCTAATCATCTTGATGAGGTCCTCCATCCAGCAGGTGCTTCCCTGGGGAACACGGAGATGAGCCTCAGGAATAAGAATTAATTGCAGAAAGATAATGAGCAGATTTTCAATCAGGATGAGAGCAAGAGATGATAGGATAGAGAACTTAAATCTCTAGGTTCTGATTTACCTACTTTATTATTAATTAGCATGAACTTTAATTAAGCATGACACCAAACTAGATACTGTACCATAGACACAGACTGAACATATTAGCAGGTTGGTAAGAGACAAATATAAAACTGGAATCTGCTCTTGGGGCTTTCATTTAAAGCCCAACTGGGAGGGGCTCCATACAGCATATGTAAAGGCAGCAGCTTTCAGATGTTTTTCTTCTCATTTGTTCTCATTTGCCCTACCTTCCTCTTTCCCTTGATCCAAAGGCAAGTTCATGTCCCTTGATCCAAAGGCGAGTTCATGTTTTCATGACAGAAAACAGAACTATGCATTATCTCCCTGAACTACCTTTAACTTGCACATATTAAGCATAACAGAAAAAATAAATATACAAACAACAAGATCATAAAATGGTTCTCTGATTAAGCATATGGTTGCATACACAATTTATGGTGCTTGGATGCAGATCTAGGAAATGCTACTTTGAAACTATGGGACTGTACAAAGCATTAACCTCTCTAGACTTTAAGTTTTCTGATATTAAAATGGAAAACACAACAAATGCCTCTCATAGGACTGTTCTGATGAGGAATGGAGATATAAGATGAAAAGTGCTTAGCACAGAACACTTCCCAAGTCAAACAGTCAGTAAATAACTATGGATTGTGATATTGTTAAAATATTACGACTTCCATTTCTGGCTGACATTTCAGTGTTAACCTATAGAAAAAAATTGAATGTATTAGAAAAATAAAAGGAAAACATGCCCATGACAAGTTCTAAGTACTGAAGGGAAGTTGGCAAAATGATAGAAATATATTATTAATTTGCTTGGTTGCATATATTCAGGATCAGTTACAGAGTAATAGACTAACATGGGAATTAATTTTCTAAATATTTTTGTATATTGAATAAATGAAGAAGGATTTAAAGAAAATAAGGCAAATTTTCTTATTTGGGTAAATTTACATTTTACCAGGGGACAGACATATAAACATATTACTGTTGCCTCAGTCAACATTTCAACTGCTATAATCCAAAACAAATGACCACACAACTTAGAGGAAGAAAAATTTATTTGCTCACAGTTTTGGGAGATTTTAGATTCAGTCCATGTGAGGCCAGGGCTTGTAGAGCTCAAGGCATGACAGTAGGAAAAGAGAAACAGAGTGAGAAAACAAGGTCTCTGCTCTCACATCATACAAAGGAGGCAAGATAGAGAGCAAGCAAGGAGATTCAAAGAAAAAATCAAGTTCCCCAACAAAACCCCAGGGACTCACCTTCTCCACGAGCCTAGGTTACCACCCAGCAAATCCATTACAATGGATTTTTTTCACTGAAGACATTATACTCCTCATGACTGAATTATATCAACTCTGAACATTATTTCATGAGCTTTTCAGGGCACATTCTGTTTCTAACATAATAACTGTTATGACACTCAACCAAGTGCCCTGGCAACACATGTAATTAATATTTCAGGTCAGGTTTTCCAAATGGGTAAGCAGAGCATTGTCACTGTGGAATGGGCTCTAACTAGCTAAAGGTATAATATGTGCGTGTGCGCCTTCAGGGTGAGCACATGCTGCAATTAGATATAGAATGTCCCTTAAAAAACTCATTAATTAATATTCTGGGTTGATAAAGTTATGTCATGAGATTTATAATCTCAGCAATAAATAAATTCATTGTAATGAATTTACTAAGTATTGACCTGGTCTGCTAGGGTGTGGCTAGATAAGGTGAGTTTCTGGAGCTTTAGCCTTAGGAATTTTATATGGTTCTTCCTCTTCCTCTTCCTCCTCCTCTTCTTCCTCCTCCTTTTCCTCCTCTTCCTCCTCCTCTTCTTTCTTCTTCTTCTTCTTCTTCTTCTTCTTCTTCTTCTTCTTCTTCTTCTTCTTCTTCTTCTTCTTCTTCTCTCTTTCTCTTTCTCTTTCTTCTGGCCTCCCTGATGTGAAAACAAAGCCTTCCTTTCTTCCTCTCTTCACTTTTTACCACCATGCCCTAAGAGCCAAGGTCCCTGGTCTCATAAAAACCACAGACCATGAATAGATTAAATCTTTCTTCATCTAAGTTATGATGTCAGGTATTTGGATTATAGCAATGAAAATGCTTACTAGGACATCATGTGTGCATACATATAAAAGGTATCTGGGAATAAAACCATGGCTGTCCAGGTGAAACAATCCACCTTTTTCTTAGAAAGTTAACTCGACAAGAGAAAAGACTGTGGCAGGAACTGAGGTATTCCAGGCATGAAATTGAGCCTGGACTAGATAGAGAAGAAGAAGCAAGAGGTTTTGAGTTTGTTTAAGAGTGAGGCATTGATAAAGTTTTCTAGGCATATACTAGGGAGGTTCTATCCTTAGCATCCAGAAGATTAAAAAGTAAAAAATGATAATATTCTATGTGGTTAGGAAGTATGGTTAAGCTCTATGCAGTTAAAAAGTTTAACACACAAAAGAGTTTGAGAGATGGAGGTAGTAGCATTGAAAATGAGGCTGAGGAGAAGAATCTTGTCCTTATTATGGACGAGACTTGTAATATCTGTAGAGAACAAGAGATAATGAGAGCAAGTCAAGATGCACGAGATGTAAAGTAGCAAGGTGAGGAAGAGGGGTTCAGAAGAAATAGAAGATGATCAATAATATGTGTCAGGGGAAGTTGAGGAAAAGACTAGGATCAACCTTTT
Source organism: Muscardinus avellanarius (assembly GCF_963383645.1). NCBI lineage: Eukaryota > Metazoa > Chordata > Mammalia > Rodentia > Gliridae > Muscardinus > Muscardinus avellanarius. The sequence continues at coordinate 16,085,298 of NC_137793.1, forward strand.
CTGTAATACATTAAAGGAAGTATAAATTAGTGTTAATGAGAATAATCTTACTGAGTTTCTTTATTCTTGTGTCTTTTTGGATAAAATTGATTATGAGGAAACCATAAAATTTTAAGTCACAGAAACACTTAGGCTACAATGTCAGATGGATGTGGGTAATAAGGATAAATACATTCTAGAAATGAGAAAAAGTGACAGTTGGTGTGGGTCATGGCTTATGTTCCTTTTCTCTGTCAGCCAGAAACACCAAGTCTCCTGTCAAATCCAATTTCCATGCAAGAAGTCCCAGGAGTCAGCATATTTACCCATGGTACCTCTCCATGGTCCTGAATTCCTTTTATATTTAATTAAGGTTATGAGATTTATCTCCTTTATTACAAGGGCATTGCAAATTTCTTTCAAATGATAGTGGATAAAACATGAATAAATACCAAAGATTTTTAGAACAAGTTTACATCTGGAAGAGTTGAGGCCATATCAACAATAATTTAAATATGATAAAAATTAGAAGTGATAGCAGAGTACTTGTATTCTATCTAAGCATCATGGAGATAAGAAAAGGCCTTTAACTCTGGCAGGATCATCCCAGGAATGGTGGCAGTCTGGGAGAGCACAGAGTCCTGAGCCCCTCATGGATTTAAAGGCTATTATATGACACAGTTTTCTTTGGCAGTTCAATTAAATCAAGTTACTAGTCTCCTAAGACTGTTTAACCTCAGCCCTCTGTTCCTCTCAGTGGTGATATTATCCATAATGCTAAAAGATACAATCCCCCCTTGATATTGTCATAAATTGACTAAATCCAAAAGCCAGCAGAACTGACATGAAGTTTAGCACTGTCCTTTCTAAGAGACTAAGTGTCGGAACAAATCTCTTGACATGGAAAGACACAAGAAAATTATTTTTCAAAGTCTCTGATTAAACACAGTAAATTAGTTAAGCGCCACTGCTGAGATTTGTCCTGTGGAAGAGGAGTTCGGAACTCCAGTGAGAGCTTGTTGGAGACCTGAAGAAAGGAATAGATTATTTATGGGAAAACCATACATCTCAGCAAGGAAATAAATTAGATGACAAGAATTCCAGCGATAGGAGTAGCATTAAATGTGATTTTGTTTGTTCTGAAAGCATACAGGGAGGGGTTTTATTTTATAAGAGGCTCAAGATGACATCTGAAGGGCTCTAGAGAAAGTCTGACCAGTAAGTAGACAGTGACACTCTCTTCCCCGAGTCCTCCTAGAAGACAAGAGCTTGGCTAGTTCACAATAGAAGAATCAAGTCTTCCTCTGAACAGATGTGATGTGGAATCTTGCTTTCAAGCATACTTTCTTGTGTGTATGTGTGTGCATTTGTGTGTGTGTGTGTGTGTGTGTGTGTGTGTGTGTGTGTGTGTGTAGGCAGAGACTGGGGGGTTGAACCCAAGGGGGTTCTAACTCTGAGCTATACCCTCAACCCCATTTTATTTTATTTTTTTGAAACAAAGCCTCACTGGGTTGATGAAGCTGCCCTGGAACCTGTGATTCTCCTGTCTCAGCCTCCCAGGTCCTGGGATTCCAAGTATGTTCCCCCAGGCCTGGCTCAAGCATATGCTTACTGCCTTACTAAGGACACTTCTCCTTCTCCTCCCCTTCATTAATATTTTTTAGGTAATTTGTTGTGGCGCCCTTTAGTCAAGTCCTTAAATGCCCCTTTCAACCACCCAAGTCTTCTATTGCCATGTAATGAAGTGAGAAGACACTCTTTTGTTTGCTAACTTTCTATAGGCGCTGAAGTTCCCAGTCAGCCGTAATTGGTAACCAGAGCTGAAGGCTTAGCAATTAAATCCCCGATAAAAATATATGAATACAAGCAGAAATGTTATGGGATGGTTTTTTGACTAAGCTTCTGCCAGCTCTTGCAATGTTTTATGAAGAGATGCTGGCATATTCAGTAAATCTTGACTGGCTGTTATCCAGAAGAAATTATCGCCAGCCCATTGAAGGATCTTTGGCTTCTCCTTAGGAGAGAAAGGGGAGGAAGAATTATTCTGGTTTTATTCTGAGTTGTGCATTATACATTAAATTAAAATATATGTTTCACCCATTTAGCAGTCTGAATAATAAAAGCTGTATACAGCTGCAATGACTCTGCTCTATGCATTTTAATGACTGATTTGTGAATATACTAGAATTATAGCTGCTATTCAAATATTTTCCTATTTTAAGAAGTCGCAAATCCCTCCCTTTAAAAATGCACAGACAAACAGTTTATAATCTTTTAATAATTTGTACTAAAGAGTTTTAAGGCTTAGGCTATGTTGAAATTATTTGTTTTAGGACCAGTAAATACAATGGGCTTGTCAATACGGTATTCAAATAACTGTCAAAATATTTGGAGTGTCTCTAACAAAGGGAACCTAACTCGATTTCTGCATTCAAATGAATTCTAAATGGAAAAAGTGATATACAGTTCAAAAGGCAGCAGCAGACTATAAAGCACCTTCCCATTTCTCCTAGGAATTATGATCTACTGCTCAAATAGACTTTTAAATGGTTGCTGAGTTTTCAGGCTTTTCAGATGTTCATGCTTAAATCAGTTTGAACTAGTTAAGTAGAGTCACAATTAGAATTGTAATTTCTTTTCTCTCTGTTTTTAACCAATTGTGAAGAAAGCTAATACAATAGAAAAATGAACATCTGCTTGCTTTAAGATGATAACTAGGTGTTAGGAGGGTGAAACAATGCTCTATTAACCTCTGGAGTTTATTTTTCTGAACCGAATGCCATTTCTGATATTGGAGCTCTGCATTCTTTGTGTGATAACTCATAAATCACAATCCAAAAGCTTTCTCTAAACTTCTTTAAAAAAAAAGATTTAAACCCAGCTTATAATTAAAAAAGGACATAACAAAGGTACTAATATGAAAACCTCAATTTCTCATCCAGAAAATATCTAAGCAATCAGAAGTTTAGATTTCCCATGGTCTTTGTAAGAAAATTCTCATGAACTTACCCCTAGTTCGCATGCTCATTCTTGGGCTGGAAATGCGGCACTAAAATATGAAGGTTTGTGGGATCTTCAGCAGAGCAGAGGACCTGAAGTAATCCTCTTTATGTTTTGCTCATTTCAGCCTCCAATAATCCTCTGTCTCTTAACACTGCCCCTAGGACCACATTCTACCACGCATGGTTTCAAAGAAAACAATTCAAAGATGTTTTAGAAGGCGAAATAAAAATTTATTTCTGATTGCATCTGTGGTCTGCAACACTGGGGTGATTCAAACTTCCTCCTAAGCATTTTTTTTTTTTTTTGCATCTGTAAATTGACCTAAATGTCTGTTAGGAAAAATATTTCAGAAAACCCCATTGAGGAATTACTGTTTTAAAGTAGGGATCAGCAAACTTTTTCAGTAAAGGGCCAGGAAGTACATAATTTGGACTTTGAGGACCCCTTGGGGATCCTTTCCGTCATAATTCTTTAACCTGATCCTTGTACCACAAAAAGAGCCGTAGACAATGTGACTGTGACTTTCTGCCATGGGATGCAGTTTGCCAAACCTTTTTTCCAAAGGAAAGATACTGGGTTGGCACTTGTGTGCAGTAGTGGTAGCGTTTTTAAAACTTCATCGAGGAAAATTGGCAAAAGAATCTCTACTAAAATTATTTTCATCTTTTTTCCTCTTTAGAGTTAATAGAAAGCCAGGTGTAGTGGTACTCACATATAATCCCAGTATTTTGGAGTCTAAAACAGGAGGACTGAAAGTTAAGGCCAGCCTCAGCAACTTAGCAAGATCCTGTTTCAAATTAAAAACATTTTATAAAGGGCTGAGTTATAGCTCAAAGGCAGAACATCCCTGAGTTCAATACCTAGTACAGAAAAAGTTAACAGAAAATCTTTCTTTTGTTCTTTGGTGGATATTGTAATAATTTAATGGAGTCTATAGTTCATTAAAAGTGGTGTAATAAGGGCCAGAAACCAGTTTAACATACTACATTTATGACAGTGATATAATAGTGCTCACCTTAGGAAATATAAGAGAGACATAGGACTTCAGATGTTCTGTTGCCACATTAAAAAAATAAAAAATAGGTAAAGTTAATAATGTGTTTTATTTATCATGCTATGTAAAATGTATATTTATCATGTGATTATTATTAGAAATTGTGAATGAGATATTTTATACCCTCTTTTGTGTACAGACCATTTAAAATCTGGTAGGTAGTTTCCACATTTGGTATATTTCAGCTGGAGCTCGTCACATTTCCAGCGCTCATTAGCCACACAGACCTAGTGGTTGCCATATTAGACGGTATAGGAGAAGATAAAGTCATATGTCACATGGTCTCTGTGATTGTAGTTTCAGAACAAGTAGGATGTAGTATAGGTTAATGATATCTCTCACCCTCTATAACACTGAATCAACTTGGTAGCAAAGTAAAACAAAAAAATGAAACGAAAAACCTCATAACAATCCTGGCATGGTGGCACATACCCGTAATGCTAGTGCCCAGGAGCCTGAGACAGGAGGATTATAAGTATGTGGCCAGGCTCAGCAGTTTATCCTGGCCTTTTGTAACTTAGTGAGACCCTGTTTTAAAATAAAAAATAAAATAGGGCCAGGGGTATAACTCAGTGTAAATACCCTTAGGTCCAATCTGCAGTATGAAAAAAAAAAAAAAACAACAATCACCTCATAACATAGCATTTGAGGAAGTTGTTGCCAATCAAGAGGGCTGATCTTTAAGATGAAATTTCTCTGACAATTGATATAGAAACTATTTTCCAAGGTCACACAGCTCCCAAATGGCACCAGTAGGAAATCCCAGTCATCCAACTCAAGCAGCCTGGCAATCTTCAGAGTCTGCTGTCTGAACTTTGTGCAAAGTGTCTCTCTGCATCTTTCTTATGGGTCCGCTTCACTTGACATTTAGTATTCGAATGTTCTGTCCCCTCAACTAGAATTCCACTCCTCGACAGCTGGCAGAGATCGCCTCCCCGAAGCTTTCTCCCTGGTCAGGGTCAACATGAAAGCATCCATGGCAAAGAATCAATAGGTTAAAAAGAGAATTCTGAAATTCAGGAACTTACTATAGATTCTTCAGATTAAGTTCCCTTTTGTTCTATCTTCTGTGAAGTTTGTTTAACTTTGAGTGACCTGACAGTTATTAAACTCTGCCTCCCTTGGTGAAAATAACCCGGGCACAAGCATACATGCTATCCCGTCAACTACGACAAAGACCTGGTAGGCTTTGGGTTCCGGCTTCCTTTGAGCTGTGTAGTGTCAGAGAGGGGCAGGTGCCTCCTTCTGCTTTATCCCCTGTGGTTTCTGGGGTGGTTTCTGGGTGGGTGCAGTTGCTCATCCCATGTTATAGTTGAGGAAACTATGGTCAGGGGATGGTGTGCCCACGATGCCAGGAAGTGGTGAAGAAGTTGCATTAATTTTTTGCTAGTTGAGTCTCAGAGCTGCTCACAATCTTTCTCATTTCCTCTTGGATTTTTTTTTACTAATATTTTTACTTTTTTTTTTTTTTTACTATTTCCCAGGATGCTGATCGAGTTGCATTTCTAAGATGAATCACTACCTTACCTAACTTTAGTCTTCTTTTCTACTCTTCTCCAGTTACACTGGTGGATCTGATGTTCTCTCTGCCTGTTCTGTGTTCTCTAACCACAGCCATTAACCACTGATCCTCAGAACAATACCGTTGTTTTATACTATTGGTGTTTCCATTTAACATACCAGGGAATCAAAGCTCATAGGCAGTAGGCAATTTACTCAAGCTTACAAACATTATTTCTGGCTAATCTAGGATGTAGGCATAGGACAATTAGCCAGAGATCTTATACACGTGAACCACCACCCCACATCTTCTTATTGGAATGGTTCCTACAATTTCTTTACTCTAAAAAATTACAGTTCTGCTTAAGAACTACTAAAATGATCCATGGAACTTCTTATAACTGAACTTTCTACTCTCTGACTCAATAAAGGAGTTGAACTAAATTTTATATTCTTCTTTGATTTGCTAGTGTTCTTTGGGAGCTTTGTTTTCTTTTCTAAGTCTTTAATCATCAGCACTCAGTAATAAATATTTGGAGACCACTTCTTTATAAATTAAAAAATGATCCAAAAAACCCAGCACCAACTCTTTCTTTTTGACTACTGGAATTTTTTAAAAGGATATCAAGGTAGTTGGGGAAAAATAAAGGCTTTGTGAGTATTTTGATTGATTTGAAGTTGAAAAGAAGTACAGGATTTTTTTTCCTTTCCTTGGGTTTAAGTCCTGTGGGAATGTCTCCAGATCTTCAGATTAGTCCCTCCAAGCGGGAAAACCCCAGCACTTAAGCACCATCAGAGCCTGAGGAAGCTCTGTCACCTCGTGCTGGAAAAGTGGTTGGTAAGCTACGCAGATCATGAAGATTGGGTAATAAAAACCTACCACCATCAAGCCAGGGAAATCTATTATTCACCTCTTCTATTAATAGAGCCAGAGCTTTGATTTCACAGTGCAAAAAGCTCAGATTTATTTTGCTTACTTGAATCTTAAAGCATGAGTGGTCTCCGATTTGGGAAATGTAAATTCTGTCTCCCTTTAAACTAAATAAGAGTTCTATTTATAACACTTGTCATAGCCTTTATGGTCCTTTTTTGCATATAAAATGCTGCAATACATATGCCTGCTTCAGTGTTTCTGGTAGGGCATGTTTAGCACTGTGATTTATTAGAAAATAAGATCCAGGCTTCCTTCTGGGGAGCACGAGTGAGGTTCAGAATGGTTGCCTGTTCACCCCTCCACAAAAGTACAGAGAAAATCCATTTTGTTAATTTGCAAATTCATGTGGAGCCTTTCTTTGTGTTGAACTCTTTGGTAGCAGAAATGTGTTGAGAGTTCTGTTTTAAGACAATTCCCATTTCTCAGGAAGCCCCTACCTTTTGTGTTTCTATCATTTAGCAAAAACGGTGAATAGTGGCTTAAGCATCTAATAGCCAATTCTGCTTCCCATTTTTTTATTTATGTGTGGAAGAGTTCTGTTAAAATGGTGAGAGTTAAATGTTAAAGGAACCTAACCAGCCATTGGGTGGCACTGTTGCTCCACTGACTTCTTGGGATTTATAGTAAAAAAAAGAAAAATGAAATATGATTGTGCCTTCATAAAACAGTATTGCTTAATTTAAAAAATTGTTTTTTATCTACCCTTTACACATTCTTTGACCAAGGAAGTGACAAATAAGTTTGTATCCAAATTCCAGGTGCTGCCTGTATCTCTGTGTTAAGAAGGATTCTGATGCCATATCCTAGCCAATGAGGGGGATATTAAGGGATGGTGACTAATGTCTGATGTGAGTATCTAATATTGGAAGGGGAAGATACTGGCTATTCTTCCTTAGCCTGCATTTAAACTCCCCATGCTGAGACCAATGCTAAGTATAAACTTTGCACTTATATTGGGGCTTATATAGAGATTTTATGGCTAAAACAGAAAGAAATGTTAAAATAATAACAGGCAATATATTGAGACTCAAAGTACTGGAGAATATTGTTCATCTCTGACAATGCTAACATGATTTCCTTTATCACACTATCAAAAGCCATATAGTTAACAATACTCTCTTTGATCCCAAATTTATTATAGTTTTAAGATTTACCAGAGATAAACTCTGCCTGCCACATACATGTGATTCTATGTATGCATTAAACTTTCTCTGCCCCTCTAGAAACCTCACACTATTTCCTAACACTGGGGTGTTTATTAAATGTACTATCGATTTTTCTGTGACCGTGGTCAGATTTACACTTGTGCTGTCCAATAAACTAATCACGACTAAGGCAGTGCATTTTTATTTTTATGCATTTTATTTTATTTAAACATAATTACAAATAAGCAAATGTGGCTCCTAGCTACTTTATTGGACAGTAATATTTTAGCCACCACAGAAATGATATCGTGGTTTGAAGAATACACAGCCTTATCTAACCAACTGGTCCCTGTATAAATACAGTCAAACTAGTAAGGATCATTAAGTTTTACTGAACAATCACTAGTATAGGTTATCATTTTAAACATTTTACATATTTAGTCTTCCCAATAACATATAAGAAAATTATCTTTCCCTCATTTTAAAGGTAAAGAAATTTATAACCCTTTATTCTAGACAGGTCTCCAACTAGGATCTGTTGGTCCTCTCTGCTGGCTGAAACCTTACTTTTCTTGCTAACTCTTGTGGCTCAGTAAACAGCATCCCAGTATGAGGTCCTAGCAAGCAAAATCACTCTCTTCTCGCTTGCCTCTCTCCCCCTTTCCCCAGTGGTAGCCATAAAACCTAAAATATGACCCTAACTTCTCCTTACCTTTCTGTGTAAGAGCTGGATGTAAAGAATTGAAGATGCTCATTGGAGAGGGGTCCTGCTTCGAACCCAGGATAAAAGAAAATGCTGCAACCATGGAGTCAAAGAGGATCTAGACAGAAGGGACTCGCTGGGCTTCCCCACTCAGCCGATTCCTAACAGCGCGAGCTTTCCCTGTGTGTTCACATTTCCCTCCCTTCTCTGCTTCCTTGAACTTCAGCCTAAATCTGATAGCTTTCCGTGTGACCTTGGGCTTTCAATGTGAAGGCTTTTGTGTCCTGTAAAATTTTGATTAGGTAGATTTGTTAAAATTTTCTCTTGTTAACCTGCCCTCGTTATAAGAATGGCAGATGTGACCATCGGGATGGGAGAGTAAAGGCATCACTCCCTCTTTCCACGATGTACAGTGAATATTATTGAAAGCATTTAAGGTGTCCACTTAGAGAGGAGGTTGAGCTGTGATTGGAAGGGGCAAAGACAGCCTCAAGTCTGCTTTACACAACAAAAGCCCTTTTAGAGGCCCTCAGCAACTTTGTAAAACCTTGTTTAAAAAAAAAAAAAAAACTGAACAGGGCTGAGAGTGTAGCTCAGAGGCAGAATGCCCCTGGGTTCTACCTCTGTGGCCATTTGGTTACTATCTAATGATAAGTAGCTCATCATTTCCCTCTACCCTGTTTTCCTTTCTAAGAGATTTTTCTGGTAAAAATAATATTTTACAGCTCGTTACATTAAATAGATGCTATTCTAACATCTATTAAAGGTAAGTGTCCTGGCACCCGCCTATACCTGGCTCTGTTGGGGGCACAGCTAAGGTCTGCAGATGGTCAGAGGAGGCACATTTTTATGCTTTCATGTGAGATCAGTGAAGGCTTCTGTGGTAGACAGAATAATACACTCTTCCACCCCAATGTTTCCACTTATTAGTTACCAGACTTCCTAAATGTGTGACCTTACCTGGCAAAAGGAACCTTGCATGTGTGATTAAATTCAGGATCTTGAGGTGGGAGGGCTAGCCAGGATTAGCTGGGTAGACCTCAACATAATCACAGAACTCTTTATGAAAGACACACTGTCAGAGAGGACAAGGCATCGAGATGACAGAAGATAGAAGGTGTTACACTGCCGACTTAAAGACTTAGAAGAAAGTAGGAAGGGTACCAGGTATAGTGGTGCATGCTTGTAATTCCACTACTTGGGAGGCTGAGACAGGAGGATTGCATGTTGGAGGATAGCTTCAGCAATGTTGTGAGATTCTCAGCAACCTAGTGAGACCCTATTTCAAAAACCAAAGAAAAAAACTGTGCTGAGGGTGTAGCTCAGAGATAGAATGCTGTATTCAATTCACAGTACCACTAATAGAAGAAAGAAAGAAAGAAGCAAAGAAAGGAAGGAAGAAAGAAAAAGAAAGAAAGAGCTAAGAAAAGGGCTGTAGTATGTTTTTTTTTTTTTTTTTTTTAATTTGGAAACGGGGTCTCTTAAGCCAGTGAGGCTGGCTCCGAACCAGCGCGATCCTCTTGTCTCCGCCTCCCAAGCACGGGGATTACAAGCGTGCGCCACCACACCTGGCCATCTTGAATTTCTTCCCTTCAGAAATGTGAGGTAGTAAATTTATGGGTTTTGTTAAAGACATTTGTTGCAGTAAGAAATCAACGGAGCTTCCTAGACAGAGAGATTTTGAAGAGTCTTAAGAAATCAAAGAGCCCTATAAGGTAATGTCTTGGGCTCTTGGCTGTTAATCACAATGCCCAAGACTGGTAAATTTATAAACAAAAGGATTACATTGGTTACAGTTGTGGAGGCTACGAAGCCCAACATCAAGGCACCAGTTGATGCAATGTCAGCTGCCTTCCTACTGCATCTCCACATGGCAGAAAGGCTCCTGGGCTACTGAACTTTCTTTTCTGTGTATGCATGGAACCCAGAGGCATTTTGCCTCTGAGCTACACCCTCATTTCTTTTCACTTTTTTTCCCAGAGTCTCACTAGGTTTCTTACAGTCTTGCTTCTTTCTGAGACTATCCTTGAACCTGCCTCAGTCTCCTGAGAACTGGGCTTACAAGTGTGTGCATTCATGCCCAGCTCTGAAGTCTGTTTTCTAAGAGTATTAATAGCTGGCCCTGGTGGCACATGCTTTTAATCTCAGTACTTGGGAGGCTAAGACAGGAGGACCACAGGTTCAAGAATAGTTAGTCTCACCAAGGTAGTGAGACTCTCATCAACCTAGTGAGACCATGTTTCAAAATAAAAATAAGGCTGGAGGTGTAGCTTGGAGGCAAAACGCCCCTCGCTTCCATACCCAGTACCACAAAGAAAGAAAGAAACAAGCAAATATAAAGGTATTAATCCCACTCACGGAGCCCTCACACTCTATTTTCCAAAGGCCTCAGCTCTTAATGCTACTGCAATTGACATTCAGGTTTCCTCCTGTGAATTTTTGGGGTGGGTGCATACACATTCACACCACAGCAGGCAGAGGAAGCGAGGACTTACCAGCCTGAAGTTCCAGCAAATACCCAAAGTATCTGCACAGGAGAGTGTGTACCCCAGGCAGTGGCCCCATGCTGTAGGAGAGGGAGGCTCCTCCTGGTTTCAGTGCTAATCATCAGCACTGTGAGACCCTACCAAGGCTAGTCTTTCTGCCTCTGGGCCACACAGGGACCTCAGGAGTGTTCTGGAGTCTCCTGCAGTCTTACGCGGTGTATTTCTCTTCCCACAGAGATCAAGAGAAAACCCCATAACTATTTGCTACAGAAAAGGATGAAAGACCTAGAGCACAGGTCACCATTAAAAATAAGAAAGTCAATTGAAAAGGATAAAGCCACTTCTGTTACCTTGGACAGAATTTTTAGCTGGCATTAGGAAGTGCACGAGAAGAGAACAAATTATCAATTTCAGATTAGACAAAGGCTCACAGAAGAACTCTTTTTGAACCTTATAATGTAACTTGTGCTTTTATCACTCTTTTAATATGTTATAGCAGGATGGGGAAAAGTGAAATTGGTACGAAATGTCTTCTTAAGGAAAGAGCTTTTGCTCGTTTTCTGGAAACTTTTGTGATAAGCCAGCTGTCTTGGGGAAGAAACTAAATTTGCAAGCCTGGGTGCAGGAACCTCAAATTTTCTGAAGAATTTAAGGGGATGTTCAGGAAGTGGCAGAAGAGAGGTAGAGAGGAGGTCAAGGAGATGTTACGCTCCGTGGTGCGGACTCCTCTTCCTGACCCTAGACATCTGCAGGGAAGTCTCCAAATGTCATGGAATATTGGGCCGGTTTCTTGTAGCACCTGGTGAGCATATCGGCCTGCACAGCTGGGGATCATGCAAGGGGAGACATTCAGCAGATGCAGACACCAGCAGAGCAGACCCCAGTGGACAGCCAGGTTTGCGCGACAGTTGCCACTTTTGCATATGATTCAGTGGCTTCTTTCTGTGCTGACTTTACAGAGTCTGGCTTGTTCTGTCTCTAAGGAATCATTTGATAGACAAGGCAGAGACTGGAGTGGGGCTGTGAGCGAGAGAGGTAAAGAACTGGCCCACAGCACAACATTTAACCATCACCCAAAACCTCATGATCAAGCTAAAGGATATTTAGATGCATTTTTTAAAAAAATCAGAATCAATACAAAAATAAAATAAATATAAAAAACCCAAATGCATAGTATCATGCTGGAGCCTGAGGCTAAAAAAAAAAAAAAAAAGAAAGAAAAAAAAGAATCAGTAATACTGACTGACTCTGTCTTTATTTTAAAAATTTGATATATTTTGCTATTTTTCATCACCATGGATTTTGTATTGATTTTGAGTTTTTAAAATGTTTTTTCATAGCCAGTCACAGTGGCACATGCCTTTAATCCCAATACGTGGGAGATTGACACAGGAGGATTGCAGGTTCAAGGCCAGCGTCAACAACTTAGCGAGATTCTGTTTTGAAATAAGAAGTAAAATAGATGGGGGTGTAGCTCAGTGGTATAATGCCTCTGGGTGGTTCAATCTCCCAGTAGTACACACACGTGCGTGCACGCACACACACACACACACACACACACACACACACACACTAACATACGCTCACAAATGTTAATTCATTAACATATTATTTTTTTTAATCTTGATTCTTGTTTCTTTTTTGGCATCTTGGCCTTTGATACTAAATGGCTAGTGGCGAGAGGAGGTATAAGCCAGGGAAGTCAAGGGTAAGAACTTATCTCTTATCGTTTGCAAATTTTCTAAACTTCACTTTTGTTTCACCTAAGCTCAGAGGTGAGACCTGGGCAGATTAGAAAAGAAGGCAAATGGTGGTGGAAGTCTCCTGCGACAGGTCAGAGCTGCGCCATGTCTTCCTGTTCCCAGCTCTCCGTCTTGCCATAGCGGAGGGAAGTGTGTAGCTTGGAATGTGACTTCCTTCTCTTTCGCTTTTTCCTTCTTTATCACCTTGTCTGTTTCAGTCATATTTGAGGCTCTAGTTTGTAGAAAGGATTGAGAATACCAACTTATGTGAACTTGCCACTTTTTTTGTATAATTATGTTGCTCTCACTTGCATATAAAAGCGAAAAAAATTTGATGTGGTATTACTGTGGTTAAAGGAACATAGTTCTATGCCACACATCTCACAAAGTCGAAACACAAGAGCAGATAGTTTCTGATGAAAGTCATCATTTAGGTTTTGTTTTCAATTATGGTTCAATTAAAATATCTTCCATTGATTTGTGTGTGTGTGTGTGTGTGTGTGTGTCTGTGTGTGGTGTTGGGGTGGAACCCAGGGGCTTTTCTATCTCCGGGCTATATTCCTAGACCTATTTTATATTTTATTTGGAAACAGGGTCTCACTAAATTGTTGGAAGCCATAGTAAGTAGCTGAGGCTGGCTTCGAAACTGCATTATCCTCCTGTCTCAGCTTCCCAAGCCCTGGGATTACAAGCGTGCGCCACCACGCCCTAGTTCCCATTGGCTTTTTAAAAAGTCTTTAAGAATAAATTATTTATATGTATGTAAATAGCTATGGATATAGACAGATTTATCAATTTATTCATATATGTATAGATTTATAAAAATGGAAAGAGATAATAAAATACTTAATCATGATAACATATCTGTTAAATGTCTCTACTTTATTTAATTTACCTTTCATTGAAAAATAAGTTGTACATATTGATTATACGCATGATATTTTGAAGTATGTGTATGTTGTGAGGTGTTTTCATGGAGCTAATTAACACGTGCATTGTCTCATATTTATTTGTAGAGAGAATACTTAAAATCTATTCTTGGATATTTTCAAAATAAAATACAAAATAGCTCCATGCAAATGAGGGTTAAAATTTTGTCAGCAAATATTGTATTGGGGGTAGTCATCTTTATTATTCATATCATCTTTTCCTGATTTAATTTCTCATGTATGATTCTGTCCTGATAAATACAGGGGAAAAGAAATAAGAAGGGGAGAAATCATTTTAATAGAGCAGCATATGTGTCAAACTATTTATTTTTGTTTGCACATAATGAGGATGCTCTAGATAGCTGAGCTCATGCTGGACATGGAGTAATGAGGAAACTTAGGATCGTGTGTACCAAGACTCATACAGCTTTCTCAGAGCCTAATGAGGAAAAGACCTCTCCCTGGCGTATTATGACTGTGTTCAGAACAGGGTGATGTGATCAGGTGTCAAGGAACTGGAGGATAGATATGTCAATGAGGAAGGAGACAGTCAGAGGGCAGAACAAATCCCAAGAGCCTTGCCAAAAGACAGCGAATAGTAGTGTACACCTATAACACCTGGCTTGGTCTGTAGAATCTTGGTTGGCAAAAATGGTGGGGTGACAAGAGTCTTTTAAAAATGAATGTGTTCCTCTGCGACTGAGGAGTACTAGTGGCCTTGGATCTAGAAGAAGACACTTAAACAGTTGCAACATATTCCTGGGTCACTTGAAGACCTATGGAAAGGGATGGCAAACACTGAGCCTAGCGTCTGAGACAGTTGGGATGTCAGCTTTCATTGACTCATTATGCCCTCGGCTAGTCTGTCTAACCTCTTTAAAATGCGACTGGTGATAAGACTTTAACTCATAGTGCGGTGGTGGAAATTAAATGAGATCATAGACAGAAAGCAGTAGCTTCCCACAGGGCAGCTGTAGTGATATTTTAAAGCCTGAACCATGTCGCACCACTTACCCAGGTACACAAGACCGATGATAGTCTGAGCCCCGCCTGGCTGGCCTCTTTAGTGAGACCTGTCTTTCTTTTCATTTGCATTCTCCTGGTATCTCTTCTGTTTCTTGTGCACACCGATTCTTTCCTGCGACAAAGTCCTTATGCTGACCGTTTGCTCTTCTGCTTGCTTAGAGAGGTCTGCCACTTAACTAAAACACAGTCCCTCCTCATCCCGCAGTGACCTTCTATTCCATTACACGGTATTATTTTCTCCATACCACCTGTCACTAGCTAAAATCGTCTATTTGACTCTTTCTCAAAATTGTTCTGTCACCAACCCCATTGCCTCAGTGAGGATGTAAGTTCCCTGTGAGATCAGACCTCCATGTGAGACTGCAGTCATCTTATTTAACGTGTTATACCCAGGATATCAAGTGGTGCCTGGTGTTAGGCACTCGATTGAAACTACATTAAAAGGCTGAATAAATGAGCACAATGCTGTGGCTCACTGGAGGTCAGCTCTTACCTGATCCATGGTGGCAATGGTATCTATGCAAAGAGGATGGCAATTTGGGCCTCCTGGGGATTGATCAGTGGCTCCCCGCTCAGTGTGAGTCCTCTCTGAGCCCCTGGAGTAAAAGCCTTTTGTCTCTGGATTAGAGGACTATTTGCTTTTACTGCCTGGGATATGTACTGTCACAGTTGATCATTTGAACTTTCATGGTAGTCAAGTGCTGATGAGTGTATTTAAGACCTTAATAGCCAAAGTAAAAAGAATATTTACATAGTTCATAAAAGGACACCCTATGCTTCCACTCTGCGTTTTACAGCCCTCATTGTGGTGGAGAATGGATTCAGTCATGCAGGAAGTCTTATATTATCCCCGACTTGCACCACTGTCAAACGACCACCCTGGTTTTAAAACTCCATGAAGCAAATCAGCCATTTCTACTGGTGCTAAAATCATACTTCTCTCTTAACTCCCAATAAATCCCCCAAATGTTATGCAAATTGAAAAAATACCCCTGTCAAAAGACTGTCAGATAACAACCCTCATTCCCAAGGACTATTTGTAAGCATAAAGAAACATCCAGAAAGAAGTTATAAATTGTTCTAGTACACTGTTCTGGCAACCATTAATAAATCAATGTGAAGAGGAGTTCTGAAGGGCAAAATGTTGCTGTCGGTGGGTGTCCGATTTAATT
Source organism: Muscardinus avellanarius (assembly GCF_963383645.1). Classification (NCBI taxonomy): domain Eukaryota; kingdom Metazoa; phylum Chordata; class Mammalia; order Rodentia; family Gliridae; genus Muscardinus; species Muscardinus avellanarius. The sequence goes on from NC_137793.1 coordinate 16,100,971, forward strand.
TTGCTCTAAATTAATATTTCGAATATGATAAGTGAGCTGGCAGAAACAGATTTCATGATTAATTCTATGGAGTCAAAAATGCTTTGATGGCACTTTAATAGCTGCTCCACTGATCTAAAAGTGCCTGAAACGGGCTCACGTGGGCAAGCTCACAAATTGCATGATAATGTGGATCCCACCCAAGGAGGAGATTTACTTTTTATTTTCGGATCTCTGGCATACCTTGGGATATACGTGTTTCATCATGCGCTCAGAGACATTTTTATAGCACTGTGAGCCATGGCTGAGTGATGCATGTGGTATGAGTGAGAAGAAAGTCCCATTAGAACCTGCCTGTAACTCCTGCCTCTCAGAAGCCACATTTATCAGCCTACGATGGAGTCATAACTCCCCAGGAAATGAGGGTTCCTAGGATGAGCACACTGTATTTCAAAGAGACCCGGAAGGTGGATGCAACCTGAGCTCAACAAGAATGGAAGCGGGAGTCTTTAACCTGGGGTCAGATCTGACCATGAATTGCTCTGGGTGTGATAGGCTTGCAGTAAGATGACGTGGGAGACAGCCATGGGAACTCAGTATTTGTTAAAGGTTGATGAAGCATCAGAGGAATTTTGCTAAATGAGAGTATGCTAAGGAAAAGGCGAAAGAATGCCTACAATCTTGAAGCTTATATTCTAGCTGATGAGGCATGGGAGAGCTGAATGGAGAATCCCAGTTCAATGCAAAGGGCACTGGAGACCATTGGAGAGGGTGGAAGTGGCCATGCCTGAGGGCTTCCTTGTTTCATGTCAACACTAAAGAATACAACCTTGATGGGGGTTCACAGGTATCCTATGAATAGAAAACAGGAAGGATGAGCACAAATATGTGAAAACTCTTGGCATGCTTGAAGAGTAGTAGTGGTTTCAACATAAGGGTATGGGGGCTGTGAGCAGAAAAGGAGGCAATACCTGCTTTGTAATCAGTGAAGACTTTCAAATGTTAAAGTTTGAATGTTGAAATGGAGAATCAGTCTTGGCTTCTTAAGTATGTAGGATCTTGATACTTACTATAGAAATATTACTGTGGAAGCCATCTTTCTACTGGGGGATATATTGGAGAAACCAAAGTCCTGTCATTAACCCCATTTTCTGGTTCAGACCACTTAATGAAAATACCCTTGCTATAGCTGGGTTTGGTGGCTCACACTTATAATACCAGTATTTGGGAGGCTGAGACAGTTGGATCTCCACAACTTAGTGATACCTTATTTCCAAATTAAAAATAAAATTAAATAAAAAAGAAAGAAAGTCCTCTTGCTGAACCTAGTTGCAAGCGTGGGTTTGTAGGAAGGCTGATAAATTTCAGCTTTGGCTCATTTGCATTTTATTGGCTTGTAGGACATTTAAAAGGACCTCAGAATTCTTTAGGCATGTGATGTAGAGGTGTGCTTAAGGAGCGCTCGCAGGAATAGACTAGGTTTGAAATCAGGAACTTGGATGAGATGACACACATGGAGTGAACAGAAAAGAGATCTGAGATTTAAGTCATGAAAATATTGATAATTAGAAGTGAGCAAGAAAAGAAAAAAATGAGTTTTTAAATACAAGGTCAACAATATCAAATTATAATTTAGAAATCAAGCCAAAATAATATTAATATCTATTGGAATTAGATACAGAAAGAGTTGAGTGACATACCCATAAATGTTGGGTAAGAATAAAATTTATACTATAAAAAATAGACTATGGGAGCTAAATGAATTATGAATATAGAAAATTTTCATGATTGCATTTATTTTTTATGAAAATGTTGCGTTCTCTTCCTCTCTCAGAAGAAAAAAATTGTCTCATAGTCAAGTGTTTTCTAAGCTTTTACTTTATGCAGTTTTGAGAGAATATAACTAAATGCTCAATGGTCACTGTATCTTCCCTTTCCTTTTTCTTTTGTGAGTGGTGGTCCCTCATGCACAAGATGTGGTTCTTTTTATTCTGTGAAAACTGTAGCAATTATGGACAATTATTAGAGTGAACAAAATCTCTTTCTCTTAGCCATCATTTTTCCCTTTCAAAGGCCTATTGACTTCAAGGCAAGCCACACATTGTCATCATCAATCTCTACTTATTGAAGAGTTCATGGAATTATGTGTTAAGTCCCATAGAAGAAAATAAAGAGTTGGAACTTAAGACTTTAACTTCAGAGACTTGAAATAGAAATTTATACTCAAATAATCCCAGCTCTCAAGGCAAAGTATGTGAATAAGACTTGCTTACCACTCAAACCTATGTATTTGCTTGTTTGTTATATGTTTTTAGTTTGGGTTTAAGCTAGAGTGGGACATGAGATATTGGATATTTGGACTTATATTTGAGAATTCGTTGTGTAAACTTAAACCACAGCCTTTTAAAATGTAAAACATATCTAGCATACTATTACTAATTTGAGCTCAATTTTACTTAAAAAATAATACTTTTAGAGATTTCTACACTAACCACATCCTAATAAGCCTATATCCTCCTCGTAGGTATTCAAGGACTTACATTATGGTTTTCATCCATTAACTTCCAGACAAATGACAATCATCACCAAATAAATGCTTAATTATTTTAAGTGTGCCTGTGTAAGCTCCCAACCTAATAATGTCTTAGTACCTAAGATTAATTTTTATGACAATATATTAGTCTCTTTTATGTGAATGAGGGATTATCAGAGGGGTAATAAGTCAGTTGCATTGCACAGCTTGTGAATACAAGCTGAACATTTGAAGTTGGAAGTACATAGAATTTGGAGGTACACTGATCTTTTTGTTTGGTGCTGGGAATCAAACCCAGGTCTTCACACATGCTAGGCAAGTGCCTTATCACTGAGTTATAACCCCGGTCCTGACCGATCATTCCTATTTGACCAATGCTACAGAAAACCTAATGAGGCTGAGAATGGTGCATGCTTGTAATCCCAGTACTTGGGAGGCTGAGACAGGAGGATTGTGGTTCTTGGCCAGCCTCAGCTACTTAGTGAGGTCTTCTGCAACTTAGACCTGGTTTCAAAATAAAGGATAAAGCATAGGGTTGGGGGTATGGCTCAGAGGTAGAATGCTCCTGGACTCAATCCCCAGTTCTGCAAAATAAAAAAAAGGAAAAAAAGAAATCCGAATGAAAAAGAATTGTCCTTTGTTTTGCCTAGAAATCTATAGTTTCGAGTTATATGGCAGTTGGGTAAATGTTTGGGTAAATGCAGTGTTATGAATTTTTATATGGAGAAAAAATGGAACAGCTTTAATCAGGTTATTTACACTTTTATTTCAATCTTCTCACTTGTATGTATAAACTAGTATATATGTATATATATATATATATATGTGAGAAGATTATATGTATATATATTTCTTTCTTTGTCTTTGCTATCTCAAAGTACACATCAGTGAAGTTTAAAATTATTTACTATTCATTGGCATTACACCTTTGCTAATAATATTCACTGGAATCCTTAAAAACTGATTAGTTAATGAAGTGCAAAATCTTGTCTGTTGTTCATTCTTTTGTTCAATATTCTTTATATGCATAATGCCATTTTTCTATACTTCTTTCAAGAGCCCTCCCAACAAAGTATACTCAAGAAGCTCACATAATTTTGTTGAGGTGATGGTTTCAGTGGCATTTGAAATTGTCTGGTTACTAATATAACAACTGACTTTTTATTAATGGATAAGAGAAAGAAACATACTTCTTTTTTTATGGTACTGGGGATGGAACCCTAGGACCATTCTATCTCCGAGCTACACCCCCAGCCCTATTTTTTATTCTTTATTTTGAAACAGAGTCTCACTAAGTTGCAGAGGGCCTCACTAAATAGCTGAGGCTGGCCACGAACCGTGATCCTCCTGTTTCAGCCTCCAGAATGCTGGGATTACAAGCGTGCGCCACCACGCCTGGCACAGAACCATACTTTTATGAGCAAATCTCACTAGAGTTTAGATTTAGCCAAACAGAAACTTAAAGATGAAATCTTTTGAGGATTGAATATTCATTCCGTATGGTCTAACCTGCTGATGCTTGTCTGTTGTAGTTGCAGATAACATAGCATGTGTTCCTACTCTTCAAAGTCACTCTCATGGCTGAAATTCCTCTGTTGAACTTGAATTAATTCAGATACTAGATATAAGATGCTAAACCCAATTACTTGCATTTGGCCATTGGCTGTGTGGAACCCTGATTTCTTCCGTTTCCCAGGTCAGGCAGAATTGGAGATGCTGACTTTCTAGAGAAGCACACACGAGACTAAAATGTCAAACCACTGCAGCTGATTTATCGCTGTGTTCCTTGAGAAACAGAATTATTATGATGCCAGGTATTGTTCTGACTTAGAACATTCTCTCCAGGCATTTGCAGTAGAAAGATGGTCTTCACAATCATTGCTAAAAGTTGCATGGAAATTGCAGGTAGAGATGAATTTTCTCCTTCATGGAGAGTGACGGAGATTTATTTGATTTTCAATCTTTGCAGTAGACAAACTATAAGTGAAACAAAATTCTTGGAAGATTTCTTGACAGGAATAAAATCAGAAGGTGAGGAAGTAAAAAAATGCACTGCCACCAGAGGGCACCATGGCATGGTGCAGAATCACTGGCTCTGGCAGGTGTCTCCTTGCCCATGTGTATTCCAAGTGTTTAGTTTGGAAACAAATCTTCTCTAAGGCTTCCATGACCGATCAAGCCCTTTATTTGTCCCTAAGTGTTCCTTCAGGTATATTACCATCTTCAGTGTAGTTAATTTTACTTTCCCAGATCAAAGAAAATTATTAAAGATAATGTTTATTGCCTAGACTGATATGTATGGTATTGGCTTTTTAATTTTTATATTTCAGGCAAGGCATGGTGGTGTACACTTGTATCCCATGCATGTTCTAGGACAACCTCAGCAAGTAGTGACACAGTGATCAACCTAGAGGGACTCTATTTCAAAATAAAATAGTGCCAGAGACATAGCTTATAGGTAGAGTGCCTCTGGGTTCAATACTCAGTATAAAAATAATAATTTTAGATGACAATCTTTATTGTCTTATTTTTACTACTTAGCAGAGTCAAGAGAATGCAAATCATCAAAATTCTGAGATACAGTCAGCATGAATATTAAGTTTCATTCATTAAGATCATGAAGTATTTCTAGTTGAAGTTCATATATACCGAAGAAATAAAAATACAGCTTTGATCAATTCTACTCCCTATTTTGAATTTAACTATCTCATTTTCCTTGAATAATCTTGCCATATGATTGTCAGTTTTTATTTTGTGTATTTGCTCTGTTTTCTTTTTAACCTCATTTACTCTGGTATTTAAAATTTTTTCTTCCTTCTGCTTTTGTAAGGTTTATTATGCTTTTCTTTTCTTTCCTCTTGAAATAACATTCAATTTCTCAATGCTTGGCTTCTCTTCATTTCTATTATGTACTTAAGGTTTCAAATATCCTCAAAGTAAAGATTTATTTACATCTCATACATATTGATATACAGTATGAATTTAAAATACATTCTAATCTGTATTACATTTTTGGTGCTGCTTAATACATACTCTACCACTGAGCTACATGCCCAACTCTGAAATTAATTTTTAACTAAATTTCATTGCAAATAGACATTATACTCTATAGAATTTTATTCGTTTGACATTTATAAAAGAGTTTATAAAAATATTGCATGCTTAAAAATTAAATAACTTTATAGTTACATTTTATGGTTTTGAGGATCAGTATATTTGTAGATTACCTCTATCACTTTTAGTGTCTACAATTGTCTATTTTCCCCTACTTCTTTTAGTTCCTGTGAGCAGAATGCTAAAATATTTTTATATGCTTGTATATTTGCTTATTTGCAAGTCTGTCAACTTTTGCTTGATAAATTTTTCAGATTATGGTATCAGATACATACATTTAAGTATAAATTTTTAAAACTTCTTGGTGAATTAAGACTTTTTTATTATGTGGTAATACTCGTTCTCTAATGTTTGCTTTGATATATTTGATATTGATTATGGTCATGCCATATTTCTTTTGATTATTATTTTAAGAGTGTATCTTTGTTTATCATTTTACCTACTGTATTGGTCAGAGTTCTCCATAGAAAGAAAAGAGAATATGTAGATATATAAGAGGAGATTTATTTTGACAATTGACTAATGTGATTATGAGGGGTGAGAATTTTCATGATATACCATCTATAAGTTGAAGAGCCAAAACAGTCAGTGGTATAATTCCATCCAATTCCAAAGGCTTGAGAACCAGGGAAGTGTATGTGTCACTCCAAAAGTGGGCATGATTTGCTATGTCTTGAAATCCCCAAAGGTTAGAGAACCAGTAGTACCTAAGGATATCCTAGCTCAAGAAAAAAGACAGAATTTACTATTCTTTTTCTTTTTTTCTTTTTTTCTTTGGGCCCTCTGTGGATTAGACAATGCGTAACTACCCCGGTAAAGGCTCATTTTTTTTTAAAATCAGTTTATTGATTCAGACACTAATCTCTTTTAGAAAAACCCTCGCAAAAATATCAAAAAATATTTTGCCAAATATCTAGGCATGGATCTAGTCAAGTTGACACATAACATTAAATATCACATGTATATTTCTGAATCCTTATGTTTAAGCAAAATGTATAATATAGGCTATTTCTTGTACAATTTTCATGTTACTAGACTTTTATCTATTTAAATCACATTAGCTGATAATATTTTTTTTCTTTAAACATGGTAGGCATGGTGTTTCAAATATATCTGGTAATTCCAATAGCTAAACTGTGTACTGTATTTTTATGTTATTAGTTATTTCTAATTGTTACTGCTCATACTGCCTCATTTCTGGACTTAATTATCTTAGAATACCTGATATCCATTGCCCTCTAAAAATTATTTGTGTTACCTCTCAAGGCTAAGGGTGTATCTACCTACTTCTAAAATTGCTTTTCATTGCTCTAGTCACAACCATGTCAAAGTTAGAAGTTTTTCTTGATTAATGTTATGCATAATTTGAACTTCAGTTTCCATGAAGTTTTGTCTGTATGCACAATTTTAAAAGTCTTCATGTACACCACCCTCAATATTTCTTTTATTTTTTCCACTGTGCTCAACACCAAAGCAACTTGTTTTATTCTTTGTTTCAGGAGGAATGTCTACCCAATAACCTAGTCTACCAAAATTAAAAATTAGCCAATTCTTTTTTTCCAGAAATTTAGTATTCTTAATTTTTATTTATTTAAATTTTTTTATTTGTGCATTGTAGTCATACATCTTAATGGGGAACAGGATGATAGAGGCATACATACAAAAAATAAACTACTTAGGGTTAACCTAACAAAAGAGGTGAAGGATGTCTACAAAGATTATAAAACATTGAAAAAAATCAAACAAGACCTTAGGAGATGAAAAGATCTTCCATGTTCTCGGATAGGCAGAATGAATATCAAAATGGCCATTCTTCCAAAAATGATCTCCAGATTCAACATTAACGTAACAAGGTCATTCCTTACAGACATAGAAAAATCAGTCCTTAAATTCATTTAGAACAACAAAAAACCCAGTCCTTCTTAATGTGTCAAATGCTTGTTGTTATGGTTTTAAAGTGTCCCTCAGATGTCTGGAGGCACCTGAGCTCAGTGGTGGGTGCCTGGGAGTGTGACCTTGGAGACTATAAATGCCCCACCCCCTGCATGCTCACTCTGCTCCACATCATGTCCTGAGGACCTGTAGTCCAGGATTCTGCTTCTTAGCAATAGTGAATTGACTATATATCTCCATATATATCTGTGGAATGAAACCTTCAGACCATAAACAAAACTTTCTTCCTCTAAGTTTTGTGTGTGTCTGATACTGGCTCACGGCAGTGACAATGCTGACTGGGACCTATGTAAAGAGCAAATTTAAAGAGCAGGGCACCTAGCACAAGTGTTTTGATGGAGGCAAAGGTCCTGAGTTGAAGCACAGTCTCAAGAGCCATGATAGAATTAGAGAGATGCTAGTGAAATAGTCAAGATCTTTTCATAAAAATAATTAAAATAAGTAAGTATCTTTTAGTATTCCTATTCATACAGCTCACAGCCAGCTCTAATATATTAATTAATCTGCAGTGATTGACTCTTAAAGTGTAGCAGTACCTACTAAAACAGAACTCCTTAGACCTCAAAAATGAGTGCTTCTTCTAAAGATTCAAGAAAGTGTGTCTCCCTTTGTGCGTTCCTTCCCAGTGTTGGTTGGGACTTCAGTGTCTCAACAGGAAACAAACATCGCCACATTGTTTATGATAGAGTGGGAGGAATTCAGAGACCCAGGTTGCAAAACATGAAAGGCATATTTTAGAATAAATGTTCTCTTCCAGAAATCTTCCAGAGAGACTAAAGAGACTGGAGGAGATGAGAGTCAAAGTCAAGGCAAATAGCGAGCACATCTTCAGTAGCTTTCAACCTTTCAGGTGCTCTGAGTTCTAAAATAGCATTGTATAACACTCAATTTCTCTTAATTTTCTTTTCCTTTTCCCCATTAATCATTTAAAGTTTGGGCCAGTGATGAGACACAGGAAGATTTAAAAAAAGTTTTCCAGGTCATTTATTTTTTTTTTCATCTTAAAAATCAGTTCCATAAAAATTATATATATGCATTTCATTTGTACTGGATAATGGTTATCCCAAGAGACTGTTCTGTGTAGAATCCTCTCTGGGCTCTTCTCTCTAGGTGCCAGGACCATCTTCCCTTTTCTCTCTTGTCACTGTGAATACTGAAAATGTCTTCTGAGTTTGCCACATATCCATCACACGGTGGGGTGTGAGAAGAATGGCTCTAAGTTGGGAGTTAATCTATTCTTTTATGAGAAAGCTGAGTTTTTTCATGAGTGGAGGAGTGGGAAGTGTGATTTTTGTCCTATACACATAAAATAGATTCTTTTCTGTGCTATTAACCATTTTATTTAATTTGTGGTGTGCACAATGAAAATAACAGAATTTCCATTTGTGAGGAGAGAGACTAAGCCAAAGAACATGTGACCTGGTCTTTTTCTTTATTATTTGGAGAATTCACAGGTAGACTGGAAGGACCTTAGGTTGTCCTTACTGTAAAATGTGGTTGATCCTTTCTCAAACTTCAGTCCATTTGTTTGGCTCATTGACTGACTAGGCAGTGAGTCATGGGTTACTAAGCACAGAGCATGGTGCGAGGCTTAGCCTGACTCAGAGCTGAGCTCTCATTCAGACAGGAGCACTTTTTATAATTTTTTGCTGCTCCATTAAGTAAATTATAGAACAGGTTGAAAAGATTTGAATCCTGGGTCTGTCACCTACTATAGGCTTTGTGATTATGTAAACAAGTTATATAACACCCATGAGCTTCAGTTTCTTGCTGTATGTGTGTGTGGTACTGGAGATTGAACCCAGGGGAATTCTACCTAAGAGCTACATCCCCAACACTTTTATGTTTTCATCTTGAAATGGGGTCTTGCTAAGTTGTAGAGAGTGGCCTTAAACCTGTGATCTTCCTGTTTCAGTCTTCCAAGTACCAGAATTATAGATGTTCTAAGATGCCTGGCTCAATTTCTTGCTTTAAAGTAGGAAAAATAATAGTTTATATAATTTAAGAGTGTGATAAGGATTAAATTAAGCAATCAGTACAAGGATTAGAACTAGTTACTGCTATCTAAATAGATTTTATATTTATTATGCCTGCATTTTAATATTTTAAATTTATTCAGACTTCTACATTTTAATCTGTTATATTAGCTGAAATTACTTCTTGTGTGTGCATGTACTTATAGACTCTCATGTTTAAAATAGTAATTATGTAAACATTTGTGATGTTTAAAAAAATAAATATAAGCTCATAAACTTTTATACATTAAATCATAATCTATGGGTTATAAATTATGATACTAATATAAAATTATTTTATTAATAATAGTTTAAGTAAAGCCACTTTTAATAATGTCTTATAATTTTATTATAATATTAAAATTACATCTTAAATATATATAAGAATATTTATAAAAGGAAAATTGATGTTTACATTCTGTGAAAATGCTTGGAGAATTTTATTTCAATAGGCTTATATTCCAAAAGACAACAAAAATAATGTGGAAACATCACATTACGAGAGCAAGAATTTTGTAATGCTTTGTTTTTAAGAATATGATTTCTGAGGTCTTTTCTTCAGATGCTGTCAGCATACTTATTATCTTAGATCCTATAATGAGATAGAGAAAAGGCTAATGTTTCTGTGAAGTTTCCTCACATTTATCAAACTCTCTCTAATCTGAGTAGTATACTGCTGAATAGGGCAAAAGACAAGATAACCAGATATCCTATGAGGCCTAGTGCTAATTCTACATTCCTCATCCCTTCATGAGGAAGTTAGTTTTCTCTGTGTAGGACAAAGAAGACTGCATACATTTCCATTCTCACTTCTACTTTTAACTTGAAAAAAAAAAAGGACAGTTCCCAATTTTCATATAAAATATTTGAGAAATAAAATAAAAATATAAAGTTTATTTTTAATGAACCAGAAGAGAAGGGGCACAATACTGGAGTGTTTTACAAAACACTATCATATACAGTAATCATCAACCTGTGGGATAATGATGAAAGGAGAAGAAAATGGATAAAGAATTTAGATAAAGCCAAAGTGTACTGTTCTCCAAAGGAGAATTCCCTGTGAGGACAAAACCCATCAAGAATGAAATGGGGATGAGGAGATCCTGCCAGCGTCCACAATTGGCAGAAAGTTTACAGAAGTCAGCTGAGTTTAAAAAAGAATCCCAGGAAATGGCATTTTTCAGGATGGTATATTGTGAAATCATATTTTGGTAGGTAATGTATAAGGAGGGATGAGGAAGAATTGTGAGAGGCGCTACTCTGCTAACAGAGTGGTAAGGATGAAGAAGAAGCAAATATTAATTTTGGGGGGGCGGTACTGGGGATGGAGTCCGGGGCCATTCTACCTTCGAGCTACACCCCCAGCCCTATTTTTTATTCTTTAATTTGAAACAGGGTCTCATTGAGTTGCAAAGGGCCTCACTAAGTAGTAGCTGAGGCTGGCTGCGAACTGTGATCCTCCTGTCTCAGCCTCCTGAATGTTGGGATTACAAGTGTGCATTACCATGCCTGGCAAATATTAAATATTAGCATCTTAGTATACAGGATTTTCTGCTAGGCTGCAAAATGGCCTTTGCTTCTTCTTCTTTTTTTTTTTTTTAAATCTCCTTTCTGCGCATGCTTCAAGAAAAAGTCATCTCACCACAATAAGTCATGAGAATGATCTTTAATATCAAGTTGTCGCTACAAATATATAAATGAAAATAAGGGAAAATGACAAATGAAGAATATTCACTATAGCAATGCTACAGTGAGGCATATAAAATTACAAAGAAAAACGTTCATATATAAAAAATTCCATCATCAATAGTATAAAATGGAAATCCTTAATAAAGTTTCAAGAATGAAGATAAATTACATCTAGACAATAGAAGAAGATGAAATGTGAGCTGACAGAGCTCAGTAAATAAAGGGAAGGGAAAAACTCACAAATATGAAGGCAGATAGAAAATAATGCAAAGGGAGGAAGAGACTGGTGAAAATTCTACAAAGTACAAAGAGAACGGAATCTAGTGAAACGGAATCTAGTGAAACAGGAAGCAAGAGAAATGGAATAGAGCAAAGGAGTTTTTATTTGTTTGTTTAGGTACTAGGAATTGAATCTAGGGGCATTCTAACTCTGAGCTATATCCTCAGCCCTTTTTTCCCTTCCTCCCTTCCTCCTTTCCTTTCCTCCTTCCTTCCTTCCTTCTTTATTTTGAAACAGGCTCTCCTTAAGTTGTTTAGAGTATTACTGAGTTTCTGAAGCTGGCCTAGAACCCATGATTGTTCTATTTCAGTCTCTCAACTACTGGAATCACAGGAATGCACCACCACTTAGAGCTAAAACAAATATTTTTTTTTTAATATAACATACTCATAGATACTGATCTCAGGCAAAGGAAAGTCAACACCCTCATAACTAGTATTTTGAAAGAGAAAAGTAAAAGTAACAGGGAAGGAAAAAAAATCTGAAAACTTTTTGAAAATTAGAAAAGACTTAAGTTTAGGGTTGAAAAAGTAATATACTTGCCAAAAAATATTTACCTAGAAAGCTAATACTGAGAAAAAATGGATTTCAAAGAGAAAGAAATCTATTTGACAGCTAGACAGAGAATCCAGTCTCATTTGGGTGGTGGGGGTAGAACAGCAAAATTCAGAGAGTAATCAACAAGTCCTATGACTTGAGACCTATGGCACATCTTAATGTGAGAAATCAGGGTTCAACATCTCAATGCTCAGAAGAAGCAAATGCGGTCCCAAGTTGTAGGTCCACATAAAATATCAGTATACAAAAAAATCTTACTTGAATATTCACAGGGGCTGTATATCCCTAAAACTTTTATGAATAAAATAACTTCTTAAGGAAAAAAATGCACCAAAGGTAAAATTAATAAAGAAACCATAGAAAGAAAACTGCTAGTAAGAATTAAGCCCATTTCTTTCTAGAGCTAGGATTCAGAAGAATGGAGATCTTAATTGCAAAACAATGTAAATGTTATAAATTCTTATTTTTTTTTTGTGGAAATGGGGAGGGAACCCAGGAGCATTCTACATCCAAGCTACACCCCCACTCCTATTATTTTTTATTTTTTATTTGGAAACAGGATTTCACTGAGTTGCAAAGGGCTCACTAAGTAGTAGCTGAGGCTGTCCTCCTGTCTCAGCCTCTCAAGTGCTGGGGTTATAAGTGTGCCCTACCATACCTGGTTTATAAATTCTAATGACAAAGTCATCCTAACAAAAGTTGACCCGGGAAGGGGAGAAATGAAGATGGTAGCCAGCGTACTGATTTCCTCAACATCATAGGGGGACAGTAGAGGAAATGCTGGCCACAAATCAAATAGTCAATTGAGCAACAAAAACAGAGATGTAAGTATTGTTAAAGTTAAAACAGAAATGTGAAGAAAATATTATTCACTAAATGCAAGAAGAAATAATTTGGAAAAATAGTAAGTCTTTTGTTACTTATATGTGATTTTAATAAATATTAAACTTAAAATGTATTAAGCATATGACCCAGGGACATTCTACCTCTGAGCTAAACCTCCAGCCCTATTTTCTATTCTTTATTTTGAAACAGGGTCTCACTCAGTTGCAAAGTGCCTCGCTATGTAGCCAAGGCTGTTTGTGAACAGTGATCCTCCTGTCTCAGCCCCCCAATACTTACAAACATATGCCACCACACCCAGCTACATATATTCTATCAATTGTTATAATGTCAGAAAATTTAAACTTTAAAACAGAAAGTAAAGCTGACCCTAGTGGTAATCCTAGTACTTTGGGAAGCTGAAACAGGAAGATTGTGGTTTGAGGATAACTTCAGCTATTTTGTGAGGATTTCTACAACTTAGTGAGACTGTTTCAAAATAAAAAACAAAAAATAGGGCTGAGGTTGTAGCTTGAAGGTAGAATGTTTCTGAGTTCCATCCCCAGTTTTGAAAAAAAAAACAACAAACAAGTATTCTAACTTTATATATGGAACATATATGTAATACGCGCATATAAATTACATACACACATTTAGAAAGAGATAGAGAATACCCCCACTTGCCTAAAAAAATGTTTGAAAGTTAAGGATTACCAAAAAGCAGCATTTGGACATTAAAATTAAATAAATTGAATTCAGAATACCCTTTGTCTTCCACCCCCATTTAAAAAAAAAAACACGTAAGAGAAACAAAAGCTATGGGAAATCTTAAAAAGAATAAAAAATGTATAAAGATTCATGTTATTTTAATGTACTTGTTCTATTTTTTTTACATAAGTGGGCAGAACATAAGTAAGAATATAAAAGGTATAAAGAAGAGAAAATTAATAATATTGATTTAAGTATAGCCCTACTGTAAATACAGCTTTAACCTTGAAAATTAAAAAGTTGCTGTCTTTTCAAATGTTCAATAACATCTTAAAATTTTATTTTATATTATGCTCTGAATATAAGACTGTGATTTAAAAATACAAAAAATTCTCTGATCACAATGGAATATCACTAAATAGTACTAAAAAAATAGGAGATGAAAGAGCCTTCCAGATAAAAATCAAGAAAATGTAAACTCAGTAAAATTATCTTTTAGAAAAACAGTGAAACTAAGATCACAGAATACATAGAAAATAATGATAATGAAGATAACAGAGAAAATGGCAAAACCTATGCTCAAATGAAAACTCACAGCAAAAATACTAATACACGGAATAAAGATGAATTCAGATTAGCTAAGTTAAATGCTAACTTAAGATAGGCAATACATATGATATAGATAAAGCAAAATAAAGACAGGAATAAGTACAGATACCAAAATATATTACTCAAAAGTAAAATATAAGCCAGGTGTGATGGCACACACCTGTAATGCCAGTACTTGGGAGGAAGAGACAGAAAGATGGCAGTTTCAAATCCTCAGTAACTTATACCCTTTTTTTTTTAACAATTTTTTTATTGAACATAAATAGTATACATTTACACTATATTTGGTGCCCTCTCCCCCCCGCCCCCATTTTCCCTTCCCCCCTCCCACCAATGGTTGTCCAGGTTAACCATATCTTATTCATAATTTTACACATGTTCAAGTGTAGACCCTTATTAATCAAGACCGGCCTTCCTCCTCTCCTATCTTACCATCTAAACTTAGCTAGTATTTCCCCTTCAATATCTGGAGACCCACTGGTATTCTTTGTGTTTCCTAGTTTGGGCATATTAGAGGAAACATATGTATCTTCTTCTTCTGTGCTTGGCTGATCTCACTTAACATAATGTTCTCCAGGGCTTTCCATCTTCTTTCAAATGATATAATTTTGTTCTTCTTTATGGCTGAATAGAATCCCATTGTGTGTATTTCCCACAGTTTTGCTATCCATTCATCTGTTGATGGAGATCTGGGTTGGTTCCATATTTTGGCTATTACAAATTGTGCTGCTATGAACATAGGTATGCATATGTTGCTGTAGTTCTCTGAATTCAACCCCTTTGGAAAGATACCCAGGAGTGGTATAGCTGGATCATATGGTGGATCTATTCCCACCTTTCTTAGGAATCTCCACACAGATCTCCATAGTGGTTGAACTAGTTTGCATTCCCACCAACAGTGTAAAAGAGTTCCTCTTTCCCCACATCCTCAAAATAAAAAAATAAAAATGTCTGGGGTGTATCTCAGAGAGAGAGCGAGAGCGAGAGAGCGAGAGCGAGAGAGAGCGAGAGAGCGAGAGAGAGCGAGAGAGAGCGAGAGCGAGAGAGAGCGAGAGAGCGAGAGAGAGCGAGAGAGAGCGAGAGCGAGAGAGAGCGAGAGAGCGAGAGAGAGCGAGAGAGAGCGAGAGAGCGAGAGAGAGCGAGAGAGCGAGAGAGCGAGAGAGAGCGAGAGAGCGAGAGAGAGCGAGAGAGCGAGAGAGCGAGAGCGAGAGAGCGAGAGAGAGCGAGAGAGCGAGAGAGCGAGAGAGCGAGAGAGAGAGAGAGAGCGAGCGAGCGCTCCTGGATTCAATTCCAAGCATAAAAAGAAAAAACAAGGAGAACTATAGAACTAAAAGGTAGAGAGATGTAGAGTATTAAAATGTAGAGAAGGAATTGAAATGCAGAAGAAAGTTAAGAGAATACAATTTATCAATACAGAAGGACGAAAAGAGGAACAACTTTCAAACAGTTTGGACCATTAAATTACTAAGAATGCAATATTACAGGTAAAATAAAAACAGGTAATTATTGTTAAAAGAAATTTTATATATTTATTCTGCCTATCCAAAAACATAGAAGATCTTTCCATCTTCTCATTTTTTCTTCATTTTTTTTCAGTGTTTTATAATTTTCTTTGTAGAGGTCTTTTACCTCCTTGGTTAGATTTATTCCTAAGTATTTTATTCTTTTTTGTGGGATATCCTGAGTGGCATTGTTTTCTGGATTTCTCTTTCAGTGGATTTATGGTTAGCATACAGGAAACTTCTGGGATTTTTAAGATTGATTTTGCATGGATTTGAAATATAAAAAAATATGTGATTGTATCAGTTACATGTACATAACTTTTCTACCTTTTATGAAAAATAACTGTTCTCTTACTTATTCTCTTTGTTATTTTCTATTCTCCAAGGTGACTACTTTTAATTCATAATTAACTCTTTAGGTTATAATTTTTGCATTTTTAAATAATTTATCACTTTTGGCTTTATCTATTGACATTTCTTCAGAGAAGATCACCATTTTGTCTTATGGTTTTTCCCTTCTCTCCTAACTTGCTCTGGCTACACACACACACACACACACACACACACACACACACACTCCTTCCAGTTTTCTTTTCCTATAAATATAGTTATGTCATAATTTTTTTCAACTGATATTAAGCATTTATACTGACTATGCAAACGCTATTCCCAGCTAAGTTAGGTATCATGATTTTTTTAGACAAATTTTTGTTTCTCTGGACGTGTTTATTGCTCTATATCTGCTTAGCTCCCTATGCGCTTATCATAAACACAACATGCAAATTCTTCTCCCAGTGATGTAAGTTTTCTCTTGATAGGCAGAAAACATCAGATACTAGTTGTCCTGTCATACAAGCAAATATTCCCCAAAGCTTCTTGCTAGTAGGTATGTTAGACATTTATTCAGCCAGGGTCTTTCATGATTTCCTGCAGAGTCACTCCTTTTTTTTCTCTTTTTGAACTTAACTATTTTTTTTTCTGAATATCTCCCCTGCCTGTTTCTTGGACTGTCTTTTTTGTTTTAATCAAAGCCCATCTTCACAAAGCTTTCAGGGAGTGATCTCATCAAAAGGACTTTCATCCTTTACCTTTTCCTTTATTTAAATATGGAGAGATGAATGAATAAGGAAAATGTGGCCATACACACCATTAGATTTTATTCAGTCATAAAAACCCAAATGATGTCATTTGCAGGAAAATGGATAGAACTGGAGACTTTGTGTCAAGAGACATTAGTCAATCTCAGAAAGTCAAAGTCAATATTTTTCCTTTTCAGTGTGAAAGCTGGTGAGACAATAGGAAACATAAAGGATTTAAATAATGCACAGAGACCTGCAGAGTAGGCAAAATGGGCTGGAGAAAAGTTAGGAAGGGGAAAAGGGAGGACTAACTAAACAAGTAAGCAGTACACAGTTCAGGTAACGCTGTGGTCATACGCGACAGTGTTACTAGCAACCTCAACAGACTTGTGTGAGAAGGTGGGGGGGATGGGATATGGAGGGAAATACACAAAAAGATTTGGGCATGTATGTTTTTAACATATCGAAACTCACTCTGATGTATAATTTCAATGCACTAAAATAATGAAAAACACGTATAACCCATATCAGTAGAAATCAGCCTTCTACTTTTACTTGCAATTTTAATTCAGCTAAATCCAGAATTAGTTAGAAAGTCTTTATTTTCTCATCCCCATCCCAGAATTTTGGATTCATTCTGGCTTTGTCCTCGAGCTTTTAACATGAATTTGAAAAACTTCACATCCCACTCTGACTCTTCCTTTTATGTGAAGTGTGCTTATTCTGTCTGTAAGGAGGTTTAGAGCATCTTCTTTCAGTTCCAGGTATAAATTTTCACAAGAATATTATAGCACGCGGCTGTTGTTAGCATGTGTGTATTATGCCCATCATTTGGATCTTTCGAGTCTCAAAACTTACGCACTTTAGCTCTAGGAAATATTCTCAAATTGGTTTAAGTTTTTTCTTTTCTCTGTCCTCTCTTTGTGGAACTTCCAAGATAGAGATATTGAGCCTCTTCCTTTAGTTTTGCAATTTTCCTTTTCCATCGCATTTTCCCCTCTCTGTCTATTTTGTTCTATTATTAACACTTCTGTTGAGTCGTATATTTCTGTTATCATAGTAACTCATAAGAGCTCTTTATTTTATAAGCATTCCTCTTAAAAATCATCTCATGGTCTTGAAAAAGAGTATTTCTCTTTTGTAGCAAACCATTTACTTATCATTCTGAGGATAAAGAGTCTTTTTAATTTTTCTTTTAATTCTCTGCAGAATTCTGCTTCATAGTGTGGCTTGCTTCCCTTGCTCTCTGTATTTCAGCACAGAAACATCCTCAGAACTGGTGATCCTTGAGTCCTCTCATTTGAATAGTGGGAAAGAGAAAATCGATTTGAAACTTAGCTTTGGAGTGTGATTTGTCAAACACGGTCTCAGTGCCGGGTGATCGGTCTGGGCAGTTGTGTTGGTGAATGCAAAATGTCATTATGATGTTTCTTTTCTTTATTGGCTGTATTGCTCAGAGCTGTCTTTTCCAACTCTTCCCTAGAATGCTAACATTCTGCACATTGTATGTGAGAGGAGCAGCTAAGGGATCTACTGTTTTACACAAATTTCTTTCTTCTCCTCTTTTCAGAACAATGGCCCTAACCCAACTGTCCCTAGTAATCTATAGAAAAAATATGTTGATGATTTTAATATATAATAGAACAATAAATGATAAAAACATTTTAATTCCTATGACTTTATGAATAATAAATGGTATTGTATGCTAGAGGTATATATAATAAAAACGAGGAAAGACCTGCCTATATATTATTAATTTCTTTGTATTGTACTAGTGTGATATATATATATATATGCATGTATAATGTATAAATATATAACAATGTATTTTATTCTACAATATGTAAAATTATATATATTTATGCATATGACAGTTATATGCTATCAACAGACAGAGATTTAGATACGGATACTAGGATAGAGTCAAGAAATAGTCAATATACAAATGTTTCTCTTTATGTTATTAATCTTAAGTAAACTAGAGTATAGTTAAGAAATAAAATGTTTGACTCTAAGTTCTTTGCAAATATGCTCTCCCCAGGTAATGCAAGCTCAAGCAGAAAAAGGATGTAGCCCATTTAATATGCTATTTTCAGTGTCCTCAAAATTTCTTAAGTAATAATCTACCTCAAAATCAATTTTTATACTCTGTGTATAGAAAATATCAAATTTTTAGGATATAGAAACTTTTACGTCTCATGCAATGAGAGATGTTGTTGAATTTTAGATGACAATTGCATAATTCTTACCTAGTCATTTATACCATAGATAGCCAGATGGCTTGCTAGTGTTATATATGAGAAAATAAGCTGTCTGCAGATATTAAAAATGGCTCGCTTCTCATAGAGATTCATTTCACTTAACCACAAAAGAAAGCCTATTAATTAGACTTTTGAATCCCATTAGGAAAAACAAATACCAATACTTAACTGCTCAAATATGACATGATAGAAAATTGCTAACATAATTAGATTTTTAATAGTGTTAATGACTCTTGTATCTTATTAATAAGAATTAAAACTAATGTAATATTATATGAAGAAAAATTGCCACTGTATGCTCTTCTACAGGGAAATGTAGCACGATTATGTCTATTTCCACATGAAGGGGTTTTAATTTTTATTCCCTTGCAGTTGTAATATAACTCACATGTTGCCTCAGCTTAATATATTATCCCTGACATTATGTGACAGAAGGTCTTACAAGTACAGCGTTGAGGTCTGAGTCTCATTAGATATCCCAAGTCAAGCATGATGTTGACACTGACCGTAAAACCACCCATATTAAAGGTTGAGATGTCTTTTCTGTGCCCTCTTTTTCTACCTTTTTACAGATTATCACTCCTTCAAAGCATCGTTTCAACCTCGTTCGATTTTCCCATTTATTAGCAAATTACATTCACTGTTTATGCCATGCAATTTGTCATCTTTTTGGCATGCTCTCTCCCTTTTTAGTTATTCCATGGACATAAAAAGCATGTTCCTTTGTTGAATGAGTATGTTTCATTATTTAGTTAATGAGTGAATATTCATTTAGCATCTTCTAGGTACCATTCATGTTGAAGACGCAGAGTGTCACAAGGATATGACCCTTGTACTCGGAGATGTTATTTATCTATTCAAATTCTATGCACGATTTAGAAAGTTTTCTTCCTTAGAACTTAAAAGTGCAATATTCAGATTTCTATGAGTCCCTTCGGCCAGTTAAATTTACCATCCTAGCTGCTACAAAGACAAATGGATGCTCATTCCCAACTAGACACCAAGCAGAACATCTGAGAAAATAGCCAATATTTGAGATAGATGGCTTGCCAGCCCACTTACAAACCTGCCAGATACATATAGATTATAAAAGATTCAATAGAATGACTTATGATGTGGCCAAGACTGTATTTCTTTCTCTCTCTCTCTCTCTCTCTCTCCCTCTCTCTCTCTCTCTCTCTCTCTCTCTCTCTCTCTCTCTCTCTGTATTTCTACTTGTCCAAGTATATATGGTCCACAGACCAGCAGTAGCACCATTATTTTGGATCTTCCTGGAGGTGCAGAATCTTAGGTGCCATTGCAGAGATTCTGAAAAACATGATCGCCAGCTTCACAAATATCTGTATTTGTCTACAAAAGACCTCAGGTTGGGTAGGTTATAAAGAGCTGTATTTTGCTCACAGTTTTGGGGACTCAAAGTCCAAGTAGTACTGTGCATTCTCTGGCCAAGTTCTCCTTAGATGCATCACCTCAGAGCAGGTAGTATCTCAATAGCCAGAGTGTACACAAGAGGAAGAGACCTCATAGCAAATCAGGGAGCCAGAGTACAGGGTGAGGCCAGTTTTGTGAGCCCCATCTAAGCCCTACATCTTAGAGATTTTACTATCTCTCAATATTGCCATACTGGTGATCACATTTCCAACATAATAAATTATGGGGTATGGATCAAGCTATACCCAAATCATTGCAATCACAAATTATTTTTATGCACAATGCTATTTGAGAAGCACTGGTCTATGTTTATTATAAAAACATAGAAACTTTTATTAATCAAAAAAGGGGAATTGGGGCTCATCCGCTTAATCTGTTCACATGGCTATAACCAAAACCATGGACTAGGGGCCTTATAAACAACAGACATTTATAGAGCTAGATATTGGGAAGGGTAGGATCGAGGTGCTGGCTGATCTGATATCTGGAGAGAGCTCCCTTCCTCATAGATGGTATCTACCCTCACATGGCAGACAGTGGTAGTGAGAATCTAAAGCTACTTTTTGAGGGACACTAATCCTATTCATGAAAGTTCTTTTTCCATAATCTGATAACCTCTCAAAGGTCCCTCTTCCTAAAATCAGCACTTAGAAATAAAATTTCAACATACTCATTTTGAGAGAAGAACAATATTCATATTATGGCATAGTGGTCCTGCTCTGGCCACAGCTGGAGTATAGAATTTATTCAAAAGCAGCAATTTAGGCAGTGTTATTGCAAATTAATGTTATTTATGAATCAAGTAATCAATGTAATGAAATCACTTAAAATTACATTCTCAACCCTGCCCACCTGCACATTTAGAATTGGCCTGGGAGCTTTAAAAAATACTAATACCTGGGTCCCACCTCTAGAGATTCAGATTTAATATTTCTGGTGAGTTTTCTGGGCATCCTGATATTTAAAAGTTCCCTGATGATTTTCATGTTCAGCCAGGGTTGAGAACCACTGATAAAATATGAGAAATGGTTGGAAGAATTTAGGTTAATTAACTGAGGAAGAGAAATCTCATGTGGATGATCACAGGTACACCTTCACATACCTTTGGGGAAATTGTAAAGATTTATTTTATGTAGCTCTAGGAAACTGGCTTGGACTAGAGAGAGACACTTAACAATTACAGGTTAACCTAAAAAGAATTGTCATAATTTGAACCATATGAAACAAAAATGGTGCTTTTCAGGGCACATGGCATATTTAGATTTGGTCTGTAAAGACGAAAGTCTCTCAAGGACACTGTGTAAAACACTCCTTCATTTAGCATTAGGTATTGTGGTCAGTGGGGTGTAAAACTCAGCTTGCATCATAATAGAATAATAATAAAATGATTTAATGAATATTTTCTGTGCTAGGAACTCTACATGGATTACAAATTAAGTATTTCTTATCCAAAGTACTGGGGATCAGAAGTGTTTTGGACTTCAAGCTTCTTTGGACTTTGAAATATATCTATATATGTATTGAGATATCTTTGAGATGGGAGCCAAATCTAAACATGATACTCATTTATGTTTCATAAATACTACGTAGATATATCCTGAGAGTATGTATACACTATTTTTTATTGTGTGACCCATCACCTGAGGTGAGGTGTGGGATTTTCCATAAAAAGTATTGGCCTTCAGAAAGTTTTAGATTTTTGGAGCATTTTATATTTTGGATTTGGGGATTGGGGTTGTTCTGCTCACGCTAGATTTAGTCATGACCACATCTGTGTAAGAACAGGTCACTTGAAATAGGGGCTTGGAGAGTTGAAATTAAGTGTTCACATTAGCAGATAGTAAATAGCAAGAATAAGCTACAAACCAAGGTTCATCAGACTCAAAATCTCTTGCTATCCATCTCATATAGAGTCTACCATTTATATTTACAGATAGTCTAAGGATAATTCCAACTCTGGGATTCTATGATTCTCTAAGACATAGCACACTATAATCACTTTGCCATTTGCTTGGAGATGGATTTAGCAGCCAGGGTGGCTTATATAAATGAGTTCCCACTAATGTAAAAGAATATTTTAAAAATCATTTCTTCAAAGCTTAGGAAACAGACAGGCAGTGAAGAACAAATCCAAGTTTAAGGACTTTGAATCTTAATTAAAATAAATAAATAAATAAGAGAACAAGCAATAAAAGCAGGTAATTTGTAGTGCCCACACATTTCATTACAAGTCCTTTCTCCCCCCTGGATTGTGATTGAAAGCATATTTGTTTTTACTCTCTGCTTTTTTTTTTTTGAAATTGTAATCTATGTTAGTATTGCAGAACTAATTATGAATCACCCAGGTGTAACCAAAGAGTGCTGAGGGCTCCCGAAATAGGACAAAGGAAATTCATTAAGAAATAATGTTGAGCTCATGGCTTCAAAAGGTCATTAGAAATGCTAAACCAGAGAACACCATTCCTTGAACTGATACCAAATCTGATCATTTATCAGTTCCAGTGTTTCGAATTTGTGCTCATCATCTGGACCTGTTTTCTCTAAAAGAGAAAGTCAGCTCATTTCTACAGCACGAGTCAAAGGTTTCTGAGTGAACTTTCCTCAGGGATACACCAGCCTTTACCTCCATCACAGGGCACCATGATCAGGGTACATCTTAGGAGGTGAGTAGTCTGGGGACCTCCAGTTTTGGTTCAGGTGTACTTACTTAAATTTGAACTCTGGCGATCAGTCAGCTGTTTTCTCTGGGAAAGAATACTATGGGCCAGCTTTGGCTGCTCTTGATCTGATGACCTCTTGATAAAGGCATAGTTGTAAAGGTGTGTAATTAGAGATAAACATTCTACTGTGTAGTCCCCAAACTCCAGGTACTCTTCTTCAGAGACAGCATAGAAAGTAATTACCACAGGGCATTGGCTGGGTGCAAGGATGGTAGAGGGAAAATGAGCTTAGTATCATTTCCATAAGAAGCAATTTCTTCTCAATAGTGCGGGACTGCCTACACTGAAAGACAGAGGCAAAGAAAGCAGCAAATGGTTTCTGTAAAGAACAAGATAGTAAATATTTTAGAGTTGTGGGCTCTAAACTCCCTGTTGCGGATACTCAGCTCTGTTGTACTGAAATGTGGCCACAGATGGCATATAAGCTAATCAGCATGTTGTCTTCTAGTAAATATTTATGAGTAGGAACATTTAAATCTCTTATAATTTTTATACTATTAAAATAGCCTTCATTCAATTTGTTATTTGCAATCATTTAAAGTGTTGTAATCATTTTCAGCTCGTGGACCATGCAAAACCAGAAGTCTGGCTGGATTTTTTTCTTCAAGCCATACTTGGCTTATGTCTTCTATACTCTTCTAAATATTCTTTGATTTCCTAAAGAGAAATTGATTTCTAAGTCTAATTCATTAGAGTGGCTCATAGATTGACTTATACCAAGCAAGTTTCCATGCTCAATCTGAAGCTGATATAAAAGTTGGTGGTAAAATACCTTTCTCTCTGTGCAGAGATCTGGTTTTGGTTCATAGCTAAACCAGTAGGACACATGGTGTAGTAAATTGCGTTAGTGTCAGAGGACCTGAGTTTGAGGTACGTCCTGCCCATGGCATTAAAAAATTACTTTGGATTTTGACTCTTAGCCTCCTCGTTGCCAAAATAAAAATGATTTTTGTATGTATGGCACTGTGGATTGAACCCCAAGGATTATACTTTGAACTATATCCCCAGCTCTATTTTATTATTTTCTTTTAAAAAATCAGGGTTTTGCTAGGTTGTTGAAAGTCTCACTAAGCTGAGGCTGGTCTTGAACTTGCTATTCTCCTGTCTCAACCTCCCAAATACTAGAATCACAGGCATATATGACCACATTAGGAAGGCAAATGACTATAATAAAGTGAAAAGCAACGGAGATTTTCTAGTATAAGTCTTTTGTTCTTTCTGGGGAGTATATTGCATACTAGAAGTTATTCATTTTAAACATAGAAATGATGGTAGCTTCTATGTGCAGTAGTAGTTAGTGATGACTATAATTCCTTTTATGAAATGGGATTCTAAGTGCTTTGCCTGAATTGACCATTCAATTCTCAAAACAATATGAAAATGAATACTTTTCTTGATCACCATTTTACATGTTGAGATACGGGTCACAGAGAGATTAAGTAATTTGCCTGTAGTCTCACTGTTAAGAAGAAGTTAGGATTGAATTCTGAATTCTTATTCTGAATTCAATTCTTCTCAATTCTTCTCAATTCTTCTTCAATTCTTCTCAACCGCTTACTTTGCTTAATATACTAATTAGTCTAGTCGCGAGCCACATTTCATAAACACGGTGTCACTGAAGAGTCATGAATACCTGAAACTGTGGACATGGCAGACTAGCAGGTGTGTGCAGACTCAGAAATTGGGCGTGTGCTCAGTTTTGTTCTTCCTTATGCTGTGACTTTGATCATATTATGTCACATCTCTAAGTCGGGTTTAATTTATAATCTGAGAATGATTGTAATAGTAGGCACCACACAGGACTTTAGGAGGATCACATGAAACGATGCACACAACATTCTCACAGTACACATTTGCATCTTGATATCCTCACTTGCTCATTCATTCATTCCTCTGTCCCTCCCTCACCATCATAGTGATAAAATATTTAGGATGTTGTTGAATAGGGGGATGAATTAAAAACGTAAGTAATGTGAGGATGCATTTTTTCCCCAAAGTATGAAGTATCTGTAGGTGGGCTAATATGGTACCACTCAATTAAGAGCACTCTAACATGGTGATTTCCATTTGAACAATTTGATGTTGTGATACATGCCTGAAAATCCAGTAACAGCATGCAGGGTATCTAAAACAGATTGTTGATTTTGACCTTGACAGACAGAGAGCTTGAGTGATGTTACCCTTGAAGTAGAGCACTCAATCCACTAGGAGAAGCTTTCAATTATAAGCTTACACTTGATGATGTTATTTGAAAAAAATATGTAATGAAAGTTTCGTCATTGTGCGTTTTGACAAGGTGTCTGTAAAGAAGACAAGTCTTCTAATATATATGAAAGTTTAAATGTACTTCCCAACATCATTACACATATTATTTTTTAAGATGCTTATAATCTGCTATACCTTACAAAAGCATTTGGAATAAAATATTTCAAAGACAGGTCTTTTATGTAATATGAATTAAATGTGAACTATGAAACTCTAACACTGCGGTAATATTTTGCACACTTTTATTTGAATCATAGAATAGAAAGGAAACAGAAGAATATGATGTATATCTCACATTTTATAAAGAATCAAATGAACAAACAGAAAGCATATGGAAAAATAACTTGCTTAAGGTCAAAGAGGCAGAGAAATAGACTAGAATGGAAAGTCATCCACTCCTACTCCCAGTTGCTTTTTGCTACCTCACACTACCTTTTCTCATTTAATAATTTCACTTTTCTGCAAGCCCCCCAGTATTTCAAATAAAAGATCAAACAAAATGTATATATCATTAAAATATTATAGGGTCCTTTCATGACATTTATCTTATCACATTTTTTAAAAAGCCTTTGTAAGATATTAGCAGATGCCAGCTGTTTTATGAGGTCATTTTTATCAAAGGAAATCTATTTTATCTTTTACTTATGCTATCTTCTAATTGATGGGGAAGACTATTTTGACTATTATATTTGGCTATATAAAAGGAGCACATTTAAAGAATACCGATCCTATATTGACTCCATATTGGCACTCCGAATTGGCAACTGGTTCTATAAGTCAATTAAAAATATATTGATAAGATATAGAGTTTTTAAAAAATCTAAAGACCAGTTTGACTCTCTTACCTCTCTGAGATCAGCTTCCATCAATTTCAGGCCTCCCCCTCTCAATAGCTACACTAATGCCAAATTGGATGGGAGAGTAATAAGGGTAGGATCAGAAATAGCGAGAACAAAAAGTATTTTGGGCAAGACAATGGATAGTGCGTGAGGAAAGAGGATGTTAGATAGAAAATTGCAGACATTTACAGGTTATTCCTCAAGGGAGTGGTGGAAGTTATTGTCAAGGAGAGACAGCCAACTCTGGACAAGATACAAATATTGATCCTTTAACTGAAACAGTGACTGAACCTGTAGTCTTGCTCGTTACAACAGTCACTCTGAGCACTGAGAATCTCGATGCTGTCCCCGGGGTTGTAATTTTAAGTTCAGAAACTGCAAGTAGAAGCATTATCAGGAAATATAAAAGTGAGACAGATTAAAGGAAATTAAATTGGGAGGCTTAAGACTGGAAGAATGTGTTAATGCATCTTTGGCAGTATGACCCCCCTGTTTTTTTTTTGCTTTTTCTTTTCATAAGCACAGATTTTGGTATTTAGCATTTTTTATAAAAGATAATTAATTGGATTTAGTTCATCTCAATGAACCTTTATATACAATAAAAATGGAAGTGGTGTTATTGTCATCTTCTTGATTAATTTGGTGAATCATCATTCAACCCAGAATAAACACTTCAGAGCTCCAGCTGTCTTGTTAGTGAATCTATCAGTTACGGCACAAATATATGTCTGAAATTAGACATATCTATATTTTTTGTTGTCATGCCACCCAATGAGAAAATACACAGTGTTATTTTCAATTGGTACACATCTATAATGCACTATCTTTTTAGTTTTATTTCTATATACTGTCATTTTATATCTTGCCAACTGGCACAAAGACTTCAACCACCTGTAAATTGGTTGCACACAAATACACGTTCAGATTTCAACCTCTCCCTCCACCCAGGGTCATTTCATTGATCTTCTCCGTACATGAGCTGCTTTTTGCCCCAAAGAAAAATCCACCACGTATGCCCATCTGTAAACATGTCTTCTTCCTATATTCTCTGTCAGCATGAGTCTTTACAATCTAGATATTACCATTCAACCTAGGAAGTTGAAGTCTCTCCAGGTTTCTCCTTTTCTGACTTGTCTCCCCATTCCCAATCTATCAAAAAGCTGTTATGGCGCTACTTCAACATCTTTTATTTTTAAGTCTCCAGTTTTATTCAGTACCAACTCTTGCAGGTCAAACCCTCATATATCTCTTCCTTTTCCTAAGTCTAATCATTACTTCAATCTTCTGTGCTATTACAAACCCAGTGCAAATTTAATTATTATAGAATGAGTGCATAACCTATTATAAAAATTAATACACATTTGCATCCTACTTGCTCTTCCTTTCTGTAAAGTCAACAATGGATCAAGAAGATAAGATCCAAAGGGTTTTATATACAAAGGCCATCTTTTTCAGATTTTATTTCAGATGTGTGTCCTGCTTGTATCTTCTTTATCCTTAATACTACGAATTCTTAGTCATGAAGCAAAATAGAAAGTCCTAGAAGTGTGATTAGATCTCCAGTGTTGTACCAACTTGGCCCTGGAATCATGGCATGTGTGACTTTGGAAAATGTGTTTTCCTATTCTTCCTTTCTATAGAAATAAATGATAACAGCATTTCTTCATAGTACGTCATAAGGTCTAGAGGAGGTGTTCTCCTTAAGGCATTTTTATGAAGAGTCTTCTGAGTGGTTCCCCAATTAAGAAAAAAAATAAACAAGACAATATCATCCCTGAAGGAAAGCCCCCAGCCCGGGGGTCTTGGAGTCAGGCACAGCTGTGACAAACTCCCTGGGTCTGAGACTTTGAAATACAACTCAGGGAAAGAGCGGTGGCGGTGGAGATTACCACAAGACAATAGCTATCTGAGTCAATCATGATGTTCTATTATCCTGGAATGTTCTAACTAAGACCTGAGAAACTCAGTTCAAATAATTATGTTTTGTTTTCAAATAATTGTTATGTGTGTGTGTATATATATATATATATATATATATATATATATATATACGCACACACACACACACATATTTGTGGTACTGGGGTTCTACCTCTGGGCTGCACTCCAAGATCTATTTTATACTTTTTATTTGGAAACAGGGTCTCTTAAGCCAGCAAGGCTGGCTTCGAACTTGTCTGATCTTCCTGTTTCCGTCTCCCAAGCGTGGGGATTACAAGCGTGCACCACCATGCCCAGCTAGTTTTTTTTTTTAATATAACTATCTCCTGATACTTCAGGTTCAGTTGCTTCTTCCTATATTTATACACACACTCTCTCACACACAGGTACATATACACACTTACATACAAATCTATGATGCACCTGTTACTCTAAGTATTGGCTGGAGCTTTACATACTCTT
Organism: Muscardinus avellanarius; assembly: GCF_963383645.1. Lineage (NCBI taxonomy): Eukaryota > Metazoa > Chordata > Mammalia > Rodentia > Gliridae > Muscardinus > Muscardinus avellanarius. Next base: position 16,129,731 of record NC_137793.1, read on the forward strand.
AACCACACAATAGGCTTACAGTGGGCATCTCAATTGCCTAACACTTTTACTAAACATGCTATAAATGCTTGAATAAATGAATATAAATATAGAAATAGAGCAGTTCTTTAAGGCAAACTGAGTCAATATGCACACATTGGCTATACTTGATCGAAACATAAATATGATTTATGATTTTACATTTATGTTGTCAGCTGCATGCTCCTGAATACTTATCCAGTCCTTATGAAACTGAACCTAAGTACAAATTTTAATTCACTCCACCTGGGATATTTTGGTTTTAATAACACATTGGGAAATAATGTGTTGTAGATAACAAATCTGCACGGATTGTATTAATGATCTCTTTGAGAGTTGTGATTGACCCCAAAACTTGCCTGGGTATTTCTTTTTAGCTTTTTTTTTATATTACTGAGGATTGAACCCAGCCACATTCTACATCTGAGTCATATCCTCAGTCCTAGTTTTTATTCTTTATTTTGAAACAAGGTCTTACTAAGTCACAGAGGGCCTCACTAAGTGGCTGAGGCTGGCCGCGAACCTGCTATTCCTCTCCTGTCTCAGCCTCCCAAGTGCTGAGATTACAAGCATGAGCCACCATGCCCAGATTGCCTGGGTATTTCTGTCTTGGCTAAGAGCAAATATTTTCTGAGTCCTTGTTTTTTATTTCTCAGTTGATGCTGAGATTTTCTGGGATGCGCAAGATCCAACATGGTTGAGAATAAACGAGGTCAGAGGAAAGAACAATATTTTCAACACCTTTGTTTTCTTGTCCTTTGTGTTGCTTCTTTTTTAAAAAAAAACTCCATAAATTACATGTAGATATGCAGATGTCCATTCAAGGGTAGGCTTAATTTTAATGTCTTTTTGTCATCCTATTTTCTTTTGTTTAATTGAGAAGGAAGAGGAGAAGACAGGACAGACACTTTATTCCTTTGCATGGTATATCCGGCAGCTTGAGAATTGCAGTGGTTGACAAAATGTTCTGTTAATTGAAGCCATGTAGTGGATATTGATGATCTTTCTATGTTTAATGGTGAAATAAATCTGCTGCTAGAGAAAAAAATATAAATAGCTAGCTGGCTGATATATGTCCATACTATCCTCTTCAGGCAAATGAAAAAAAAATAATAATCACTTTCCCAGATGTAATATGTTAATGCTTAATTGCATTCTGCAGAACATCTCATGTTTAAGAAAAATAGCACAGTCACCACGTATTCCTGGACTTTTAACTGTTAGATACAATGAAAACATCCTGAGAGGAAAACATTTAATTCACACGGCAACCTGTTGGTGACAGCAAAGTTACACCAATTCTAGTCTGGAAACACACATTCAAATGGCACTGTGCAGGCTTTCAAAATATTTATAAAGTAATGGGCAATATAGGAGATATTTATTAAATGGAGCCATTATAAATACATTTAAGACACTCTAGGTTCTCCTATTTGTACACTATTTTGGATCTTTGAGGCTTCAAGCTTACACTGGTTTGGATAAATAAAAAGTTGGTATTCTCTTAAAATGTCCCTTTCCTCTCAAAAGACAGAATGTGTTAGTAGTACAGAGGTAATGGTGTTTGCCACAAAAAAGGTTTTTCTGACAACAATGAAGTATGGGGGGGGGCGAAGGGTAAAAGTATTAATTGTATGAAACCCATTAACGTGCATTTTTAAAACTCAAATATTCTGAAAATCATCTTAAATTGTGCCTACTTGGAAATAACATTTTAAATTAAATCTAATTTTTTTTTTCTTCTTTCTCATTCAGCAAGACTAGGCAAGAAAAATTCCCAGTGTACACTCTATATCAAAATCAGGTGTTAGGTATCCAGTTATAGGGCTCAATATAGTTTGTAAATGTAAATTATGCTGCCTGAAGACTTTCTCTGTTCTGCCTCCTATGAATTCTGTTCTGCCCTGTTATAATTTCTCTTTATATGACTTCCTTCCACTTGTCTTTATCACTTTTCCCAGCATTTTGGAAAACATCCATCCCTTCTGTTCTTCTCATTCTTTCCTCCCTCATGGATACCAGAAAGTTTACATCTTCATGCTCAATCTCCCTCTCCCCAATTACTCAAGCCTATGTCCTAAACAATTTTCAACAAACTAAGAGGCAGGATCAACTGTAGATGAGCTTACAATGAAGAAATCACAGGAAGATTTCAACTTGCTTGTATTCTCATTGTCAATGACTTCCTGTGTCTCTTTGTTGAGAAAGATACTGAAGCCATGCCTGGTCTCAAAGGGAAAATCTTCTGCAATGAAACACCGTAGTATTCTTTGCATCTATAGGACAGTGTGGGTTAGACTGCCCTTGGGTTAAGGTTTTGTCTAAGGCAATAGTCTTCAAATAATAGTCTACATCAAGAATGCCTTGAAAGCTTGTGAAAATGCAGACTGCTGGGTTCTATCTGGCATGAAACTCATGATTCAGAATGTAGTCTAAGAACTGAAGTTTTCTACAAGTGACCAAATCATGCTGATGTTTTTGGTTCAAGGACCACACTTTAAATATCACTGGCCCATCCTAATGCTTATTTTCTTTTCATTTTCTGTGTACATATGCCCACATGCACAATTTTTAAACATCTGAAAATTAAAATACTTCAATCACTTGTAAAAGCATATAAGTAGGTTCTACCCCAGAAATTGTAATACTATAAATATGAGATTAGGTATTCACACAAGCATTCATACTTTTTAAATGTTCAAAGATAAATCTGCATACCAGTGGCTGAGACCTATTTCCCTGAAAGCCATTGTTTTTTTTTTTTGTTGTTTTTTTTTTTACTATGAGAAACATAGTGGCCACTATCAAAAAGTGGCTTTCATGGGCCTGATTAGGTAGCGCTACTAAAAGACAAATCTTAAATAAGAATTACATTTTATTTTAATTTTTAATATACCTTTATTGGTATAATTATGCGTTTTAATGAGGTTCAATGTGATACAAACATACATGCATGCAAAGTTCCCTCTGGATTCCCCTGCCCTGTGCCTTATGTGTTAAGTGAGATTGGTAGTAATACTTTCTCATAGGGACACAATGTTATGTAAACTATTTCTTCCATCAAACCTCCTTTTTACCTTTTCCAAGTCCTCTTCCACTATTCTGCTGATTTCTCTCCTCATTCATCTAAAATTCTTCTTTTTCTGCTCCCAAGAAATGTGACCAGCCAAATGGAAATGAGAATAGTAATTTTATATACAGAAAGTAGAGTGCTAAGTGAGAACAAACACTGCTGCTCATAGAAATTGAACGTGTGGCTGGAGCTTTGTGTTCCAGGTATAAGGGAAACTTTAAAGGACCATTCAAGATGTTATTCCAGAAATATGAGTTGAACCAAATCATTCCGGGTCCTGTAGGACATGTTAAAGATTGAGGCTTTATCTTAAGAGCAATAGGAAGCCAGATGTAGCATTACAGCTTGGAAGCATCATGGCTAAAATTTTATTTCATTTCAAGATGTGCTGAACTAAATCATGTTGATTCAAACAAAGAGGAATAAACAAATAGAACAACTATATTTGACAATTCAGAAAAACATACTGGTATGTTTATAGATTTGTAGAAAACATTTCAAAATTTTCTCCAAAGTATTTCTATTGTGAGTAGTACAGAAAGATCAGAGCTTTTATAATAAGTAATTTGGAAGGCAGGAATGGTGGCACACACTTGTAATCCCAGTACTTGGGAGGCTGAGAGAGTAGGATCACAGGTTTGCAGCCAGCCTCAGCTACTTAGAGAGGCCCTCCACAAATTAGTGAGAACCTATTTCAAAATAAAGAACAAAAATTAGAGCTGTAGAACAAAAATTAGAGCTGTGGGTGTAGCGTGGAGGTAGAATGTCCTCTATGTTAAATCCACAGTTACACACACATGCACACACCACAGTTACACACACACACACACACACACACACACACACACACACACACACACACGGAATTTGGAGTAGAAAGGTTGGTGATAGCTACCTTGGAGAATGGATGAGGTTGCTGATGGGAAAAACATAGTAGGATAGAAGGATGGGGTTGGGCAGCATTGAAGTTTCAGTTGTAGTTGAGGACCAGATGCTGTAGTTTGGATGTTGGTCCAAACTAAAGGCTTGATCTTCAAGGTGGTGCCCTTGGGAAGCAGAAGAACATTTAGAAGATGGAGTCTGACAGGTATTTTTTAGGTTGTGAGGGGCATGGCCTTGAAAAGACCTTGAGACCCTAACCCCTTCCTTTTTTCTATTCTCATCCCAACTCCTTTGATGAACCACACGCTCTGACTGGAACCTCCAGAACTATCAAAATAACCCTTTTCTCTTTGTAAGTTAATTATATCAAGAATTGTTATGCCTAGTGAGATTAGTCAGTCACAAAAAATAAGAAATCAGATGCTTACAATAATATGCGAAAGCTAGGGAGAAATGGGTAACAGGAGGAACTCTAGATGAAGAAGGAGAGCCTATAGAGGAACAAATAAGGCGACCTAACTGAGGGGATGGGAGGGGCAGAGGGAAATCTCTAAAGCACATGATGTACCGAAACATATCAAAGTCAGTCACTAAGCCAAGCATGGGTAGGACGGATGGGGAGGGCTTGGGGTGGGGGTCGGGGAAGGACTAACTGGTGATGTGTGCATGTATGTCCCCACAAGTCTTTTATGCCATTAAGATGTATGACTACAATGCACCAGCTAAAAATAATAATAATTGTTCTGAAGTAATAGAAAGCTGGTTAATACATCAGTCATTTGTAACGATTCCAGCATGTTCCCGTTCCCTCCATAGATACAGGCCAATTGTCTGAGCATGCTGATAGTTAGATGTAAGTGTTAAGATCTTCCTAGTAGAAAAAGCCAAAATTATTTTAAGAATGATCTTTGGGGAGAGTTTAAGGTGTTTGATGTGTGTGCTAAGCTGGATAGAGAAGAAGAAGAAAGATGTGGGTGGAGTTGGCAAAGAAGCCAATGATCTTAGGTCAGAAGAAGTTATAGTTTAAGACAGAAAAAATAAGAGACAAACAAATGGAAATAAAACTTCTGAGTTTAATAATTTTCTTTGACATGATATTCAGGGGATTGATAAAATTATAATCTGTCTACCTATGTATCAACTAAATTCTAAATTCTGTGAGAGCAAAGCATGGTATTACGGTCAATATTCAATATATATCTTGAATCTCTATCTTATTTGTTTCTATGAAAGCACTTTACTATTTTTCCTATTTCAGGAACTGAAGTTACTCAGCAAATAGAGAAGATAAAAATATGGAAGCTATTCTTTGCTTTTTGGAGGGTTATAATGGAATTTTTAAGTGGTTACCAAAGGGAGGCTGACTAGCTCTGGTGATTCTGTCTGCCTGAATAACTTGTGTGTAAAATATAGCCCAATGCTGTGTGTACACAGAAAACCTGGTGTGATAACAAATATTTGTACATTGCATAATACTTTCTTAAGTATTTTTTCATATATTGTGAGGTTTGGTTTTCAGAGAAAACTATGTAGTGATATGTAAAATATCATTGCTATTAGGAAGATAAAGAAAATGAAACACAGGTTATTCAAGGGTCTTACCCACATTCTAAGGATGAGATAATGGCTTAGTAAGGCAAACAAAGCAGAACTCTTAGCTTACTGTTCAAAGCCATAGCCACAAAAACACCTTTTAACATTGTAAAATAAGCACTTGATTTTGCTAATTCAGAAGGAAATTTTGTTTTTTTAAATTCATGTTTCTGCACAAGAATTAGTTGAAACCTAATTTAAAGCTAACATACCCTCCTTAAGCTGACTTTACAAGATGTTTTTGGGTAAAACTGTTGTCAAATCTAAACATCTATGTTTCTCCCTCTCCCTAGCAATAGGAAAACTTGTTAATATCGTAATTCAGTGGTCAGAAACACTACATAAAACTTAGGCAAATGCATTTCCATACTTTGTTGCTCTTTTTATTTCAAAAAAGAAAGGGATTCTGTATTCTTATTACATGAATAAATAAAGATAAAAATATAAACAAAGATGGAAAAGCCTATGACAAAATGCTAGAAATAAGCTGGGCAAATTCACTACCTCTTGAAACTCCTAGCAAATCCAATCCAGAATTTCTAATGCAATTATGCTGAACCCCATTTCAATCTCTTGTGAGAGAGCAAGCTACTATCGGATGGATGCCAAGCAAAATAGTCTCAGTTGTTGAACTGGGAAGGGTTGAAATAAATGTTTACTGTCACTCAATTTGGATGGCAAGACACTTAACAACTGTAACAGTGTTTGTAGGTAGGTTGCAGATTAACTGTCTATAGTTTGTCATTTCAACATGTCTCTGAGGATAGCACAAAGGAGGATGCACCATGAGAAAGATACAAGTTAACGGTAACCATCTAGATATGTAAGAAGCAGTAACTATATCTTCATGCTTAAAGAGACAAACAAAATTTAGAGCCAGACATGGTGGCACACTCCTGTAACCTTAGCACTTGGGAGGCTGAGACAAGAAGGTGGATGATTGGAAGACAACATCAACAAGCTGTTAGACTCCGGGCAATTTAGCAAGACCTTGTTTCAAAAATGAACAAACAAACAAACAAAAATAAAATAGTACTGGGGGTGTATCTTGGAGGTAGAATGCCCCTGGGTTCAATCCCCATTACTACATAGACACATATACACACAAAATCAAATTTCAAATGTATAGATGTTTCTGATTTTCCTTATGCCCTGAATAGTACTCATCACCTAAATTTAATACATTGTTTGCTGGGTGTGGTGGCGCATACTTGTAATCCCCGTGCTTGGGAGGCGGAGACAGGAGGATCACGCAGGTTCGAAGCCAGCCTTGCTGGTTTAAGAGACCCTGTTTCCAAATAAAAAAAGTAAAAAAAATAGGTCTGAGAGTGTTGCCTGGAGGTAGAAGGGTTTCCAGGAACCCCAGTACCACACACACACACAAAATTAATACATTATTATAATACTAGTATATTTATTCTAATTTATCCACCAGAGGATTAAAGTAGGTATTACTGGACTAAAAAATAAATGAAAAGAACAATGTTTGGGACCACTAGTATATAGATACCATTCTTGGCTGTGGTGAAATATGGAAGAGGAGTGTCTTTCCAGAAATTATTTCATATCCATTGAATAACAGAAATATCTAGTGTTAATTTTCCATATTGCAGACACTAGGATAAGAGGGTGAAAAAAACACACATTTTTCTTTGTTGGTAGTAGTGAGCGATTATCTGTGGTCCTTGGTTAGTTGGTTGGTTGATTCTTTTGTTCGTTCATTAGTTCCTTTCTTCCTACACCTGGGGTTGAACCCATGGACATTCTACCTCCTAAATACATCTCCAGCCCTTTTGTAGTTTTTTATTTTGAGACAAGATCTTACTACTTCTCTGAAAGTTTCATTAAGTTGCTAAGGGTGGCCTTGAACCTGCAATCCTCCTGTCTCAACCTCTCAAGTACTGGGATTACAGGTATGCACCAGCTTTGGCAGCTTGGACTTTGAAAAATGATCAGAATGGCAAGTCTTGGAAAACAAATGATAAATATCTTACTACTGGCAAAATTTACCTTTTAGGAATCACATGTTCTCTCAAAGGACCTAAGTTTGAACATCTTTTCCTCAGATGTCAGTAGTGATCCAGAAGATGAGTCCAAAACCCAGAAAACACAAACAGAGATGGTAATCATATTATCAGATGGTTCACATAAATTCATTTTGTAATGAATTAAATGTCACAGAGCATGTTTTCACTGAGTAGGAAAAGCCACGCAAAGCTTCTTTCTATGTTAATAATGTTCCATAAAATTTAATAGTCCTGATGCTTTTGTACATGCCTTTCTCCCTGCCTGGTCAATTTCACTTTTGAAACTGTTCAGAAATCACCTCTGAGAACTGTTTTCTGAGATCTCAGGAAGTTATTTCCTGCTGCTCTATATGTTCCAGACTTTAAATTCTGTAAGGATGGTTATCACTGGAATGCTTAGAACAGTCCCAGTCCCGTAACATCAATAAGTAGCATATGTTACATACTTCTGATAGAGTACTAGACACAAGGCCTAGAATTATTTGCTGACCAGGTTGTCTCTGACATTAGAGTTCCTTGAAGCATGAAACAAAGAATATTCATTTAAAATTTTTATTTATTTAATTTTATTTAAATATTTTTATTAATGCATTGTAATTATACATCGTAGTGAGGTTTAAAGTGATACAAGCACACAAGTCTTAAGTCTCCTCCTGAATATATTAGTGAGGTTAGTAGTAATACCTTCATATATGGACCTAGTAGAAATATTATTTGAAATATTTCCTTCATCAGTTTCTCCTCCTTGTACTTTTTTATTTATTGAGTCATAACTTACATACAGTGTGATTGGTAAAAGTGATGGGTTTTGACAAATTAATAGTCAATAAAACCACAAATATGAGGTGTGAACTTTCCATATCCTCCAAAGTCTGCCCTTTGCAGTAAAATTCCCTTTTTTTTTCCATTCTCATGTTCATAGGACTTATTCTGCCACTATTTTTTCCTAAAATTTTATATAAGTTCCGATATATGAAAAGAAAATAATATCCTTACATATAAAATAAATGATAGATCAATTACTGTATATTAAATGATATACAAATGGGATCATACAGCATATATTCTTTCTTGTGGCAGCTTTCTCTTCCTTAACATACTATATAAACATTTCATACATACTGATCCTGTACCGGCAGCTTATTTCCTTTCATTGCTGGGAGGTTTAAATTGTGTGGATGTCAAACAATTAATTAATCCATTTATTAATTGATAGATATTTATGTTACTTTGAACTTGAGGCTATAATAAATATAGTTGCAGATACCTATGATCATTAGTTAGGTATAGGATTGGCTTTATAATAAACTCTTTACGAAGAGCTTGCCATTTCATACCACTACCAACACTCTATGAGTTGTCGTCATTTTCTAAACGCCTTATTGATATTTAGTAATACTTTTAGTATTAATTTTCATCATTCTAGGCATGTTTTCTTCAACTAATGATGTTGAAAATCTTCATGTGTTATGTGCCTTCTATATTCTGTGGAGAAAGTATGAAAAATTTTTCCCAGTTTTGAAATAATATCATCTTACAATTATGTTTTAAAATGCTTTACATATTCAGGGTGAAATTACATATGTATACATACATACATTACATATATGTATATATACATATATGTTACATATATATGTATACATACACATATGTGTGTATATACACATATGTGCAATATATATATATATATATATATATATATATATATATATATATATATCCTGCAAATATTTTTAGTGTTTTGGTTGTCTTTTAACTTATTATAATATTCTTTAAAGAGCAATCTTTAAAATTTTAGTGGTATCTAATTTATCAACTTTTTGCATGCTATTTAAAAAATTTAGTGTTACCCAAAGTAAAAAAGATCTATTGTTTTCTTTCTTTGTTTTTATTTGGAACATATTGAAATTGGCACACATTTAGACTGTGCTTGGTGTCCTCTCCCCCCACCTGCTTCCACTTCCCCCCTCCCAACAATGCGTGTCCATGTTGACCATGCTACATTCATACTTTTACACATATTTGGATGTAGCTCCTTCATTAATCAACCTCAGCCTTCTTCCTCTCCTATCCTTCCATTCTAGCTTTGCTGAGGTTTCCCCTCCATTATCTGGAGTCCCTCTGGTATCCCTAATACTCCCTAGTTTTGGCATGTTAGAGAAAATATATGTCACTTCTCTTTCTGTGCTTGGCTGATTAACTTAACGTAATGTTCTCCAAGTCCTTCCATCTTCTCGTGAATGACCTGATTTTCTTCTTTATAGCTGAGTAGAATTCCACTGTGTGTATTTCCCATAATTTCGCAATCCATTCATCTGTTGATGGAGACCTAGGTTTTGGTTCCATATTTTGGCTATTATGATTGTGCTGCTATGAATATAGGTATGCATGTTACTGTAGTTCTCTGATTTCAACCCCTTTGGAAAGTTACCCAGGAGTGGTATAGCCGGATCATATGGTGGATCTATTCCCAGTTTTGTAAGGAATCTCCACACTGATCTCCATAGCAGCTGAACTAGTTTGCACTCCCACCAACAGTGTAAAAGAGTTTCTCTTTCCCCACATCCTTGCCAGCATTTGTTGTTATTTGATTTCTTTATGCTTGCCACTCTGAATGGGGTTAGGTGAAATCTCTGCATATTTCTGATTTGCATCACCCTGATGGCTAATGATGTTGAACATCTTTTCATGTATCTATTGGCCACTTGTATCTCTTCTTTTGTGAAGTGTCTATTGTTTTCTATAGTTTTAGAGATTATATAATAGATTTAGATCTGTTATCCATTTTGAGTTGATTTTTATATATAAATTAAGAAAGAATTGAGATTATTATTTTTGTGCATAAAGATATTCAGTTGTTCCATCCCTATTTGTGAAAGATACTATCCTTTCCCCCATTCAGTTAACTTGGAATATTTGTTGAAAATTTGGCCAGGTGTGGTGGCACATGCTTGTAATCCCTGCGCTTGGGAGGCTGAGACAGGAGGATCACACAGGTTTGAAGCCAGCCTCAGGGACTGAGTGTGGCTCTCAGCAACTTAGTGAGATCCTGTTTCCAAAATAAAATATAAAATAGGTCTGGGAGTATAGCCCAAAGGTAGAAAGCCTCTGGGTTCCACCCCCAGTACCACAAAAAAAAAAAAAGAAAAGAAAAGAAAAAAGAAAATCTGTTAGCTATTTTCAAGTCTATTTCTGGACTGCCTTTTTTGTTACATTGATGGGTCCACCTGTCCTTATGATGATAATACACATAGCTTTATAGCTCATAGACTTGAAGACAAGTAGGAAATTCTTTCAAACTTTCTTCTTTCTGAAACTAGTGTTGATTTTTCTAGGTGCTTTGTTTTTCTATATTGGTTTTTAAATAAGCTCATTATTTTCTATAATAAAAGGGTAAGATTTTTTTCAAGTTTCTTAAAATTCTGTGTTTTTGTGCTTTTATTGGTGCATTATAGTCTCACATAATAATGTAAATCCTGTTGACAATGGCATACATGCATAAGCTCTTGGCGCCCCTCTCCTCATTCTCCTCCCTCCCAATATAAAAACCCAGATTATGTTGGTATATGTTCACCTGTATACACATAGTCTATGATAGTGTTTCTACTAACAAACACTACCCTTTTATCTCCTCCCGGCTCCTCTGAGGTTTCTCCTCATCATCTGGAGTCTTTTCTCTCCCAGTTGCTCCCTATCTTGCCCATATTAAAGAAATCATATGACCCTTCACTCTCTGATTGGCTAATCTCATTTAACTTAAAGTTCTCTAGGTCCTTTCAATTTCTTGCAAATTATATAATTTTCTTCTTCTTCATTGCTGAGTAGAATTCCATTGTGTGTATTTCCCATAGTTTTGTAATTCATTCATCTCTAGGTTGTTTCCATAGTTTGGCTATTATGAATTGTGCTGCTATGAACATGGGCATGCATATACTACTGTAGTTCTCTGGTTTCAACCCCTTTGGAAAGACACCCAGTAATGGTATGGCCGGATCATATGGTGGCTATCCACTTGTAGAAAAATGAAACTAAATCCTTACCTCTCACGCTGAATAGAAATCAATTCAAGATGGATTAAAGTCCTGGAAATTAGACCAGACACAATGAAGCTTTTAGAGGGTCACAGGTTCGACACTCCAACATATAGGGACAGTTAGAAACTTTCCCAACAAGACTTACAAAGCTCAGGAAATTAGAATAAGAATTAATGATAAGTGGATGGCATCAAACTAAAAAGTTTCTGCTCATCAAAGGAAATCAAGTGTTTAATGAGAAAGCCTACAGAATGTGGGAAGATCTTTACCAGCTATCCCCTAACAGAGGTCTAATATCTTGTATATACAAAGAACTTAAAAAATGTACACTAGAAAAACAACCCAATGGACAGTTATAAAAAAGAAATAGGCAACTGAATTAAATAGACATCTCACAGAAGAAGAAATAAAAATTGCCAATAGGTACATGAAAAATATTCAACATCATTAGCCATCAAGGAGATGCAAATCAAAACTACACTGAGATTCCATTTAACCCCAGAATGGTGATCATAAGTCAAATAACAATTTCTAAGATCTTATGAGTGTTAATTTAAATTTATAAATTTTGGGATAATTTACTTCCAAAAATATTAAGACTTCTGATATACACAATATACCTATTTTAATTTACTTTTAAATTACTTGAACAATGGTTTTTAATTTTGAATAAATTTTGTTAAATATAATCATGTTTTATATTTTATGCTATTTTTACTATTTCTACTACCAATATTTTCTTATATATAAAAATTAAATTTTGTTTATTGACCTTGTACCTCATAAATTTACTAAGTTCACTCATCAGTTCTAGTAGTGTGTGTGTGTGTGTGTGTGTGTGTGTGTGTGTGTGTGATTATGTGTATCTGTGTGTATTCTTTGTGTCTTTCATTTTGATTTTGTTGTCTGTGAGTAAAATTTTACTTCTTTCTTTGAAGTCAAAATATTTTTAAAAACAATTTATTGAGCCAGACACGGTGGCACATGCTTAATATCTAAATACTTGGGAGGCTGAGACAGAAGGATCACAGGTTCCAGAACAACCTCAGCAAGTAGTGAGACTCTCATCAACCTAACAAGATGCTGTTTCTAAATAAAAATAAAATAGGTCTGGAGGTGTAGTTTGAAGGTAGAATATTTCTGGGTTCAATATTTTGTAACACACACCCACACATACAAACATGTACACACACATTTATTGAATTAGCTAGAATTTCAGGTCAATGAAAAATAGAAGTGATAAAAGTGGACTTTTTTTTTTTGTGGTGCTGGGGTTCCTGGAAACCCTTCTATCTCTGGGTTACGTTCCCAGACCTATTTTATAGTTTATTTGGAAACAGGGTCTCTTAAGCCAGCCAGGCTGGCTTCGAACCAGTGCGATCCTCATGTCTCCGCCTCCCAAGTGCGGGGATTACAAGTGTGCGCCACCACGCCCGGCGAAAAGTGGATATTTTTTGCCTTATAATTAATATTAAGGAAAAAGCATTCTGTCTTTCACCATTAAGCATCATGTTAGTTTAGATATTTCACAGATGGTCTTTCAATGTCTAGAATGCTGGGAGCATGTGCATGAATGGGTAATGAATGTTGTCAAATGGTTTTTCTGCATTTATTATGATAAACATTTTTATTTTGAAGATTTACATTGCATAATTTTAGAATTTTAAACTAACATTGCATATGTTCTTTTTTAGTGCATCATTGATTTTGATTTGATAAACATGTTCTAAGAATTTTTTTTTTTTTTTTTTTTTAGGTCTGGGGATGGAACCCAGGGGCATGCAACCTCCGAGCTACATGCCCTGCCCTATATTTTATTCTTTATTTTGAGACAGGGTCTCACTAAGTTGTTGAGGGCCTCACTAAGTAGCTGAGGCTGTCTGCGAACCCAATCCTCCAGTCTCAGCCTCCCAAATGCTGGGTTTATAAGCGTGTGCCACCACGCGTGGCTTCTAAGAATTTTTATAACATTTTTCTGTATTCTGAAAATGCCTTTTTCTGGTTTTGATATTAGGATAATGCAGTCATCATAAAATTAGTTGGAATATGTTCTTTTTATGTTCTAGAAGAGTTCATGTAGAAATAATATTTCTTTTTTATGTTTGGTAGAAATCACTAAAAATATTCATGTGTGCCTAATTTTTCTTTGTGGGAAAGTTTCAACTCTACATTAATTTTTATAATTTGTATACAGCTATTTCATATATGTTTTTTTTTTCTTTAGGAAGATTTAGTAGATTACAAGTGCTGTGTGCATGTAGGTTTCTGTCACTATGAACTCCATCATGATATATAATTAGAATGGACAAATAAAATATTTGGTAGTTTTTTTCTGAAAGAAAGTGTTCATTTTATCATATTTTTAAGTTATTGTTATTATAGTTTTACAACAGTTTAACTTTTGCTTTTTGTCATTTACATTTTCTCATTTTTTTTCTTACCACCCTTGTTGGAGGTTTCTCCTTTTTTATTCATGTGTGCAGAATATCAGTGTTTGGTTTTACTAAATTTTAAAGTAATTCTCTGGTTCCTTTGTCACTGATTTTTAGTTGCTCATACAAAACAAATATGTTATAACTACTTTGGAAGACAGTTTGATAGCTTCTTACAATCTAGACATAGTTTTACTATATGATCCAGCAATCATGTTTCTAGGTAATCATTTGAAATTTGAAAACTATATCCATACAAGATCTTAAATTCAAAATTTACTTGTTATAAGTAAATAAATGAAGGTATGGAGATAAAAAAATTGATATGTATATATACTTATATATAGTACAATGCTATTCGGCAATAAAGACTATAATATAAATACTGAAAAGGTTATAATATTAAAAGGTTACAGATTATTCACTTTCATTTATATGATGTGTAAATGGCAAGGGTGTAGAAAAGATGACATATAAATGGTTTCCAAAAGTTTAGGGAAGGAGTTAGCTTAAATAGGCTAAGTGTAGGGGATAATTAGGGTCGTGGTACTATATCCTATATGTGGGTAAATAATACTACATATTTGTCACAATCTTATAGAATCTTACAGCACAAAGAAGGAAACTTAATGTATGAAAATTTTAAAGATTCATTGGAAGATTAGCATGTTAGGATCCAAGACATAATTCAATGACAAAAGAACCAGTTACAAATTTATAACTTCATATATTGGTGAAGGTTCTCCTATAGAACAAAACCAGTAGGATGTATATATAGTAAACAGATTTTTATAAGAAATTGTTTCACATAATTATGTAGACTGACTAGTTGCAAGCTGGTGAGTAGATGAGAGAAAGTTCCAGGAGAGCAATTGCCGTTGCTTCAGGCTAAAAGCTGGAGAATTGAGACTCGGAAAATCTGATCATATTTCAGCTTGAGTTAAAAAGCAGAAAAAAAATCAACCTACCTATTTATAAGGCAGTGAAGTGAAGAAATTTTTTTTATTTGTGGGAAGGCTCAGTATTTTGTATGCCTCAGCTGATTAAATGAAGCTCACACACATTAGTGAGGGCAACTGTCTTTACTCACTCTGCAAATTAAAATGTTAACTCATCTCAAAGCATCCTCAAAGATATATCCAGAATAATGTTGGAACAAATGTCTGGGCACCCAGTAGTCCAGTCAAGCTGGTACACAATTAACCATTATACATCATTTCGTTGAAGAGGGTAGAGTAAAAATATGCTGAACTAAATCTCTTTAAATGAATGCGATTGAAAGACTAATGACAGGGAATTATATACATAGCAAATATGGATAAATACTCTGTATCACCTACATATGCATATACTTGAAGAAATATATAAATTTATGAAAGATAATGAGATTCAAGTTTCAATTTTGAATTTGTTTGATTTTGAATTTGTTGATTCAAAAATAAACAACTATTCCACAACATGCCTGACTGGTACTTATCAAAATTGTTAAAAATGTCAAAAAACATGAAATTTCTAAAAAAAAAAAAAACTTTCAGTCTAGAGAATCCTAAAGAAATGTGATGATTAATAATGTGGCAACATCGTTAGCGGCGAGAGAAATGCAAATCAAAACTACTCTGAGATTTCATCTACCTACAAGAGAATACCAGTCATCAAGAATACAAACAATAAATAACAAATGTTGGTGAGGATTTGGGGAAAGAGGAATTCTTATAAACTGTTGAGGGATTATAGATTAGTACCAAAACTGCAAAAATCAGTAGGACGTTTCCCCCAAAGACTAGGATATGACTCAGCTCTTCTACTCCTCTGTATCTTTCCAAAAGAATTATAGTTAGAATACTATAGTGATGCATGCATGCACATTGCTATAGTCGCTCGGTTCACAATAACTACATTATGGAGCCAAGCTCGGTATCCATCAACAGATAGGTGGGTAAATAAAATGTGGTATATACATAAGTAGAATTTTGCTTAACCCCAAGGAAGAACAAAGTTATGACAATGAATGGAGGCTAGAGAATATTATGCTGTGGTGAGATCAGCCAGTCTCAGAAAGTCAAGAGTTATGTACTTTCTCTCATATGTAGAAACTACAGAGAAAATAAGAAACAAAGGGGATGTTATTAAAATAAGAAGAGAGGCCAGTGGCATAGTAGAAGAAAGTTGGCGAGGGAAGGTGTGGAGGAGAAACAAGGCTTGAGGAAGAAACAGTTCAAAGAAGTTATGTTTGTTCATGAAGTTATCTCTGCCAATCTCACTCATGTGTATGGGGAGAGAAGAAGGGCAGGGTGGGATTTGGAGAGAAGTACAACAAGGGAGGTGTGCATGTATGTGTTTCACGTGAATCTCATTATGATGTGTAATCATCGTGAACCACTAAAAGTATGAACAGAAATGTGGAAATAGTAATAATAAATAGTAATAGTGTGGTTTCCTAATTGAGATTCTGGGAAAGAAAAATATCATTAGGCAAAAACTAAGGAAATCAAAGTAAAACATACACCTAAAAATAAGAATGTGCCAGGATTTATTAGTTGTGTTAAATGTACCATATTAATGAAAGATGTTAACAACAGTGGAAATAGAATTTTGTAATATCTTTGCAAATATCAAATAAAAATGAAGCTTTCCTAAAATAAAGTTTATTAATTAATAATAATAATAATAATATTCTAATGAAATCACAGAACCATTTATAGGATTTTTTAAAATCTGGATTAGCTGAAAAGCATGTATGCAAATGTATATAAATACATATATGTATATATACATAAATATATATGTTTAAATAAATATGTAACATTTATATATATTTAAATATATTGTTAGGAAAATTCATGATATTTACCAATAATTTCTCAAATCAGGCTTTAAAATGTTTGGGTTATACATATATACACATCCATATATGAATATATACATATATACTCATATATATACATGTACAAATATATATGTATATATACATATACATATACATATACATATATATATATACACACACACACACACACACACACACACAGGATATATACATTAAACTATACATAATGCATATTATGTGCATAAAAGTATATATACATAATACATTTACATTCATAAAATACATACACAAAATGGGCACAGGAATATACAATCATCTATATCTATCTAAAAATATGATTAGGAAAGTTTTAGTACTAATTTGAGGAAATATTGATTATTCTATTTCTTCATCAGTTTATTTAATAAAGGTACTATGGTTTTGAAAAGTAAAACTGAATATTTTTCTGATATTAGGCATATAAAATGATATGACGTCTGAGACATTCCTTAAAACTCATTTTATTTTGGGTAGGGTAGAGGGTATTGAGTAGTGTTGCATACATTAAAAAAAATAATCATAGGTTAATATTTATTCAGATCAATTCATGATACCATTGTAATTTGATATGCTTATCTTTTATGCTTGTACATATTTAAAAATCTGTAATAAAGATATAAATTTGACCCAAAAGTGAAAAGCAAAACAAAGTAGGGTAACTTGCTTTACAAAATGTAAATTCTTAATATAAAGACATAATAATTAATCAGTAATTGAGGATAGATGAATCTACTTATAGAACAAAAGAAAGGGCTCAGAAATAGGCTCAAGCCTATGTGAACACTTGTTTGACAATAAAGATGACCCTAAGCCTCATAACGTACTGAAAAATTAAAATTAACTCTAGGTAAATTACCAAAATAGCTGTGGAAGTCCAAACAATGAATTGTTAGGTGATATTAGAGTATCCTCCTGACTGCTAGAGTAAGAAAATCCTTACTCAAGAACAGAAAATACCAACCACTAATGACAAGATATATAGTGCATACTCACCACCCACCCAAGCTGGGGGTCTTGCACATGCTAAATAAATATGTACAAACTAACTACATTGTAAGAATTTCTGTTGATTAAAAAACCTAATTAATAGCATGGGAATTAGGAGTATAAAACATGTTTAAGTTAAAAAAAAAGCTCGTATGCATAATATATAAATAAATGTTGGAAATCAGCAATATAAAGTAAACTCAATTTTTAAAAAGAGGAAGCCAAGCAGGGCGTGGTAGTTCATACTTGAAATCCCAGTACTTGACAGGCTGAGTCAGGAGGAGTGCAGATTCCAGGCAGCCTCAACAACTTAGAGATACCCTTAGTAATTTTTAATACTGTTTCAAAAAATAATAGGGCTGTGGGTGCAGCTCAAGGTTGAACACTCCTCTTTCTAGCCCCAGTGTCCCCCCTAAAAAAAACTTGAACACATTAAACAGACATCATAAATATAGAAATACAAATAGAAAAGAAACAAATAATTAGTAGGAAATTAAAATCTCACTGTAACACTACTACATACCTATCAGATTGGTTAAACATAAGAAAAATGAATATATCAAGTGTGAAATTTTGGAACAGTAGAAACTGTTATGTACTACTTGAAGGAGAGTAGAGTGGCACTTTATAAAATAATTTTACATATTGTTATTTATAAATGTTGTCCAAGTCTGGTAAGTAACCCAGATCTTTTTCTATGGTAAACACACTCTATACATTGTGATATGTTAAAAAGATCAAATAGTTTTCAAAAGGGAGGGAAATAACTGACAGAAATCAAAGTTAACTAGAACACTGGTGGTTAAATGTCAAAAACCCAATTAGCATCAATAATTTTGAGCATCATATCAATGTATTTTAACACTTAAAACTATAAAAAGTTAAAAATGTAAAAGAGGAAAATTAAAAATGGTTAATTAAGAAGCACAATTGTATAAATTACCTTTTACAAGGAATGGAGATAAAGAACCTTAAATCAAGCCAGGCATGGTAGCACAAGCTTGTAATCTGAGCATCTGATACAGGAGGATTGCAGGTTTGCAGCCAAACCTCTGCAATTTAGGGAGGCCCTTTATAACTTAGTGAAATTCTTCTTAAAAATAAAAAAATAAAAAAAATAGGGCTGGGGGTGGTGTAGCTCCCCTTGTTTCAATACTCAGTACCACACACACAAAAAATAAATAGCAAGGGCTGTGTGCATGTATGTCACTTTCAACATGATTCACTTTATTTATTTATTTATTTATTTATTTATTTATTTTTATTGGTGCACTGTATTCATACATCATAGTGGGATACAAACTTTTGTAGACATACATGCACACATCGCCCAGTCAGCCCTCACCCGATCCCCACCCCATTCTCTCCCCATCCCTCCCTCCCATGCTTGGCTTAGTGGTTGACATCTAGTATTATAGCAATTTATCCAAAATTAAAAATGATAATCTCACATAACAGTTTCATTTGTCTGATAACAAGCTTTTGATGACTTAAAGATAACATTTCAATATTTCTTTTTGCTTTCTTTCTTACCAGAGGATATTTTTTTCTATTTTTTTTTTTTAGGTGAAACTATCATATATTTATATATTTATTTTTCAGAAAAAAACTCTATCCTAATATGTAATATGGACTCTAGATACCCAAAACGATCTTGAAAAAGAACAAAGCTAGAAGATATATATTTTCTGATTTCAAACCATATAAAGCTACAATAATTGAAACAGTGTAGTACTATTCTAAAGGCAGATATATAAACCATTGGAGTTAAATAAAACCTAGAGCTAAATTCTTCCCTATATTGTCAAGTTATTTTTGACAAGGTTTCCACAACATTTGGTGGTAGAAATAATAATATTTTAACTAAATATTTTTGAAACATAATAATTACATGGAAAAGAATAAAGTTGGACCCTTACCTAATCCCATATACAAATATTAACTCAAACTAGATAAAAGACCTAAATATAAATCTTAAGACTATAAACTTTTAGAAGAAAATCTGGGTCATAAAACCTCACAACATTGAAATTGGCAGTGATTTCTTGGATATGATTTCAATGGCACAGGCAACAGGAGAGTATACAAACTCCCTAAAAAATAAAAAAAATACTGTATATCCAAAGACAATGTAAACAGAGTTAACAGTTACTAATAGAATGGGATAAAATATTTCCAAATGCTATATCTGAAGGTATATTAATATTCCAACTAGAAATCCTAAAAATTAACAACAATAAAGGCAAACAATACCATTTAGAGATAGGTAAAATACTAACATAAATAATAAATCTCCACAGATAACCAATCTTAGTTGACTGTTGGATGGAAACTCTTGTTTCTCTGGTTCTGGTGTGTGTTACCTATTTCTTCTTTGTAGTTAATCTCTTTGAGTATTTTCTCTAGTGCTGGTTTTGAAGACATAAATTCCTTCAGTTTCTGTTTGTCATGGAAGCTTCTTATATCTCCATCTAATTTGATAGAAAGTTTTGCTGGGTAGGAAATTTTTGGCTGGAAGTTGTTTTCTTTCAGAGTTTGGAATATGTTACTCCAAGCTCTTCTGGCTCTCATGACTTGGTTTGGGAAGTCTGGAGTGATTCTAATTGGCTTGCCTCTGAATGTCACTTGGCCCTTTGTTTTTGTTGCCTTTAAGATTCTCTGCTTGGCTTCCACATTGGTCATTTTGACAATTATGTGGCGTGGGGATCCTCTTCTCTGATCCTGTCTAAAGGGAGTTCTATAAGTTTCCTGGACCTGTGTATCAACCTCTTGCTCTATGTTTGGAAAATTTTCTGCTATTACTTCCTTGAAGAGATTGTTGATCCCTTTGGTTTCACTTTCTTTTCCCTCCTCTATTCCAATTATTCTTAGGTTAGCTCTCTTAAAATGGGCCCATATTTCTTACTGACTCGAGATCCAGAATACCTTAAGTGAAGTCATAGTGACCCAAGGGAAGAACCCAGGGAAGGCACAAACTTCCGAAATCATGGGAAAGAGGAATAATACTGGAGCAATGAAAGACCACAACCCCACAACATCAGAACCCGATAAAACAGAAAATCAGAGATTTCTAGAAGATCAAATCAGGAAAATAACTGTAGAAATAATAGAGGTGCTTCAAAAAGAACTCAGAGAGAGCCAAAAAGAGATAAAGGATGCAATTAATGAAGTAAAGGCCTCAATTCAAAGCACAAACAACCGATTAGACCACAGGGAGAACAGAATCTCGCTCTTAGAAGATGATCATTCCAAAAATGAACGCATAGTTTCTAATCTAGGAAAAAATATCCGACAGCAGGAATCTGATATTGAAGAAATATGATTCACATTATGATGTGAGACTATTATGTACCAATAAAAGCATATAAAATGAATTAAAAAGTAAATCAAGGTACTGATTATCTGTAAGTGGGGAAACAATACAATCAAAAGTCATTTTGAGAATTCTAGGCTTTGGGGGATATTTTATTTCTTAGGTAATGTGTACAGAGATGCTTACATGCTTACAACAATTATTTAAGTTCTACTTTCCTAATCTGTGTACGTGTGTGTGTGTGTGTGTGTGTGTGTGTGTGTGTGTTTCATTCCACAAGTGTTAAATAGAAAAAAAATAAAAATTAAAAGGAAGGATTATAAGAAGATTTCTGACAGAGGAGTAAAAAAATGGGATGGTACTTACTGGAGAAGTAAATGGGTCAAGAGGGGAGATATTTCAGTATATGAGACATCATGCCTTGCACTGGTAGGACGTACTCAGCAGAACATCCCTCTTTACAACTGCATACAACCAGGGATATGCAAAAAAGGCTTACTTTTATACATCCTGGGCAAGGCTACATAGATATGGAAATGGTAGGACATTTGGAAGCTGATGTTAAAATAGCATTAGAAAACAATCCTACTGCTAGGTAGGGTATTTTGAAATAAATTATCACTACTATCCTGATTTTTTCATGTGTCTTCTCTATAGTATGGGTAACCCCCAAATATAAGCATTGATATTGAGAAATCAGTGATGTACAAATCAATGATGATTGTTCTATAGCTGTAGCATGTTGGGTCACTAACAGCTAAGTGGATGGAGGGAGGCAGAGAGGCACAGAAAACTTATTTGCATGGAATGTGACCCATTAGTCTCCTAAGGCTCCTGCTCTCCACTCCCCCAAACAGGAAATGAGATTTCTACCCTAACTGGTGCCACCTCTGTAGACAAGGAAACTTAGCAAATTTGTTTCAAACTGGAGAGAGAATAAGTGATTCGGATAACAAAGCAAAATTTAAAAAAAAGAAATGAAAATGTGAAGCCTACTTATTCTTAAATTCTTGGTGGTAGAGCGAGTGTCTGCTGTACTTGTACATGGTTCTTTCGCTGAGCTGTGGCAGCTCATCCCACACACATATTTTATGGACTTGTCCTTTTCTTTTTGTCTGCCTCACTGTGAACTCCTCCCCTTTGTCTTCTCTTTCTTGAACATTCTCCAAGCAGTTGGTTACTTCCTTTATGGATTTCAGCACTTTTCTCTTCCTTTGCTACCTTGACTTCAACATGCATTCAGTTCTTAATATATATTGGATAATATCTAGAGATTGCAAAAGGTCTCACATATCCTCCCAGTTTCTTTAAGTGAAATCTAAGTATGTGTCTGTACTTCATATGGAGTCTTTTTTTATTTTATTTTATTTTATTTTTTGGTGGTACTGGGGTTCCTGGAAACCCTTTTACCTCCGGGCTACACTCCCAGACCTATTTTGTACTTTTTATTTGGAAACAGGGTCTCTTAAGCCAGCGCGATCCTCCTGTCTCCGCCTCCCAAGCATGGGGATCACAAGCGTGCGCCACCACGCCTGGCCCACATGGAGTCTTTTTAAAGTCTCTTCACTGGGGCTCATTCTCATGGTTCTCAACATTCATTTTACTCTCTGTATTTTATAACATTAACTCCCATAGAGATCGCTTGGGTGTAATATTTGGAGAGGTTCCATAATCCACTTTTCTTCTTCAGAATGTTCTCAAGAGTATTTTCTTTTATTTCTTATAAGGACCCAGTGGCATTAAAAATGGTACTTTTTTTTTTTTTTTTTTTTTTTTTCTTTTTCAAAATGGCGACTGAGGGACACAGTACTCCTCAGTAGCTGAAGCAAATAAAACTTCAGATACTTAGAAAGCTGTGTCTTAATCAACAAAAAAAAAAATACATACCAGGAACCAAAACAAATCCTGGTACCTCGGGGGAACTCTGAACTTGAAGAAGAAGAAGAACATAGACCCGGACACCGGACCAGCTGCAAACGCTGATCGGCGGCTGCGGGCTGCTTTCGCGGGCCCGCGGAGCTGCCTGCCCGATAGCCCCGATAGTCCCGCAGCAAAATAATCCGGGACTGAAAACAGCGAGCAGCTCCCACGTCAGAATTTTGTGTGCCCACCAGCGACTGGATCACAACAGCATAGAGACTCCCACGAATCCTGGACCAAGAAAGACAGGTACCTGCGGGCAACGGGAAGTGCGGACCCTAGCGTGCGCTGCACTCCAACCCCCCAGCACGCCCAAGCCTCAGACCCGAGCACTCCCCTCTGCGCACCTTGTCGGCGCCCCGGTTCCCTGCTAGCAGTCATTGCCTGTCCAACTCTCTCCACTAAATTGGAGCCTACCTGGGTGTCTAGCTCCCCCCCCCCCGCCACCTTGCCAGAGACTGCCTTCAAGGCTGCGAAAGCCCTGTGTAAACTGGAAATCTCCTTGGGGCACCCCCAGTTTCTACGTCCCGCGGGAGGCAGAGGCCTTTACTGGGCACCACGCACTGGATCCTTGAGCACCTATCCTGCACTCCTGGCCCACCGCTGGGTGTTCCCACCCTCCTGCTAGCCAGAGGCTTAATTCTAAGCGAGAACGAGAACTCAGCTCAATACACCTTGGAAGAGCATACCAGCAGCAACAGACAGCTGCATCCACTCACTCCTGGTTCCAGTAAAAGCAGCACACCCAGCCTGCACCCTTGGAATAGGCAGAGCTCTGGCAGCAAGCGTGGGCACCCAGGAACCAGCACCCATTTGCCCAGGGTACATCTTGGGACCACACCGGCTAACCCAGCTGGAATTTCCAGAGACACAGGAAAATCCATCGGGCCACAATATCTGCACAGGACCTCAGGGGGAGGTTCTAATTATACCTTGGTCATGCTCCACCCGTGTCGTAGGGAAGCACAGGCTGGAGTCTAGGGTGGTGAGTGCAGAGGTACTGACCACAGGTTAGAATTTCGCAGAACCTGTGAATTGTATAGAATCAAATAACAGTGAAACCAGACATCCGGACACATAAACCTAAAGCAGCTAAAGGAGAGAAGGTGTCCAAACACCCAGAGTGACCTAAGAAGATAAAAAAATAGAGTACAAAGAAAACTAAGAGACATTGGATGGTATTCTGAAAGTTACTAAAGCAATCACATACGCACATATTATATAGGCCTGACCCCATATGCGTAAATAAGGAGGACTGTTTATTTTACTTTTAATGTGGATGTTTTGTTTTATATTGCTTTTACAGTGCTTTTGTTTTGGTATGGTTATTGCTGTGTTATTTTTTTTTTTCTTTCACCCCATACTTCTCTTACTTTCACATGTTGTTTTTTTATATATATATATATATATTGGATAGTTTGCCTTATTTTTTTATTTCACACAGCTGCTAGCTCCTTTTATTTTATTCTTGTTCTTTTGTCCTCTTTCTTCCTCTTTCCTTCCTTTATTTTCATTCTCCTCCTTTGATTGGTCTTCCTCCCTTTTTCTAGGATTACATAATAGTCTTGGTATCTTGTGTGGATTTTTTTTCTATTCTTTTTTTGTGTCTGTCTGCTCCTTCCATCACCCCTATTTACAAACCTTCCCACACTAACCCTACATACTTTTCCCCCCCAAAACTTTTCCACATAATATACCTCCTGGTCTAATACTCTAAGTATCTCTTACATTCATAATTACTCCACGAACGACAAGAGTCCTAGTAGTTAACTCTCTCTCATTCCTAGCAAGATTTCACCTTACGATACTCAAAGTCTTTCTCAACCTAAACATATCCTCTACCTAATCTGACTCCTTTACTAATCACCCCAGCTCCTCCCACATCACCCACCCTCAACACTGGAAAGGCTCTGCTGACTAGCCGATACCCCAACTCCTAATATTAAGATTTGACTAAGCATAATACTCACGAACGATGGGTAGAAACCAGAAAAACAGGACAGAGAATGCTACAAATATGAGAACCAGGAATTACGAAGAGACAGCAGAAATCACGAATACTGACCTACTAGAAATGCAAGAAGGGGAGTTCAGAATCTTGTTGTTCAATATGATGAAAGGATTCAAAACAAGTATAGAGGAGGTTAAAGGTGAATTAGAAACACTAAAAAAGAATCAGAAAGAGGTCTGGAATGAAATGAAAGAGGCAATAAGTGAAATGAAGACAGCAATTGAAAGAAACTCTGGAAGATTAGATGAAATGGAAAACAGAATATCAATATTAGAAGACAGTACATCCCAAACCGAAAACACAGTCAGCGATATACAGAAATCTTTACAGCAACAAAACCTAAACATCCAGCAATTATGGGATAATATGAAGCGCCCTAATCTACGGATAATAGGCATTGAGGAAGGGATAGAGGTACAGACCAAGGGCATCTGTAATATCTTCAAGGAAATAATCTCAGAGAATTTTCCAAATTTGGAAAGAGACTTCGATCTTCAAGTACAGGAGGCATACAGAACTCCACTGAGACAGGACCAAAGAAAGACCACTCCACGCCACATAATAACCAAAATGACCAATATAGAGGCCAAGGAAGGAATCTTAAAAGCAGCGAGAACAAAAGGACGGGTGACATATAGAGGCAAAACAATAAGAATCACCCCAGACTATACAACCCAGGTCATGAATGCTAGGAGAGACTGGTATGATGTGATTCAGACCCTGGAAGAAAATAACTTCCAACCAAGGCTCATCTACCCAGCAAAACTACTATTCAAGATCAATGGTGAATCCAAAGTCTTTCACGATAAACAGAATCTCAAAAAATTCATGAATTCAAAGCCAACACTAGAGAAAATTCTTAAAGAAATAAACCATAAGGAAGAAAAAAGAAGCAGACTTCAGAATCAGAGAAGAGAGGAAGTTAATAAGTGGGCCACTTAAGTAAAGAAGAATGATCACACCACCCAAGAGTAGACAGAACACAAAATGGCAGAAAACAAAAATCATATATCAATAATATCTCTTAATGTCAAAGGACTTAACTCACCAATCAAAAGACATAGATTGGCAATGTGGATTAGGAAACATAATCCAAATATATGCTGTCTGCAAGAAACACACCTCACAGCCAAAGACATTCACAGGCTGAAGGTGAAAGGATGGAAAAAGATATACCATGCCACCAGTGACCAAAAAAGAGCAGGGGTAGCAACCCTAATATCCGACAAAACAGACTTTAAACTAAAACACATCAAAAGAGACAAATCAGGGCACCTCCTTTTACTAAAAGGAACACTATACCAAGAAGATATAATGATAGTAAATATTTATGCCCCAAATATGGGTGCAACCACATTTGTAAAACAAACCCTTCTGGACATAAGATCCCAAGTAGACCCAAATACAATAATTCTGGGAGACTTTAATACGCCTCTCACACCACTGGATCGATCTTCAAGGCAAAAGATGAGTAAAGACGTTTTAGAACTAAGGGAAACCATAAACCAAATGGACCTAATAGACATTTTCAGAGTATTTCAACCAGGAACTACAGAATACACTTTCTTCTCAGCAGCCCATGGAACCTTCTCCAAAATTGATCACATCCTGGGACACAAAGAAAATACCAGCAAATTCAAAAAATGTAATATAATTCCTTGCATCTTTTCAGACCACAACGGAATAAAAGTAGAAATCAACAACAGGAAACTCGAAAGAAAGTATTCAAATTCATGGAGAATGAATGATACACTATTGAATGACGAATGGGTAAGAGCAGAAATTAGGGAAGAAATAAAGAAATTTATGGAAACAAACGAAAACAGAGACACAACCTACCAAAACCTATGGGACACCATGAAGGCAGTACTAAGAGGAAAGTTTATTGCATTGAGTGCCCACATAAAAAGGACGGAGAACCACCAAGTAAAGATCCTAATGACACAGCTCAAGGATCTAGAAATTCTGCAACAGTCTATTCCCAAAGCCAGCAGAAGGCAAGAAATCATCAAAATTAGAGCAGAAATAAATGAAATAGAGAACAAAAAAACAATTCAGAGAATCAATAAAACAAAAAGTTGGTTCTTTGAAAAGATTAATAGAATTGATAAACCCCTGGCCAACCTAACCAAAAGAAAAAGAGAATCAACTCAAATTATCAAAATTAGAAATGAAAAAGGAGATATCACCACAGATAGTGAAGAAATTCAAAATATTATTAGAAACTACTTTAAAAATTTATACTCCAATAGACTTGAAAACCTGGAAGAAATTGATAGATTTCTAAGCACAGTTAAGCTTCCTACACTTAGCCAAGAGGACATAGCAAGCCTAAACCAACCAATAACAACCAAAGAAATAGAAATGGCAATAAAAATTCTTCCACCAAAGAAAAGCCCAGGCCCAGATGGGTTCCCAGCTGAATTCTACAAAACCTTCAGTGAACAACTAATACCAATACTGCATAACATGTTCCGGGAAATTGAAAGAGATGGAACTCTTCCAAATTCCTTCTATGAGGCCAGTATCACATTAATCCCCAAACCAAATAAAGATACCTCAAGAAAGGAAAACTACAGACCAATATCCTTAATGAACATAGACGCAAAAATTCTAAACAAAATACTAGCTATACGCATTCAAAACTATATCAAGAAAATAATACATCATGACCAAGTCGGTTTCATCCCAGAAAAACAAGGCTGGTTCAACATACGCAAATCAATACATGTTATTCACCACATAAATAGAACCAAGAACAAAAACCACATCATCATAGCAATAGATGCTGAAAAAGCATTCGACAAAATCCAACACCCATTTATGTTAAAAACACTGCAAAAAATTGGGATAGAAGGAAAGTACTTCAACATCATTAAGGCAATATACTGCAAACCCAAAGCCAACATTATATTGAATGGGGAAAAACTGCAAGAATTTCCGCTACAGTCAGGAACAAGACAAGGATGCCCACTATCACCACTCCTTTTCAATATAGTCCTTGAGACTCTTGCTGCAGCAATCAGACAAGAGAAGGAAATCAAAGGAATTCACATAGGAAGAGAGGAATTAAAATTATCCTTATTCGCCGATGACATGATCCTTTATCTGGAAGACCCAAAGAACTCAACCAAAAGACTTCTGGACCTGATTGACAAATTCAGCAAAGTCGCAGGTTACAAAATCAACCTAAAGAAATCAGTGGCTTTTCTTTATGCCAACAACGAATCCACAATGAAAGAAATAAAAACAACAATTCCATTCACTATAACCTCAAAACCAATAAAATACCTAGGAATAAACCTAACCCAAGATGTAAAAGACCTCTACAACAAAAACTATAAAACATTAAAGAAAGAAATTGAAGAAGACCTTGGAAGATGGAAAGATCTCCCGTGCTCATGGATAGGCAGAATAAATATCATCAAAATGGCCATTCTGCCAAAACTGATCTATAGGTTCAATGCAATTCCCATTAAAATACCAGTGACATTCTTCAGAGACCTAGAAAAATCAATCATGAACTTCATATGGAGGAAGAAAAGACCTAGAATAGCCAAAGCAATTCTCAATAACAAGAAACATGCAGGAGGCATTACAATCCCAGACTTCAAACTATACTATAGAGCAATAGTAGTAAAAACAGCATGGTACTGGCACAAAAACAGATATACTGACCAGTGGATTAGAATAGAAGATACAGAAACAAACCCACACATCTTTAGTCAATTAATCTTTGACAAAGGGGCCAAACACATACGCTGGAGAAAAGACAGCCTTTTCAACAAGTGGTGCTGGGAGAACTGGCTAACCATTTGTAAAAAGATGAATCTAAACCCCTATATCTCACCAAACACAGGAATCAACTCAAGATGGATCAAAGACTTAGAAATTAGACCTGAGACTGTGAAGCTAGTAGAGGAAAGCATAGGTTCAACACTACAACATATTGGCACAGGCAGTAACTTTCTCAACAAAACCTCCAAAGCTCAGGAAATTAAAGCAAGAATAAACAAGTGGGATAACATCAAACTAAAAAGTTTCTTCTCATCAAAGGAAACTATCAATAACCTAAAGAGGAAGCCTACAGAATGGGAAAGGATCTTTACCAGCCACCATTCTGATAGGGGGCTAATATCCAGAGTATACAAAGAGCTCAAAAGACTCTACACTAGCAAAACAAACAACCCAATCAAGAAATGGGCAAATGAACTAAATAGACACTTCACAAAAGAAGAGACACAAAGGGCTAATAGATACATGAAAAGATGTTCTTCATCACTGGCCATCAGGGAGATGCAAATCAAAACTACACTGAGATTCCATCTAACCCCAGTCAGAGTAGCAAGCATAAAGAAATCAAATAACAACAAATGCTGGCGAGGATGTGGGGAAAGAGGAACTCTTTTACACTGTTGGTGGGAATGCAAACTAGTTCAACCACTATGGAGATCTGTGTGGAGATTCCTAAGAAAGGTGGGAATAGATCCACCATATGACCCAGCTATACCACTCCTGGGTATCTTTCCAAAGGAGTTGAATTCAGAGAACTACAGCAACATATGCATACCTATGTTCATAGCAGCACAATTTGTAATAGCCAAAATATGGAACCAACCCAGATCACCATCAACAGATGAATGGATAGCAAAACTATGGGAAATACACACAATGGAATTCTATTCAGCCATAAAGAAGAACAAAATTATATCATTTGAAAGAAGATGGAAAGCCCTGGAGAACATTATGTTAAGTGAGATCAGCCAAGCACAGAAGAAGAAGATACATATGTTTCCTCTAATATGCCCAAACTAGGAAACACAAAGAATACCAGAGGGACTCCAGATATTGAAGGGGAAATACTAGCTAAGTTTGGATGGTAAGATAGGAGAGGAGGAAGGCCGGTCTCGATTAATAAGGGTCTACACTTGAACATGTGTAAAATTATGAATAAGACATGGTTAACCTGGACAACCATTGGTGTGTGTGTGGGGGGAAATGTGGGCGGGGGGGGAGGGCACCAAATATAGTGTAAATGTATACTATTTATGTTCAATAAAAAAATTGTTATATAAAAAAAATGGTACTTTTTATTTGCAAAAAGTAAAAAAAATAAAAAAAATGAATTGGTTAAAATGACTGCATAGGACCAGATCTTTATCAGAGCAGCAGACCTACTTAATTACATGGACACATGCCGGGCGTGGTGGCTTACGTTTGTAATCCCAGTGCTTGGGAGGCAGAGACAGGAGGATCGCGCTGGTTCGAAGCCAGCCTCTTTGGCTTAAGAGACCCTGTTTCCAAATAAAAATATAAAATAGGTCTGGGAGTGTAGCCCAGAGGTAGAAGGGCTTTCAGGAACCCCAGTACCATAAAAAAAAAGTTACATGGACACTTGTAAAGTTTGGAAATACTAGGGAGTCAAAATTTCTTTAAAGGAACTATATTTGTTTTTCTTTTTATTGGTGCGTTGTAGTCATACATCTTAATGGAGTACAAGATGGTAGAGGCACACATGCACACATCACTCAAGTAGCCCTTCCCCAATTCCCACACCATTCTCTCCCCCTCCCTCCCTCTCATGTTTGGCTTAGTGATTGACTTTGATTTGTTTGTGAATGTACATCATGTGCATTAGGGAATTTCTCTTTCCCCTTCCCATCCTCCTCAGTTAGGTCGCCTTATTTGCTCATCCATGGTTTCTCCTTCTTTGTCAAGAGTTCCTCCTATGACTCCTTTTCTCCCTAGCTTCTACATACTAGGGAGAACATCTGATTTTTTTAAATGAAAGGATTAATTACAGAGACATTGAGAATATGTGTTAACATCTATGAAGAACATTTCTAATATGCTATTATGTATTTTATATAGTACTTATAAGACTATATGTTATCTCCACGATAAAAGCAAAGATAAACCTGATATGATAAAGATAATAGACAACCAAGTAGTAATGGATCACTTAGAAAAATCAACATTTTTCCCCCAAAAAACAGTACAGTGACTGGCAATAGATGACCCCAAGGTCAGATAGCAAAGAAGCTGCTTAGTTCCTCCCTTTTCATTATTTAATGCCTATTTTCCCCAAAGATTTCTAAACGAACACAATAAAAAGGAAGATTTTTAAAGGGTTTTCTCCTCTTAGCCTCCTCTTGATTCTTTAGTGAGCTGACTAGTAAAATCTAAGCATTAAAAACAAATTCCAGTGGGGATAAATTGATCCACTTCTAAATGTGACTAAAGTCACTTTCACCACTTGAGCAGATTAAATGACTGTTTATTGAATTTGGGGTCACTTCACAGAAGCAGCTTGACCTCAGGTCTTCTCCATCAGCCTCTCTAGCTTGCTGACAGAAACACAAAGGAATCCAGAATGGAGTTTGTGTAATTGGGTGATATCTGGGGGGAGGTGGTTGTTTTTACTAAGGGAGAAGCCAGCGATGCAGTTTTTAAATTCTTCAACTTTTTTTTGTGTGTATGGTACTATGGATGGAACCCAGGGGCATTTGACCTCCGAGTGACACCCCCAGCCCTATTTTTTAGTCTTTTTTATTTTTGAAACAGGGTCTTACTGAGTTGAGAAGGGACTCAGTAAGTAGCTAAGGCTGTCAGTGAACTGCAATCCTCCTGTCAGCCTCTGGAATGCTGGAATTACAAGCGTGCACCACCACGCCCAGCTTTCAATTCAATTCTTAAGCATATGCTTTAGAAGCAGACAGTTGACTCTAAATCCAGACCAAATGTATTAGTATTAAACAAGTATGACCTGGAATAGTAACAAAATCTACCTAATCTGTTTCTTTAGTTATTAAACTTGATCTTCCATAGTCCAAAGATTATTAGCAGGATCATGTCCAGGGTGATATGTAAAGTATCTAACCCAGGGCCTGGCACAATAGGAATGGCTGTTTTCCACTTTCTTCTCTTTAACTTTATTTCTTAGTCTCATTTATTTTTAGTCTCATATTACTTCTGTTCCTGGGCTAAAGAGTGTCTCTTTTGGTAGTAAACATGGGTCATCTTACTAGTGAGATATACAAAAGATCTTCTTGCAACATTCAGGCTAAATGTTTATTTTCTTAGCTTGTGCAGAAAGACTAGAATTAAGTCCATCTTCTTTTTTATCTGCTATTGGTTTTCTACGGTGGCATAGATATTGCTATCTGGTACGCAAAAGCCAGGATAACAAGTCCAAATACTCCCTTGCAATAAGGCTCAGCTCTTCTCCTAATTACCTCTATGCTCAAAAGTAAGAAGTTATTTTTTCTTTAAGCTTCCTTATGATTCTATCGGCAATTATTCCCCATTACACAATGAGCTTGATCAGCTTCCTGTGGCCCAATCCAGTAATTATGGTCACAGATCAATGCATTAGAAAATTTCTTTGCAAGGAACAGCCAGATAGTTGCTTGCCATGGCATTATCTGCAGGGTCAATTTAGTATTTAAAAATAAATTCCTATTTGTGTTGCAATTTGAAAATATGTAGCCACGGGTGTAGCCACTTCTCTAAGTTCAAAACCAAAATACCACTCGGTCAGTTTATTGCATTCTACTAATGTCAGTACATCTTCATATGCAAAATGAAACTACCATTTCCCAAGGGATCACCATGTACTTCCTTTCTTCCCATGTATATTGAGCTGGAAATGGAAACCATTCCAATAATAATCAGTTGCATAAAAGCACAGAGTATATTCCATAGCTACAAATCAAAGTTATCACCCTCTTCTTCCTATGTCATTTGACCCAGGCAAATCTAAGTAGGGGATTCAGTGCCAATTCTTCTTCATTTTAAGACCCTTTCTTCAGGACGGATTCTTTTATATGCTCTTCTTCCCATTTAAAGGCCCATGGGATAGGTATCTTACAAAGAAAATTGCTCGCTGCCTGCCAGAAATAAATAGTTTTAATTTTGCCTCTTAATCTTCATTTTAACTTTCATCTTGAATTTCCCATTTTCAAGTATCTGACTAAATTGATGTGATGCTTAATGCTTGCCAAATAAATAATGAGGCTCTGAATGAGTCCATATGTAATAAGGCAAGGATTTCATTACTCCTAACATTGCTATAATCAGGCAATGATTAAATTATTTCTAACATTCTTAATACCAATGTGAAAATATGCTAAAGACCCAGAACAATTTAAGCCTTCCCACCATGTTTTGTATCACCCGTTTCTATTTCCAGCAGTTTATCACAATATTGCAGGAATGGGCCTGTAGGGTTTATGCTAATGATAATGGAAAGAACTCATCCACAGGTGTCCCCTGTATCACAGCTACATCTTTAAAATCATTTATGAGTTCCATGGTAACAACCCTAAGGACCACCAGCAGGAATGCTGATTAACACTTACTAGGGGGAAAAAAAGACTTAAATAATCAAACCATTTGCAAATTGTAGAAACCTAGGCAGATGTTCAACTCATGGTTATTTTGCAGGGCCCAGGTGGAGGGGGAGGGATGCGGAGCTCTGAACTGAAGGAGTGTCTGCCTGATCTTCTTCAAATGGGACACTCAGGCATGTCTCCTAGTCAAGGATACTTAAGTCTGTCTCTGGAATAACTGGAATTCCTTCCAGTTTTCAGAAATCAGCGTATATCTATCAAATCCAGGGGAGAATCTTAAGTCAAACCTCTGAGTTATGTTTGTAGTACATTTGGAGACTGACAGTAGCACCACCCAAGAAAAGATTTGCAGCTTTAATGTATGCCTGCAGGATGACGGTACCGATGAGAAATCTGTATTAGAGCATCATGAATCATCATTAAAAGGCATTTAAGATGGCCTTGTAAAATATGGCTTCTGCCGTACTCTCTGCACTCTCCTGCAAAGATAAAGCAGTATATTAAAATAATGATATGCATGCTAATAAATGTGAAGTTGTAACTACTCTATTAGATCAGAATGCATGTAGTTTACTCTCGAGGTGAGAGGTTTTGTTTCTTTATTGTTGAATCCATTGGTAGCATTTTACGATGGTCTGGAGCCAAATTACAACTTTTCTGGCCACTACACTAGCCATCAGTCTCAAATTTTAAAAGGGCAGAGTGTTCTGTTATTGTTTTTGTTGCTTGTAATTCCATTTGTGGATTTATTACAAGTTGTGAAATTGTTGGACCTAGACATCAAGTAATTTCAGGCTGTCTGATTTAAATGTGAGGACTTTTAGAACAGTAAACAATGCGGAGATTTTTTTCAGTCCTAAAGCAGGCCAGAGATGTGGGAGTAGGAACTGATAAAACCTAGTGTTATATTGGGGGTAGATCTA
The DNA here is from genome assembly GCF_963383645.1 of Muscardinus avellanarius. Taxonomy (NCBI): domain Eukaryota; kingdom Metazoa; phylum Chordata; class Mammalia; order Rodentia; family Gliridae; genus Muscardinus; species Muscardinus avellanarius. Next base: position 16,164,164 of record NC_137793.1, read on the forward strand.
GTACTTGAAGTTATATTTTAATCTCATTGCAGTTATTATACATGGAGAAGATTTATGTTTAATGATTAACCTACCTTTTAGTACATGCATGTGTCATATTAGAGCTATCATTGTATATATGAAAACATTCAAATTAGCAACTGCATGAAGGAAAGACATTATACATAGCTAAACATAGTCTATATATAGTCATATAGTTGATGTATGTATTTATATTATCATTATTTTTGTGTGTGTGGTACTAGGGATTGAATCCAGGGCCATTCTACCTCTGAGCTACATCCCTAGCCCTATTTTCTTCTTTATTTGGAATCAGAGTCTTACTAAGTTGTGGAGGGCCTCACTAAGTAGCTGAGGCTAGCTGAAAACTTGTGATTCTCCTGTCTCAGCCTCCCAAGTACTGGGATTAGAAGTGTGTGGCACCACATCTGGTTTATATCATCACTATATAACTAAAGACATTTAGGCTCTCTCTTCTCTTTCCTCCTCCTCCTCCTCCTCCTCCTCCTCCTCCTCCTCCTCCTCCTCCTCCTCCTCTTCTTCCTTCTCCTTCTCCTCCTCTTTAGGAGGCTACTTCCAGATTCCCCTCCCTGATGCTTTCCTCATTTCATTTGCATAAATTCTGCACCCACAGGAATAAATGGAGATTCTCTGCCAGATCCCTCTTTCCCTAAGTTTTCTCCTGAGATAAAGATCTTTATCCTTCACTTACTCCATAGATCATAAGTGCAACACATTCCTAACCAAATTAATGATCTCTCTTCTCCTGATACTGAGTCATCTTTCATCCCTTACCTCTAAAGTTTTTCAACTATAATCTCAAACAAGTCTAAATGTGACCTCCCTTAATGCCCTTTACCACTAAACAAGTCCATATTTCTTGCTTGGACATGTGATAAGAATGGTAACTTCTGATTTCCATGATTCTCAGCCATATAAGCCTATAGTTATCTATCTATAATGATTTTAGTTCATATTTTTTTATTATCATGACAGTATTGACTTCTTTCTCTTTCTATGACTCCTTCCTTGGTTAATGTACTCATGCTCTTTTTTTTTCTTACTACTTCTGTCTACTCCTACTAAGATATTTATATGCCCCCATCAAATTCCAGTTCTATACATAATACTAATATTTCTGAGCTTTTTCTTTATCTCTGTTTTCTGCATTTTGGGCCGTCTCTAGTATTCTAAAGACGCCTGTGACCTCCTCTTTGCTAGTAAATCTTAACTATTTGCTGTTCATAATGAAAATTAATTTTCTCTCAGTCTAGACATATCTAAGTATTCCATAGAAATAATTTATATAGTTTGCCACGTTCAAAACTGAGCTCATCATTTTCTTCCAAAGCACACCACTTCCTTCTGAATTCTTCATCAGAATGAAAACACCTTCAACCACTGGGCAGCCATTCCTGAGACCCTGGTGTCTCCTTAGTTCTCTTTCTTCTTCAATTCTCTCTTTACCACATCCAGGCAAGTCTATCTCCCAAATCACTCTCCTCACTATACACCAATGCTGCTATCTCATTTAAGATACTCTTATCCTTTATCAAAGTTACTGCAGCAGCCTCCTGGCTGGCTTTCTTATCTCCAGTTTTACCCTTCAAGCTTTTCTTTATATGTAGCCAGAGTGATCTATCTAAGATACAAAAATGATTCTGCTACTTCTCTGCACAGACCTTTCTTAAGTACCCATTGTGCCCTCAAAATAACTCCTTAGTGTGTTTATGAATCTTTCACACAATGATATTCTATTTCTTCCTCTCTCTCTTCTTCTCCCCCTCTCTCTTTCTCTTTCTCTCAGCTTAGTATCCCCTCTTTCTCCCTTTCAGTAAGCCCTGGTGGAACTGACCTCTCTTTTTGTGCCCTGAATGCCACCCGCTCTTCTTGTCTCAGGACCACAAGACTATGTTTGCTACTTTCTTTGCCTAGTAAGTTCTTTCACCCATACTTTCTTAACATCTTACTTTGCTTGTCTTTTGAAGCTTTGGCTGAGTGAACACTTCACCTGGAGCTCCTTTTCGGCCTTGCCACAACTTGGCTGGGTGCCTTCTTAGGGTTCTGGCAAGCAGCCTTTGCTTTCCTCTGGGATGGTACCGACTGTATTCTGGGGTGCTTGTATGCTCACACACCAATCCTATCACTTGGATGTCAGTTCCTGGAAGGCCAAGGTTCTACTTTTCATCAAGCAAAGAAAACCATCCAGTACAGAGAGACTGACAGGTGCCCATGGGGAGCATAGAATTAGGTGTGTAGAAAATATGATTAGGATTTCTAACAATTGCAAACATTATAATTGCTCCCCATTACCTTGGAGAGAGGGGTCCAAGTCTTTAGCTATAGTCTGGCTGCTGTCAGCCTCAGCTCCTGCGATACTTCTGTGATTTCCTGCTATACTTGGGTAGTTGGGGTTTGTGCATAATGAAAACACACAAGCCTTCGACCATGTTGTAAACTCAAAGTTGGGCATATTGGTGCAAACCTGTAACCCAAGTATTTTGAAGGCTGATAAGGTTTGTGGATTTGAAGTCAGCTTTAACAACTTAGAGAGATGCTGTTTCAAAATGAAAAACAAAATAGGTTTGGGGATATAGCTCTGAGGTATAATGTCCCTAGGTTCAATCCACAGTAAAAAAACAAAAACAAAATGAAATCAAAACAAAACAAAAACCAAAACAACAAAAAAAGAAAGTGAACTAGAGATCCTACTCCTGAAAATGAAGCAGAGTATATGGATCATAGATAAAAATTCTGGAGACCAAAATTACCCACCAGCTATGCCTAGGAGGAGAGAAAGGTCAAAGCCACTGATAAACCTAAGGTATATATGGATATATAAATCTACACCAGAGAGATAGGCAGCCCTTCTTGTGTAATTGTTATCAGAACCTGTTGACTCTCTTTGCCTGCATAGTTCCGAGGCCTACATCAGCTGATTGGACCTAGTATCACACACAGATGGGAAATTGGCAAGTGTCATTTCTAGGTCACAGTCTGGCAGTTACATTTTGTGGAAAGCACCTTAAACAAGGAACAGAGGAGATACTATCAGCCCCAGATGACCTTAGTATTAGAGAAATAGCATTAGTTGGAGGAGTAACAAGCTGTTTTTGTTTTATAGAAAATGGGTTAAAGGTTGGCAGGGGCTGGGAGGGAAAGATATGGGGAACTATTATTTTATAGGCATGGAGGCATGGAGATTTTGTTTGGATGATAAAATTGTTCAATAAAGGTAGAGATGGATTGTTGTACAATATTGTGACACAAATAATGATACTCTACTGTATACTTAAAATTATTAAATGGCAATCTTTATTATATATACAACCACAATATTAAAATATTTAATAACATAATATACTTTCCAACACCAAACTGATGAATTATAAAATATGAGAACTGTCATTTAATAATACTCTTACCAAAGGCTTATAAAACTAGTCAACAAATTCAGCAAAGTATACAAAAGATACAAAATCAATCTTTAAAACTTGGAAGCTTTTCTGTATACCAGCCATAAACCCACTAAAAAAGGAATTCAGAAAACATTTCTACTCGGGATATCTCACAAAAATAAAACACTTAGGAATAAACTTAACCGAGGGGGTATAAGATCCCTACAAAATAAAATTATAAATAATTTAAAAAATAAATCAATGAAAATTTAGGAGATGGAAAGATCTCCCATGTTTAGGGATAAGCAGAATAAATACCATCAAAATGGCCATACTCCCAAAAGTAACCTAGAGATTCAACGTAATAACCATTAAATTACCAAGGTCATTTTTTACAGACATAGAAAAATCAGTTCTTAAATTCATTTGGAATATTTCTAACAAATACTCAGCATTGGATTTTCTAGGGCTGCTCATTACCACAAACTAGAGAGCTTAAAAAATGAAAATATATTATCTGGAATCTCTGGAGACCAAAATTCTGAAAGGGAACTGCTCATAGGATGGTGGTCTCTCTGAGGCTTTAGGGAAGGATTCTTTCCCTGCCTTGTCCTTCCTTCTGGTGGCTCCTGGCTTTCCTTAGCTCGTGATCACATTGCTACAATTTTTGTCTACTCTTTCAGGTGTCCATCCCCTCTGTGCATCTCCCATCAGGAGACTTTGGTTGTCTTTATGGCTTTCTTGGATAATTCAGGATGATCTCATTTTGAGATCTATAGTCATACCCACAAAGACCCTTTTTCCAAATAAGGTCAAGATTGCAGGATCCACAGCATGCATATATCTTTTGGGGCTACCATTCATCTCATGACAAGCTCTGACCCTCAGTAAATATTTCCCATTGGGTAACAACTTAATGTGAAGCATCTGTTCCTGAACTTAGTTTTCAAAGCAACCCTAAGTGATACTATCATTATCTTCATTTAACCAATGAGGTAACTTGGTGAAATAATTTCCTCATGTTCTCACAATAAGAACTAGCTGAAACAATTGAGATGAAACGCGGTATATGATTTCAGAGGTCTCCGCCTAACAATTCTTCTTTTACTGCAGGGAATAAATTGTGTGGGTTCTGGTTTTTAACTAATTTTTTCACTTTCATCTTTTGCAAATTTCTGTAAGAACTGTAGCAAATAGCAAACCCTTCTTCCTCTCTTTCTTCTGCTAAGGAAAGTCTTCCCATGTGTTATATATTCTATTTTTTTTTTTACCCATGAGATACTAGTTTAGATTTGGATTTATCTATCATTAATCTTAACTTCTTGAAAATCTCACCAAGAGCTTAAATATCATAAAGGGAGACTTGTAAAATATGTGCAAACCATGCTAATTATATAACTTGGGGTGTATTAGAAAACCTAAAGCAATACAGACTTCTCTATTCTTCAGCATTAAATGATATAATAACTGCCTTTTTGAAATGAAGTTCAGGATCAAATGTATCTAAGTGAACACTGTAAAAAAGAAATAACTGGAGTTGGGTGTTTTTTTTTTTTTCTAAATCACTTTTATTAAGACAGCTTTTGAAAGCCATTTCTGTTAAAATTTGCTGCAATGGAGAAACACGATACAACAATTACTGTATATAGAAGTCATCTTCAATCCTGAGGATAATACAGGATATTCAGGGCCTGGGACTATCACAATTTGGTTACTCCAAAGTGTCTTGTCACAAAAGATTAATGATGGCTCTGCTCATCGATAGAGCACTTAGGAGCTCAGTTACCACCATGCTAATATCCAAAGGAACATTCCTTCATTCTGTGGTTTTGTATTTCCTCTCTAAGTTTCATTTCCTTGCCTTTTCAATTCTCCTTTCTGACAAAGTTAATTTTCCTTTCTTCCTTTGGTCTCTTCCAGTTTAAATCTCAATTTTATGATCTGTCTTATCAGAATCCACTGGAGTATTATTTAGTAACCACTTCCTCCAACCAGTTCATAGCCACAGATCTAGTGATGAAATACTCTTATTTCTTTAGAGTTTTTAAATGTTTGCTAGAGAGCACCCTTCATTTACATAGTTCTGAAACCTCATCTTAGACATTAATAATGTAAAACTGTGATTTCTTTCTTTAAATTTTGTTGAGTGTTATTTATGAAGAAAATGAACAATAAAATAAGTGAGGAACAAATTTCTTTCAGAGTAATGACAAGTGATTAGTTTAATGATGAAGGCATTAGGGATTTATGCTGTGGCAGACCCACCTGGCAATCTAGAGGATTTGAAACTTCTCCACATAGTCCATTTGCTACTGATGAGATAATTCCGGCTTCTGAGATTTTGAAAGGCCACTGAAAAACCCATCATCTCTTCTGGTATTTTATAGTAACACTAGCTACAGGAAGAGTTCTGATTTCAAGCTTCTGAAAACTGGTTGTAAATACACTTATCTGAGTTGACAAGGTAGGCAACTAACAGTAAAAATATCCAGTGTTCATTTTTACAATATTTCAGAACTTCTTCTTAGAGTTTTATGAATTTCATTTTTTCCTCCAATGTAAGTACCATCAATATTCTTTTCTTTCTTTCTTTCTTTCTTTCTTTCTTTCTTTCTTTCTTTCTTTCTTTCTTTCTTTCTATGTTGGTGCATTGTAGTCATACATGTTAATGGAGTACAAGATGGTAGAGGCATACACACATAAAATAAATATATAAATAAAAAACCTGAGGTGCCGTAAATGTAGGTGGGTTACTATATATGGCTTCTAGGTGATGAAGAAGAAGAGGCTTGAGTCTTGTTTATATTCCCCAGCTTAGCTTTTTACCATTTATAGTAGCCCCTCCTTGGTAGTTTGTATTTCCTCAGATCATGAATTTATTATTAGGATGACCTTACTTGGGTATGTATTACAGTTTATTCTCCTGTGTGGACTTATACTAAATAGCTTTGTAGTTTCACTTAATGTTTCCTGTTTTATGTCTTTTCTAAAATAGATACCTTTGGGCATGTCCCTAAGAGGACAAATATATGACACTGTTGTTTTCCCTAACATGTTAACAGTATTATCATAGATTAGAATTTACAGCAGTGTCATTGACAATTCCACTGCCAAGAGGAAAACACCATACCCTCCTGCAAAGATTCTTCTCTCTTAGGCTTTCATACAGTAGCCTTCCTCAGGCTAAAATCCAGTTCCACTCCCTCAGCTACTAAAGTCATAGAAGTTGGGACATTGGGCCCACCTACAATGAGGAAGAGTTCTTGCATGATTAAAGAACCCTGAATCATAGTAAGATGCTTAAGGTAACCTTAAAAGAAGATAATTTTGCCTTGAGTAAATGTTACTTCTTGACGTTTTCAGACTCCAATAGTTTAAAATTCGGTTTCTGAAATTTTTCTCCAAGGTTTGTTTGACAAGCTGGGTAATTCAGAAAGATTTTGCTTATATTTAGCTGAGCTAAAACATGAACAAAAGTCACCTAATAATGAGATCTGCTTTGGAAAGTTAACAAATATGTGCAGTGGAAAAAAATCCTCATATTCATATCTAGTTACATGTAAATAAATCAGGTTACTGGAATGGTGTAGCTATGAATGTTCATACTATAGTTAAAATAACTGTGCTTAAGTGATGTGTATCCTTTTTGTTCTTTGATTTAAATGATCCAAATAAGTGCCAAGTACATAGAAATCACTGAATAAAGTTTAGTGAATTATTTTTTCTGAGTCTGAGTCTTAGAGATGTGTATACCAAGTTTGAATCTCTTCTGTTTTCTTAAATGTTGATGTGGGCAAACTAAAAGCATTTCCTTTTTCTCTGTGCTTTTATCAACAAGAGAGGAATTACAAGCCATTCTAATAAGGGGGATATGAATAAAAATGTAATATGGGACCCTCTTAGTACACTCCCTGGGCATGTTGGGCCAGAGAGTTCTGAAAACTAGATGCCATTTCATGAATAATTTTAGAATGATTAAATGCTGGGATGCAAACATGCCTCCATTTCTCTCAAGCCTAGAAGGTAGGGCCTAAGTCACAAGTGAAATATTTGAGAATATGAAAATCATATAGGCGAAAGGCCATTTCTCATCTCTCCAAAAAGGTGGAATAACAGTTCTGTACTCATAGTTACAGGGGTCTTCTCTGAGTTCTGGTAAATGTAGATGCTTTGGGGGCTCAATTCCAACTTCATGCCATCTTTCTTTTTATGATAATTAACAATCTCACTATTTTTGGTAGAAATTTTAGTATTATCTATACAATTTTATTTTCATCATGGTGAATAACTTATAATGTTAGAGAACAGGAAGGCTTTACCCAAAAAGGCACAGTGCAGCCGTAGATATCTGCTTATTTGTTTCTCCTTTTAGCATCCAAGGAGACAAATGCACTTGTAAGCTCTGTCTTTGGAGGTTCTTCCAATACTATGACAAATCTGCCGCTTTTTAGGAGCAAAGCCTTTTATGTGTCACTTTTGCTGATATCCAAATATCATAAGGCTCGTGTAATTATTGTAATTACCTATTACAATGTCATATGTATTTCACATATAGCAATCCCTCATGACGTATATTATGAGCGTAAGCATGAGATTTTGTGCCTATATTACTCCAGATCAATAAAGCTGAGCTAGATTTGGTAAAGTTTTTTTATTCTCATTTAAAAGTGCTTCAGTAAGGTTTTTTCAAGGTTGCTTTATTATTTTTTTTAAATAAACACTGAGGTAGAGATTCAAACTCTGCTTTCTTGGCTTAGAACCACAAACATTTTCTCTTCTAACATATCTTTGTGTGTATGTGTGTTACTGGGGATGGAACCCAGGGTCATTCTACCTCTGAGCTACACCCCCAGCTCTACTTTTATTCTTTATTTTGAAACAGAATCTCACTGAGTTGCAAAGGGCCTCTCTAAGTAGCTGAGACTGGCCACGAACTGAGATCCTCCTGTCTCAACCTCCCAAATACTGGGATTACAAGCATGAGCCACCACGCCTGGCTCTTCTAAGATATCTTAATACCAGATATTTTTGTCTTTGTTTGTTTGCAATAATTTTTCTTTGATCTAAAATAAGCTTTTCTTCATCTTCGGTTATCTTTAGTTACGTTGTCTTCACTTTACCAATCATATTATCCGTCTTTTTCTTTTGAGCCTTTTCTAGACATGAGAAATTTTCTCACTGTTATCTTTCATGAATCTCTGCTTTCACTGATGAGGCTGTCCTGTAACCACCCTCTTAATGGCCTCCAAATCTTTGGAGAAAGAAATATGCTTTAGAAGTGATTGTATTCTTGAAAAGTAGCATAATCTATGGCATAATATGAGAATTCATAAATATATCTGAATTAAGCAGTGCATGGTGATGCATGCTTGTAATTCTAGTACTTGGTAGGCTGAGCCAGGAGAATTGCAGGTTCATGAACAGCCACAGCAAATAGACTCTCATTAGCCTAGCAAGACCATGTTTTGAAATAAAAATAAAATTGTGCTGGGAGTGTAGCTCAGATATAGAATGCCCCTGCACTCTATCTGCAGTCACACACACACACACACACACACACGCACACATGCACTATATATACTATATATATATATATATATATATATATATATATATATATATAATTGATTGGGAAATATGTTTTCAGTTTTCTTATAATTTACATATTTTGGTACATTGGGACTAGTCTATTTTAGTTTATGATTGAGGAAACTTTTGGGGTGAGGAGACAGAAAGTGTTGCTTTAGAAAGTCAGTTGTAGTAAAGGCTTTAGATTTCCCTTCTCCAGCCAGCTCTGTATGACAGGGCCAATTGCACACAGTAGGACTGCCTGCTGAATGTTGACCCTGGTGGAAATGTGGCAGGGAGCAGAAGATGGGGGTGGGGGCAGGACAATCAGAGACTATCTCAAGATTTTCAGGAAAGCTACTAAGCATATATATGCATGATCAAAGTGGTAAAATGTCCTAGCAGCACAGACTGCGGATTAAATTTTAAGCCTGAATTTGATTGAGGAGGTTTCAGGGCATGGCCATGCCCATTAGAAAACTAGAAAAAGAGGGATAATGATAAAAAAGATGGGACATTTGCAGAAACTCCGATTGTGTGTGAGTTAGTGAACATTGGAAATGCACAAATATTAAAATCAGATCATTAAGACCCATTTTACTTCAGTCTCCAGGGCACAGAATGACTTCCTGCTCCCATCTGGTTACACAGACTTCATGTCACTTACCCCTCCGAAATGCACATTAATAGAATAAAATAAACACAAAGTAGTTGTTGTTACTCTTTTAGAAATGAAGAAAAGCAACTTTTATTTATTTTAATTTTTTGTGCTGTGTGTTGAACCCAGGGCCTCATGCATGCTAGACAAGAGCTCTATCCCTACCCTGAAGAAATGCAACTTAAAAAAAGCCAAAATAAATAGTAATAACAACACAGCAGAATTAGGTGCCAGGTATTACACTCTTCATGGCATTATCTCATCTAATTGTCTCTGATAAAACAAAAGGTTGCAACTATTACTCTATTTTCTTTAAAACTTAGAAAACTGCTGGGGTCGGGGAGGGTGGGAGGCAACTTAATCCTTGCATTTCATACAGGAAGGAACAGACTGAGAAACTGATCTGTCCATTCTAAGGCATTTGTAACTAGCCACTATGTTATGCCACCTTTCTAGCTTCTGAGACTTAAATTCCAGTCTTTTCAATACCACTTTTCTCCTAATCCATTATGAATAAACTAGTAAACGGGAAAGAAAAAACAAAAAAAGAAAAAAAAAGATGGTTCTACCTCCTTCACGCTGTTGGCTCATTTATTTTAATTGGGCTCCATCACAACAAAGGATTGTGGGGTTCTCAGTAGAAGGTAACTTCCTCCATATGCCCAGTTGTCCCTAGTGTCCCATCAGTAACCACCTGCTCTGTTCATTCTGTGTGATCATAGATACTGGCCAGCAACCCTGCTGCTCCTCACCTTTGCATTTCAAGAGATTCAGGGTACCAGCAGACAGGAACTCATTCCTCCTACCAGGTGCAGAGAAGGTCATCAGCTCTTCCCTCTGGAATGGTAAAAGTGGGGTCCACAGAAGAAGGACCATTGCTTAAAGGTCATACTGAGGTGGGAGAGGACCCCTGGGAAACTGGCTACCCTCCCACCAAGCTTCCTCTCTCCATCTCAGCTCTTCTATTGATTTTTTAGATAAGAGATAAAAATCCTGAGGCACAGGAACAATGGGTTGTTAGCATTTGATGATAATGGCTGTCACTAGGGGATACTTTGAAAGGAAAATTTTTATCAGCTAAGCAATTCAGCACTAAAAATATTTCAGAATGATCACATTTTCTGTGTTTTGTTAGCATTCTTTCCTCCCTCCCACTTCAAAACTGAACTCTAGCAAGAGAAGGAAGCCTGAGAAAATTCCTCAACTCAGATAGTTTCAAATAAATAAAAATCCAAGTTGAACATAGTTGATATCCCATTTCAGAAACTGATTTTCATGGAATTAAAATTTTGTTATTTAGGAAAATGGGATAAACTATATATACGACTAATTCAAGGTGTTCTAAACTTCAGATATACTTTTTCTTTCCAGTCTTTTGCTGTATCCAGGTGTGGAGTCATTAATTTTTAAGTGATAATATTTTTCTTCAAATCGATCATTTTGTAAAGGAATTAATACTTTTTAATGTGTTCAAATATGCTTCTAGTAAAACTTTACAATATGAATTCAATATATAGTTGTTAAAAAAATTCATTTGTTTGTGTAATGCTAAACTTTCTCACATACAACCCACCAGCAGCCAGCATCCAGCATCCTATCTCTTAGTGATTCCTTTCCAATTCTTGGCCTAAGACAACAGAGAAGACACTCTGTTTCACAGATTTATTAAAAATCTGTGGAACAAATTTGGTTTGGGATGGATGCTCTTTGTTAAGTAATAAGATGTGGATGTGAGTGCATCTTCTTTGATTTCTTGACTTCAATTCTGAATGTTTTTTCAAAGGCATCTTCTTTCATGAAGAAGCTTTTGGGTATAGGAAGTAAATTAGGCTGCCCTTGAAGACTGTGTGTGTGTGTGTGTGTGTGTGTGTGTGTGTGTGTGTTTCCTGTTGGTTGCCTTGAACCTGATAGGGTGATAGGGTGTCATCTTTTTCTTTTGTATTCATATGACTGAAACTGTTGTGTGTCTCCTCTTACAGCTTTCTTGGCCAGGGGACTTTAACAAATGAAATCCAAGGACTAACAAAGGGTATAGAAATATGAAAGTTTATTTGTTTTCTAGTTTTTTAAAATTTATTTTATTTTATTTAATTTTATTTACTGGTACACTATAGTCTCACGTCAAAATGTAGATCATGTTGACAATGGCACATTTTCACACAGTACTTGGTGCCTCTCCTTGCTTCCCCTTTCCCTCCCTCCCAATACTGAGTGTCCAGGTTAACAATGTTATATTCACATGTATACACTTAGTTGCAGGTAGCATTTCCTTTAATAAGCCTCAGCCTTCTTCCACCCCTACCCTTCTTCCCTGGATCCGCTGAAGATCTCCTCCATTGTCCAAGTCCCTCTGGTGTCCCAAATACTCCCTAGCTCGAGCATATTAGAGAAAACGTATGTCCCTTTTCTTTCTGTGTTTGACTAACCCCACTTAACATATTGTTCTCCAAATCTTTCCATCTTCTTACAAATGATATAATTCTGTTCTTCTTTACTTCTGAGTAGAATTCCATAATTTTGGCGAGGATATGGGGAAATAATAACTCTTCTACATTACTGGTGTGAGTGCAAACTAGTTCAGCCAATATGGGGATTAGTGTGGAGATTTCTTAGAAAATTGGAAATCGATCTACCAAACAATACAGCTATACCATGACCAGGCATCTTTCCAAAGGAACTGAAATCAGAGAAGTACAGTAACATAATGCATACCCAGGTTCATAGCAGCACAATTCAAAGTAGCCAAGCAATGGAACCAACCTGGGCGTCCATCAACAGATAAATGGTTTACAAAATTATGGAAAGTTTATTTTAAGTCAGGAAAAGATAGAAGACAAAAATAGCTTCCACTACCGAATGGAGGGAGAAGGGTCTCTGAAAGAAAATAAACATTGAAATTCTTGGGATGTGAGCTTTTAATTTTTCTTGAGTTTTCCAATCTTCTCTTTTATGATTGGTCAGAACTGGGTTTTTTGGGGGAACCAATGTCTTTTGACCAGTTTCAATTCTTAATTTGAATTGTTATCTTGAGGGTCGATGGGCCTAGATCTCCTGGCGCCCACTCGTCTCTCTCTTCCCTCTTCTCCCACCACCTCACAGAAGGTGATTCTGTGGCATTTTCTAGCTGCTCCTTCTCCCAAGTCCTCTGCCTTGTCTCACTACTAGAGACATAAACAATCTTAACTACAGGTGTGTCACCAGAGGAGGGGGTTTCAAGAAGGTTCCTAAGAGGGGAACCTCAACTCAAGGCAATGGCAAGTTCTTGGCAAACATTGCCAAAAACAACTTTAAGATGTGTCATATAGCTGCACAAGTAGAGATTTGTTTAGGAAAGAAAGGAGTATGGATTCACAGGAGAGGGTGGGCTATCTCAACAATGAGATGTGTTGCTGGGCTCTTCCTTTGAAAGAAACTTTGTGAGGGATGGGTATGGGAGGGTATGGGGGCATGACATCAGTATGAGGATGCTATGATAGGATATGGTGAGCTGGCTGGATCCTTAGGTTTATGTTGTCTCACTTCAATGAATAATAACATTTGGATCATAGGTTTTTTTTTAAGTATTATATGTTCCTGTGCTTCATGTATTCTAAAAATATATGCATTAGTACAGTATATGTGACAATTTTCATAAGTGAGTGAAATTCTGGTATTTTAATATTGTAAGTAAAGATTTCTGTATTTCCCAGAAATTTGGAAGTAGCAGACCTACATGGAAAACTAGCTAAGGGGGAAAAAGTATAAGATTCTTTAGCATAAGATATTTATTTATTTATTTATTTATTTATTTATTTACTTACTTACTTACTTACTTACTTATACTGGGGTTTGAACCCAGAACCATTCTACCTTTGCGCTCTATCCCCAGCCCTATGTTTTATTCCTTTTTTTTTTTGAAACAGGGTTTCACTAAGTTGTGGAGGGCCTCACTAAGTAGCTGAGGCTGGTCGCGAACCTGGATCCTCTTGTCTCAGCTTCCCAAGTACTGGGATTATAAATGTGCGCCACCATGCCTGGCTACTACAAGATTTTTAGATGAAAGTTATGGTCTCTCTTTTTTTTCTTTTTTCTCCTTTCTACTATAAATTCTATATATTTTTTTCTTTTCTATACTAATTAGAGTATCCCTAATTGGAAAATCTGAAATATGAATACTACAAAATCTAAGATTTTGAGAGCTGACATAAGGGTACAAGTGGCGTAGCCCCAAAAATGAAACTGCTTCCTAATAAAGTTTTTAAGATACTGTGTACAAATTATCTTCAGACTATGTGTGTAAAATGTATGTATCTTAAGCATAAGGGATTTTTGTGCTTAGTCTTAGGTCCTAGCTCCAAGTTATTTCATTACATATATGCAAATATTACACAATTAAAAAAAAATCCCCAACCTGAAACATTTCTGTTCTCAAGCACTTTGAATAAAAGATACTCATTTAGTATCATTTTATGGGTATCACTTTACTTAGCTATGACTTATCATTTCTCTTCCAAAAAGAGCTATTTATCTCCTTATTCATACTCTAGTATCTTTTCTACCCACAGTGCTGACATATTTGGTAATGAAGAAGGGACCTTACACAAAGAGAGGTCTGAATTCTGCTCTTAGTTACTGGGAAATGATCCATAGGCCACTGGAATGTCCTTCCTGGTGAATGTGCCTTGGTTTTCCTGGTACCCTGGGCCACAGCTGAGTGACAAAATTAATGGTAAAGACTTTGAGCCATGTGGTATACACTCTTTTTTTAGAGGGGCAGGCACACTGGTCTTCAACCATGTCTATATGATTAAATTTCAACATGAACTTGTAGTTTCCAGGCCTGGAGAACTTCCTTGATGGGCAATACTATTCATACTGCCACCAGTCATTGCAAGGAAAAGGAGCTCTATCTGCAACTCTACTGGAAAAGATAATCGAATGCTCCATATTGGGAACCTCCTAGACTCTGACCTATATGTCTGTGCTCTTGGCTGACTTTAATCTGTACCCTTTCACTGTTACAAAACATAACCATAAGCATATTATTTTTCAGCAAGTTTTGTGAGTTCTTCTAGTAAACCATTGACCTCAGTGTGGGCACTATACCCCCCAAAATTACATTCACAAGTCCTCAATGCATAATGTATGATGGAGATACAATATAACACTATAATTGAAGAATTATGAAGTCAGATAAATTGACTGTACCATGAAATCACTGTGCAACCCTGGACAAGTTACTATCTGGACTTCTGCTCATAAAATAGGAATAATGCTATTATTGAATTTATAGGGCTGATATGAGAAATCAATAACATTGTTGTGTTAAGCTACACTAAAACAAAGAGAAAATTCAGTAGTATTTTTATTGTCTTTAAAATTGTATTTTGTTTAACATGGATAGCATAATAATTTTTATTTCATTTTATTACTATATTAAAATCATTCTTTCAAGTGTGTGTGTGTGTGTGTGTGTGTGTGTGTGTGTGTGTGTGTTATTGAGGAATTCAACCCATACTAACCCATGATTTGCAGATACTAAGCACATGTTCTACCACTGAGCTATATGCCCAGACTATCTTGTTTATCTTGATTACTAAGTCTTCAATGGCCTCTCCAATCTGCACCCAAGGTCAGAACTTTATTCACCTCATCTTAGTCTTGGTCCTAGTGAAGATTAACAATAATCATGAAAGTAAATTGCTTAGCATGAGGTCAGTATCATAGGGAACACTCAATAAATAATGTATTGTTGAAGTAAATATTATTATTGTTGATACTAACTTGGAAAAGACTTTGAATATTTAGAGCTATGCTAATGGGGATAAAAATATCAAATAAAAGCAAAAGTTTGATCAGGGACTGGTCAGCTTCATAGGAAATTTGGAGGGTTTATGTCCATAAGCAACCTGGAAAGACTGGACACTGTAGGTGACAGTGTGTATACATTTGGTTTTGAACTTGTTATATGAAGAATAACAAAAAAAAATAGGTTGGAGGTTCTTTATGAATGGTGAAATTTATAAGAAGATGTTGACTTTGTAAGAATTATCTTTAAGCAAATAGTATATTCAGCATTCAACAAATTGAAATGCTGATGAACTCGAGTTAAATAGATGTATTCAGAGAATTTCTTTCAGTTTCAGCTTCTGCTACTGAACATCTCTGTAAAATGTATTGACTGATGTTCTGTCCACAGCAACGGTAGTAGGTGGAGCACAGTGACCCTGTGGCATTATGGACTTTCAAGGTCTTTCATGATGTTGAGAGGGCTATGACTATAGAAACTGAATCTCTTCCAAAATCCTATTGTTATATTTCCCCCCATGACTTGTGTCTTATAGTTTGAGGGATATAAATAAAAATAATTTTTTAGCGTGGCAAAGTACAAAGAAAATATTTGGTTTTTGTTCCCAGTTCTGGAAAAACCAACCATGCATTAGAAGGTCAGAACTTTTGCACTGCCCCTACCAAGGACTGGAGATTGAGTTCAATAACTAGTGGCAAATAATGTCATCTGTCATCCCTTCATAATGAAATGTCCACGAGAGCCCAGAAATGACAGGGTGTGAGGACCGCGTGAGCTTGTGAACTCTCAGAAGTGCTAGGAGGATGACTGAGAAGCTCTGTGCACTCCCCTCCACAGGCGATCTCCTATATTTCTTAGCCATTTAGATCTTCCTGAGTTGCATCCTTTAAAACAAGTGTTTTTCTGAGTTCTTTGGACCATTCTAACAATTAAATAACCTGAAGAGGGTATTATGGTGACCTCTGAACTTAGAGCCAGTTGGTTAGAAAGTCAGGGACTCCTGGGATTTGAATATGAACTGGAGACAGTCTTGAGGGACTGAGCCCTTAATTTTCAGGAGGCACCCTTATTCTGACACTATCAGAATGGACCCAGGTCATGTCAGAGAACCAGAGACCTTTTAATAAAACATAGGTGGGGTTTCCATTATGAAAACTGGCATGGCTGAATGGCTTCTTGAATACTTGGGATTCATTCTAATATTATTGCTTCAATAAAAACATTGGTATGGCTCAGGCTTATTATCCCTGTTTTCTTATTACTTTTATTAATTTTGCTAATAAATTAGCACTTTCCTAAAGCTTTAAAATGGAAATAACAGACAAAATACATATAATTAAAACTTCTACAGATTTTAATGTTGTATAAATAGTTTTTAGAAATGCTTTTCTTTTGTTATATTGGTACCATTCATGCCAAGATGAGTTTTTTCTACTTCTCAAAGACTTAAACAATCTGTTCATGTGTTCATACTCTTAAAAATGAAACTTGGAAAGGGAAACTGTGGAAAGAAGACGGTTCCTGAAGTTTACAGCAGTGTTATGACATGGTACTTGGAATAGCAACATTAGTATCTCCATGTGCTTGTTAGAAATGCCAATTCATTGGCCCCTTTTAAAGTGTAGGATCAGAATTTGCAGAAATAGGGCCAATCCCACTGTTCTTCAACAAGGTTTCTGGGAGAATCTTGTGCACAGAAAGTCAGAGAAAATTTACTTTATAGATAGATTAGTGAAAGGTAAGTTCAGTTAGGAGCAATGAAAGCTCAGATTCAATGATGAGGTGATGTTTACAACCGAGATGTGTTCCTGTATGGAGAATTTTCAGGGCTCCTACCAGGTGAGTCCCATGCAAATGGGGACAAGTCGGTCAGACGGTTTTGTGTGAATTTTATGCTCTCAGATACCTTGTATTTAGTTCTCTTTCTATTGGATATCCTTTATTCCCTAAGTGATTTCTCTTAGGCTCTGGGCATGACCACATGAATATGGCTATTTTGCAGGTCATAGATTTGGGGAGAATTCAATAAGGTAGTTAGTTAGAGTTGACATTTTGTTCTTGCTGTAACGGCTGGAGTTCGATTATACTAGAGTGTGTGATCCATAACTTGCTTCTTGACTTAATTCTTTCTCACTTCAGTGTTACATGAGAAATGGGACTCAGAATGGCAGAAGGGAGGAAGCATTTCAAAGTCACTTAAATTTATTTATTCCATTTTTAATTGTATAGTTCTATTTGCTTGAGGCCAAATTATTGTGAATATTGTCTTTTGTTTTGTTTTCCAACTGGGCAGAGTTTCTCATTAATAGTACAAATTTACATCGATGTCAGTAAGTGTTATTTTTCAAAGTCTTTGGACACTGCTTTCAATTGTAGAGGTGGGGACAATATTGTAAATGCCACTGAGAGTTGATTAATATAATTAATAGCAACTAGTAATTATGAGTGTCATGTTTACTTGAAGTATGGCTTTATTTTAATACATACTTTGAAAGCTTATTTCTAAGAAAGTAGATTAGGAACCATTCCAAGAAAATAGGTTTATCTTTTGTGAAATTTAAAGCAGAAACAAAACAAAACATCTAACAATTTGTCTATCCCTAATGAAATCTAATGGGTTGGTGGGTGGGTGTTTCTTCAAACACAATAACTCAGTACAAATTATTTGTTTTTTTAATGTCATAAAAACTCATGTTATATTGCTTGGTTTTCTTAAAGCTCTTGCAATGAAGACTCAATTATGTTGCATTCACAAACAATTAGGTTTGACTATTTAGATGCAAACTGTTGTTGCCAACATTTTACAGCATTTTTTTAAACAAGTAAAAGCATTCTGCTTTGTCTATTAAGATACTCATTTTGTAAATTGTTTTTTTTAATGTGATTTAGATTTGCAGAAATGCTTTTTCTCTCTTTCTTTGTAGCAAATTCTTTCCTCTTTATCCATACAATTTGCTGGATAAATCGTAGGAATTAACTCAGAAATATGAGCTTTCCTTACTAAATCAATGATTCACTCTGGAATACGGGAGGACTTTAGAACCCATAAAATGGAGGAGGCATTTCCCAAGGTTCTACTGTGCCTATATGGAAGTCCCTGAATAACCATAATCCCTAACACATAGCAGTCGGCATGTTGTGGTCCATGAACACCAATGATACCCTCTGGCTCAGGAGCCATGGGTGAGGTTTTAAGTCATCTGATACGATGAAAAGTAAACACAGTCAAAAACTAACTGCCGAAAACCTTCTGAGATGGTGACAGTTTTAAAGACCAACAGTTGTTCGGAGTGCGGTACTAGAAAAGATTATTTGATTGAGCACTGGATATAGTACTTGGATCATGTTCTTTGGTCAGTATGAGCAGAAGTGCATATTCTCAGATATTAGAGTCTACTCAGCATTGTGAGTGGGACCAACAGTATGAGGCACCTAGAAATGATTCGTATTGCTCAAGTCACTTCTGGGAACAAACAGCTCAAATTCCCTACCTGGCTTCCATTCCATGCCCATCTATATGGAGGGAAATACCAGGTTGATTCGCCTCCTATTTAAGTGTTCATCTTTTCTCCTTCCCTAACTGAAACATGTATGTGTCTGTCCCTGTGCTGCATACTATCAAGCTCACCCATGATCAGTCTCCCATGGCATTGGGTGAGAAGAAAAAAAAAAAAAACCCAAATACAGTGTAGCTCGGAACTCTAACATATAGGTCCCGAGAGAACATATTTGCTACCCTTGTTGTCATCCTGTCCATGGCAGTAGTCTTTCAGGCATCTGCCTACCCTGCACCCTCATTGTTTTTTATTCCATTCTCTAAGCCCTTGGGACTTAATTGCAATGTCCCCCATTTCCAGCCAAAAGAAAGTTTTTGAAAGTATCGTGGCTTTGAATTAGTTGAAAGGCATTGATCATCCTTCGAAAGTTCAAACCAATGATTTTAATGAAGTCTTATTACAAAGCTGATTGTAACAGACTGTACTGCAATGGCAGTTTGACCATTGGAGGAGCTAATTTGCTTGTAGTTCACATGAAGCTGCACAAGATAAAATGACCCAACACAGGTGGGTCATAGTGGCATACATCTGTAATGCTAGGACTTGGGAGATGGTAGTGGGAGGATCACACGTTTGAAGTGCACCTCGGCGACCTAGAGAGCCTCCTAGCAACTTATGTGAGACCCTGTTCCCAAATAAAACATAAAATAGGTCTGAGAGTGTGCTCAGAGGTAGAATGTCCCTAGGTTCAATCCTCAGAATGACAAAAATAAATAAACTTGGTTAAACTAAATTAAACGACCCAGATCATCTTGTTAATTATATGAGTACGGAACCCAAGTTTTCTGAATCATAGTTTTGAGTGAGTGTCTATTATTCTTTACCTACAGTTTGCTCCCCAAGTTAGAATTGAAATACAGGTGTGTTGGCTGTATAGCTGGAGGTTTGTTTTGTCAGAGGGGTGCATACAGTGGTCCACATATTTATGGCAGCATAGTTTCTAAGTCACTGATGAGCAACTGAGATGTTGCAATGGCTGGTTAAGTAACTCAGGCTTTTTGCTGCATTTTGAAAACATATTTTTTTAAGAAATGAAAATTTACTAACCTTTCACTCAACAAAATAATGATGGCATCCTAGTTCATTTATATTCAGCTGGGCTAACATATTTATTCAGGTGCCAGATGTGGAGTGTTAATGGATTAAAGTATATGGACAAAGCGGGCAATTGTACTGTAAATGTTACTTAAGTGAATTTGGCCTGCAAGGGTGTTATTGATTTATTTTATCTAATTTGGTTTGTATTGCAATTCAAGCTCAAGATGGAGGGTTGAAGTCATCTGTCTTCTATAGGTGAAATGACTTCAGGTCACAGGGGAACTAAACTAAGTGAATAGGAAGTCTCTTCCTTTGAGGAACCCAGGGGAGTGGAAATATTTTTCAGTGGGATGGGGTGTGGAGAAGGAAATGGCTTTCTCCCAAGGACACTAGGAGACTGTATTCCACCAGGTAGAAAGCAGGCAGCCACTACTCCATGAAACATTTTGATTTCCCTGTCAATATTAAAGCAATATCCTCCTAATAGCTGAAGATGGTGTTTTACAAAGCTAGACATGGAGTTCAGGGATATAGCTTATTATTGATCCCTTTAAAAATTAGCAGAGCAGGAAGATAGGTGTCTTTCCTGCTGATGTAGAAAGCACCCTGCTGAGTTTTTCATGTTCCTGTTTGTGGATTACTAGACTTTCGGAGAAAAAAAAGAGGAAAGAATAAACACAAAAGAGCTATGTTTCTCCTCACAATTTTAAACAACTGTTATAGAATTACTAAATACCAAATTTGATGTTGAGTGATTATAAAAATACCATATTATGGCCGGGCGTGGTGGCGCACGCTTGTAATCCCCATGCTTGGGAGGTGGAGACAGGAGGATCGCGCAGGTTCAAAGCCAGCCACACTGGCTTATGAGACCCTGTTTCCAAATAAAAAGTATAAAATAGGTCTGGGAGTGTAGCCCGGAGGTAGAAGGGCTTCCAGGAACCCCAGTACCACCGCCCAAAAAAAAATACCATCTTATGTAATTCTAATTCCAGAATTATTTTTGCCTGAAGTCATGATAACTATAAAGGAAAAGAGAATGATCAGGATTTAAAACAAGGTGGCCAGAAAGCAAACTGTTGTGGTACAATTCATTAGTTTGGATCCTATGACACCTCTTTGTGCAGTAAGAAAGGCTTCTCTAATTCAGATAGAAAAACTAAGTCTTAGGAAGGCCCAGTGACCAGTCCAAGGCCATCTGGGTGACTGTAACAGTTTTCAGGTAGAGTGATTGGCACTGCACACTGGTATTACTCCCCTGGCTCATCTGCTGCTTGAGTTGCAAAGAGATCTATTAATTAAA
Organism: Muscardinus avellanarius; assembly: GCF_963383645.1. Taxonomy (NCBI): domain Eukaryota; kingdom Metazoa; phylum Chordata; class Mammalia; order Rodentia; family Gliridae; genus Muscardinus; species Muscardinus avellanarius. Next base: position 16,185,474 of record NC_137793.1, read on the forward strand.
CAAAACAGTCAGACAGCACCACAGGAGTCTTTGCATATGAGGTCTCTAATGGCTTCATGCAAAATGTCCCAGACCTGGAACATCTGTTCTGGAGATACAGTCAAGTTCCACTCCACGCTCCCAAGTTAACAACTTATTTCCTTTCCTTTTATTATTTTTTTAAATCACATAACAGCTGTCCACGTATTTCAGAGGACAGACCTTGGTTTAAAACCTCAGCCAACAAGTATTATATAGAAGTCTCGCCACACTTCACTGTATGTGCTAATTAGAAACTTCATACACAAGCACATAAATTCACTCGTACACTGATGAATTTTCGGTTGCCAAATAGCTCCAGTATAAAGTACAGAACAGCAAATAAAAAAAAGTCAATGGGTGTATCATTTATTTTTTATGCAAGCAGGGATAATTTTTAGAATTCTTTTGTATTTGAAGGAATAATTTGCATGTTAAATGCATCTGTTTTTTGAGGTCTTTTGAAATATTTTCTGGAAAAGAAAGACAGACTTTTTCTTGATAAAAGGACGTTCAGCCAGACACCCAGAGTTAAACTCAGCAGACCAATAGAGAAGGAAGAATGATAATGCCTAAGTCATACATTTATAAGGCCAGGAGGGAACTAATGACAACCTCAAGGAGAGGATAAAGGTGATGCAACTTCATTGCAGCCTGGGGTAAATTTGCCTCCAGTGTAAGCCCAGTGACTACCAAAGAGCAGCTACCCCAGTCCCTTTCTGTTACATCCCTACAACGAGGGACAGTAGGCAAATGTCACAGCCTCATCTCCCCCACAGAAATGCAATTTCATGTGCTATTTATTTTAAATCTTTCCCTTTTCTTTTCACTTTCCTTTGTCCTCATTAGACATACCTAAACACAAATACATACATGTTTATCCATCCATCCACCAAATATATTCTAAGTACTTAAAATGAGTCTGGCTCTGTTTGGGGTTCTGAAATAAGACAGAGAAGGTCATTGCTCTTATCTGTTTATATGCAGCTCATAATCTTAGGGGGAAACCATATAATTAAAAAGCAAATAAATCCATAATAAAGATAACCTTCCGTAAAAAGAACTGTTAGGAAGATTATAAATATAATAACATGATAAAGAATTATTAAGAGGAATAGAGATCCTTAGGGTAACAGGTTGATCATAAACAGGCATCCCCAATGAAATGAGTTAAATTACCTGAATGATGGGAAAGGATTAACCATACACTGCTTGGAGGAAAGGAGTTTTCAGAAGAGAAAAATAATACAATGGCTTCGTGATCAGGACACAGTTGAAGAAATGGGGAGAAGGCCACCGAGTTGAGAGTAGAGTGATTGTAAGTGTGTTACTGGAATCCTAGGCCAGAGACCCAGTTCTGGAGGTCCCAACAGATCAGTCCAATGACTCACCCCAAAACCAAACAAAGAATAGCTAACGCTGTAATCAATGAGGCCATCATGGGAAGGCAAAGTGAGAGGAAGCATGTCAATCCCATCTGAGGCAGTGGCAAGAGTTTGAGGTTTAAACAGAGGAAGAATTGGGGAAGAGGGCGAGAGGTATACACTGTTCAGCAGTCTTGCTGAAAGGGTGGTCTGAATGATCATTATCTCAGCAGGATATTTATCTGGAAGACCTGTGATCCTAGAAGGGGGCAAATGGGTCCCATTGTTCCTGCTTGGGGGGGCATTCTCATCATGGTGTGGCCCACCTGCAAGGCCTTGCTGTTTTGGTAAGGTGCCAGGCTGCCTGGAGACCTCTTTGCACCATTCCTAGGCTTTGGAACTGGGCTTGGTCAAAGCTGGAAGCAGAATGCAGATGCAAATCTTCAAAATATCTTAGATATTTTATCAAGTTATAATGTCAGGTCTTCAGACTTGAAGGGCAGGGTCTGTTAGGTAAAGGTAAGGCTAATAATCCCTGTTAACAGATTTCAGAGGAACACTTATTAAATGATTAACATACCCAGACACAGAGCTGAGCAGAAATCTGAAAGAGACACACAAAAAGACAGAGACACCAAGCTCTATCCAGCTTTTATTTATCCACTGGGTATCTACAGGCCCAAGAAAAGAATCAGTGCTTTCAGCAGGAAGCAATTTCTAAGCCAAGCATTGTGGCACATGCTTGTAATCCCCATATTGGGAAGCTGAGACTGAAGGATTGCAGGTTTGCAGCTAGCCTCAGCTACTTAGTGAGGCCCTCCATAATTAGTTAGACCTTGTTTCAAAATAAAAAAATAAAAAATAGGGCAAGGGGTGTAGCTTGGAGGTAGAATGCCATAACCTATTAAAATATTTTTTCTTTATTTAAACTTTGATACAATTTCCTATGTGCTGGGAATTCCAGCAAGTTCTTTAGAGCTGCTAGTTTATGTGCCTTTCCAAAACTCCTGTGAAGAATGCAACAATACTCCCATTCTGTAGATAGGAAAACTAAGACTCAAGGAAGCTAAATAAATTCACCATGATTGTGTAGCCTCATAAGTGGTGGAACCAAGGTTTCAAAGGACCTGTAACACCTGAGCCCTTTAGACCACTCTCCTTTTATATCATTTTTCTGACCTGGCCAGCATGTTGGGTATATAATGCAGGTGAAATATACACAAAAGCAAATGTCCTGTGCAATAGGCAGATGAGAGCCTATTGGCCAGAAGAAACTGAGATCAAGAAAAAGCAATCCCTCAGGATGGAAGGTAATGGCAGCTGGATATAAATATTCTGTGAAATTGACTTCCTTATTGGATTCTGCATTCTCTATTGCAATGAGATTGAAGATTTCCTGATATCAAGAAGTTATCTACATATGTTTCTACAAATTCACATATATGTATTCATATATAAGAGTTATATGTGACTACATAATTCATCTTCATACATATTCATATATGTTTTTAAATGGGGTACATGTTGAACATTACACTTACAAAATGGCCCAAGAAATCTTTCTGAAAACATGTGCTGTTTCACAACCTTGCAATTCCCCATTAAGAAGAGGAGTCTAATTTTTCTTCTCTTGAATATGGCACGACCGGAAAGATTCTTGCATTGAACCACATGTAACACAACTACTGCAAGCCTTCTGAAGCTAGGCTGTAAAATGAGATACAGCCAACTCCCTCCCTCCTCTGCTTCCCCTCTCCCTCTCCCTGCCTTTGAAACTTAGCAATCATGTTTAGGAAGCCTCAGGCCACAGGAAGATGCCATGTGCAGTTGTTTCTGCTTAGAGTCCCAATTAAGGACTCAGTCCATAGATACCTGCCAGAAACACATGCACGAGGCTCCAGACACTTCGATCCCCTGCCTTCAAGCCACACCAGGTAAAGTGGAGGGCAACAGAACTAAGCTATGCCCTCTCAAGTTTGCTCAAACTGCAGATTTTTTTTGAGCAAAATGCTCTATTGTTTTAAGCCACTCCTTTTTAGAGATAACTTATAGAACCAAAGAAACCACAGAGTGTGCATATGTACACACACACACACATCTAAGAACTAAAGTGTTAATGTTGAAATTAGGTCTTGATCCTTGATTCAAACCAAGCTAGTGGTGGTATTTTACAAGTTCGTTAACCTAATACATATTTTCTTATTCTATTAAGTAGAGACAGTGATGGCTACCATTACTTATGTTTGTTGCATAAAATAAATAGGATGGCGTTTATATATTTCTTACTGTACTGGCACATAATGGGTGCTCAGTAATTGTCACCATAAAACATATTTATTTGTTTTATTAAGGAAAATTATATAATAAAATAATAAAAATATATATTTTTTGTTATTGTTACTGTTCAACGGTTGCTCATGGGCTTATTTTGTAACTTTTTCCAGGGCCATTTACTTAAAAAGCTTTGAAACACATCCAAAGAGTACCATTATCTAAATATTCTTTGAGCTGAGGGGGATGGTGGTACATGCCTGTCATCCCCAGTACTTGGAAGGCTGAGAAAGGAGGATCCTGAGTTTGAGGCTAGCCTCAGCAATTTAGTAATACTCTCAGCATCTTAGTGAGACCCTGTTTCCAAAAGAAAAAATAAAATAAAATTGGGAGTATGGCTCAGAGGTAGAATGCTCTTGTATTCATTCCTTATTATCACACACAAAAATGAAAAAAAAAACAGAAAGAAAAAAATTAGAGCTAGAAATAATTAGAGGTCATATGATAAAACCCAGTAAAAGATAAGATGACTGACAACCTTTTTTAAGGGGGGAAAACAGCAAAAATCTTTAGATTCTAGAAAATATTCTCCTAGGCAGAGTGAACATATATTTGTCCATTAACTTTATCTAGTTGTAGAGTTCAATATGAAACTCTAAAAGTATGAGTTTTGGTTACATCTCTCACCTATTAAATTTCACCCCACCACAAATCAGATAGTGTATTTTAAGGACTTTGAGGAATAGGAGACCATTTTTTCATCTAGGTCTACTCCCCCGTTACATCAATGCTGCTGCCTCCACAGGGGTGACTGTGTCTGCAGCCATGGGAGCTATCAGCATGATGTGCCATTGCCTTTTTTGTATTCTTTTTTGTAGAGCAACATTGCTGAACATTCAGTATTATTTTCCTCCTTGTACCACTTTGACTCAAATGAATCATTTCTTGCAAAAATGAAGCTAAATCCAGGTGGTCCCGATTAATTTTCTGGCATCCTCTTGGGTTGACTCGGTGCCTGCGTATGTCTTGTGTGACAGCTTGCTCCAGGTGTCACACACTGAAGTCAGGCAATTCCCAAAGTGCCAGTCACCTCTCCAAAACCAAGGTGCTCCCAGGAGCTGCTCTGCAACAGTTCATCCTCCGGTAGCAAAACAATAAATGTCTCTTTGTATCTTTTCCTGAATGATTTGCACTGAGTTGTGCCAAGTGATCATTTGGCATAGGGACTCTGACTAGAAACCTCTGCCCACGAAACGAAAGGGCAGGCAGCCGAAGCTGGGAGAACGTAAAGTGCATCGTTGCCTTGGCCTTGGGGTTGTGGGAATGAGCTTGGCATTCCTTTGGCACCGTGTGCCACTCACTGCTGTCCAGAGATGCTTTTGATGCTCTGAGCCCACAGTTGCCACTCAGGAAGTTCACAGAGCAGCATGGGGACACTTAGTCAAGTCCTCTGTGGTAGATACAGCACAATTAGTAGAAACCCAATTAAGTCATGTAGTTTTGGGTAGACTTCTCATCTCTGGGAAGATGATGCCTGATAGCCCCCCTGTTCTTTCGAGTGAATGATCATGTTATCCCTTCATTCTGAAGGATTTTATTTTTCTCTTCTTATCAACCTCTTTTCCTCTATTTTTTTAGCCTTCATATTAACCAGATTAGATGATTGTGCTATGAAGAAGTATAGCACCTCATCTTTTCCTATATTATCTCATTCATCATGGTCTTTATCTTTAGACTGTACATTCATTCCATGGTGAGAAAGACACAGTGCCTCTATATCTCTTAGTGCCCAGCCTAGCAAACAGCAAGCACCAAATTATTGAGTGTTGAAAAACAAAATTAAGAGTTAATGAGGTTTCAGATTTACAAGATCTTCAAGTCCTGGTAATCAGACCACCAATTTAATGGCTTCAAATGGAGCAACAGTTTACTTCAAGAGATAGTATAAATGCTTAGGTTGGTATGTAACACTGAGTCCATAAAATAATAGAGACTAGCAAATGCATTGTTGATCTCCTTGATGACAGTCTCTAAACCTTCTTCTTACCTCCATAATACTGGTGCAAGTCAACATTCAGAGAAATGAGAGAAAATCATAGGAGTCTAAGTTATGGGGAGTCAAATTCTTGTCTTATTTCATTTTAGCAATGAGCCTTAGTTTTCTCATTTCCAAAGCCATGATAATTTTATGTCATATGGTGTTAGAAATTATATATATGTAAATATGTATACATAATATAAATGTACATGTATACACATGCATAAATGTATATGTATATGTATATATACATGTGTATATATGTGTATATGTGTATATGTGTATATATATATATATATATATATATATATATATCACATGCCACAGGAATCGAGATGTAGCAGTGTTCACTATACAAAACTCTTCTCAATAGTGGTATTGTGTTATCATCTTTAAACACTTTCAGTGACTCCCATTGTCAAACTAAAGAATAAAACTAGATAGCACAGCATCACAATTCCCCTAACAGGAATCATGGGATCCGCCCACCCTGTTGCTTCAGATCCAACTATATTTTCCTTATTTCAGAGTATCCATCTAATTATTTCAGCTACTTCATCTCCAACATCTTTGGAACTATGAAGACCATGCCTTTGGTTTTACTCTGTTCTTGGGTTGGAGATTTATTCCTTATCTATTGAGATTTCTTTTACCCTGAGAGGCCATATTGACCAGTGTCTAAGATCATGGATTGTGGAGATTGTGGATCACTCCTCTTTGGGTTCGAATCCTTGCTGTCTCACCTATGTATCTGTGACATTGATGACTTAGGATTCCAGGCCTCCGGGGCAGTATAGGTAGAGTGTGAAGTGGACAATGCTTCCCCCCAGGGTTACATATGTAGAGTTACGAATTAAGGACAGTGAGCAGTGTATGAAGTATCAGCTGCCATAATCATCAATATCCTTTCTCAAAACTTCTCCATAAATGCCTTTCTTAGCACTCTGCCAACACATCTCTTGTATCTTTATTGTAGAACCTAAAAAGTTATGTTTTATATGATAGTAAATGACTTGAATGCTCAACACCCCATAAAATTCTATGTTTGGTTAGGGCAGAAGCCACAAATGCCCTCTTCCTCATCTCTTTCAGCATTCAAGGACTTCTGAATGCTATTTTCTCAAGTGCTGCATTTGAGCTAAGTGTAAAATAAATAAGAATCATGTGTCTGATTCAGTTATTCTTTACTCATTCATTGTCTTGTTGTATAAGAACAAGATCAATGACCTTGTGTTTTTGTGTCCTTGTTAGAGTTCTGGACCTTAAGATAGTGCCCAGCATGGGAGAGGCCCTTGGGACTCATTTGTTGTATAAAAGAAACAGTGAATGAAGCGACCAATCAGTGAGTCAAGGCATCCTTATTTGAGGCTTTCTGAAATTCTCTCTTTAGTGAATTAGAGAGTATGTTCTTTGGCTCTAGGTACCCTGTGTAATTCCAGGCCTATGTGAATGCAAAATGCAAAATTGGAATAATTTCCAGAAGCAGGATATAAATTGGGCATGTGGGCCACTACTAGATGATGTGGCAGGGCGATATCTGAACAAAAATATCTCGCCTGGAGAAAAGCAGGTGGAATTTGCCTTTTCAACACATTTGTGCCAAGCCAGATAATTTACTTCTCACCTGGGAACAATTTCTTTCCCGCAGCCATAATGTGAGTTTCACCACAGCTGTGGAGCGAAAGTCAAAGTCAAAGTAGAGATTGCTGCGTCACTTGCTGGGAAATGACTTTTTAGTTTGGGCTGGTGTCCTTGTCTGGCAGCTTTCTTATTTGTGTTGAAAGCCATTGACTGCAGAGAGATGCACATCTGTTTCTGAGTGTATATGATACAGAAGCAAATATTTTTGCATGTGAGTTTAAGTTCCTGGACTCTCTAACTGTGGTCCCCGGGCATGCATTTTGATTTCTGTTTTTCCATCCAAGGAGCAGCAGCTGCATGTTCATGTGTGGATTATACATTTGAGTTAACAATATTTAAGAGAAACATGAACTTATTTTTATCTTCTGTATCCACAGTGCTGAGGCAACCAGGCTTAGTCCCTGAAGCTGCTCTCTCCCATCTCCTGTATTTCCTCCTTTTTATAAAATTTTTCATTCTTAGCACCATGGAGTGAGACTGAAGAATAAAATAAAGGACAACCTCTACTGCCTTTTCATACCACTATATTTTTCTTCTGGTATTGGCATTTCATGAGAGGAGAAGAGCTTTGTAACTTGAGAACTTAGGGACATGGATCAGGACAGGACTAGATTGGAAGACGGGGAAGAATGTGTGCTCCCTCTTATTCCAAAGTCATGAGAAGACTCACTGAAGCTCCCAGAGCTGAGTCAGAGGCTTTAATGAGAGCTTTTCATTTCCTAAGGCAATGCAGGCTCTGTGTGACAGCATAGGGCATAGACAAGGAAAGGTGCCTCGGGAATGTATGGTTACATTATGCCATTTCCAGAAACCAAAATAGAAAAGAGAGAAAAAAGGAGAAAGATATTTCTGAGTGTTATTTAGGAGTAGATAAAGAAGGCCTACCAAATGTGACTGGTTGTGTATCAGTCTTGTGAGATCTCTTGTCAAACACCTAACATGATGCATTCAACATATTATTAGAGTTGAACTCTTCTGTATACTTAAGCCATTTCAGTATTGAGAGTCTCTTTTCCAGAAGAAAATACACTTGTATATGTAACACCAAATGATATCGCATTATTAACTTTTTACATAGAAGTTAGTTTACCTGAGGCCACAGCTGTGCCAAGGGATGATCAAAGAGGTTATCCATGGTTGCAGAAGCAGTAAGAATTAGAAGAGGCCTTGATGCGGTCTCAAAAAGTAAGTTTCACATGTCTAAAAGAAAGAGCATGAACCTTGAAGGCAGAGAACCATGTCTGGTATCTAGGAGTACTTTTACCACATTAGCCCCAGGTCCTTCAAGTGTAAAATTTAGGACAGAAGATAATGTTTTATACAGTGACATGTGATTCTCCTGCAATCACCTGATTCTTCCAGAAGGCAAAGCAAAGTGGGACAGTTCAGACATTACCTTACCTTGCCCAGTATCTGGGTCATGAACTTAGCAGAAAAGAAATCATTAACCAAACCAAGCAACCAACCAAATCAACAGCAATCATAATGCACCAATAAAAGTTCAGAAAACATTTATACTTTATTTATATGAGAGAAAATTTAGAAAGGAAAGAAAGCATTCTGGATGCTGAGACCGGAGGATCATGGTTTGTGGACAGCCTCAGCTACTTAGTGAGGTCCTTTGCAACTCAGTGTGACCCTGTTTCAAAATAAAGAATAAAAAATAGGGCTGGGGGTGTAGCTTGGAGAGAGAAATGTCCCTAGGTTCCATCCCCAGTACTGAAAATAAATAAATAAATAAATAAATAAATAAATAAAACAAAATAATCTATGGTAGTGTCTATTTCCTGTTTGTAAAATAAAGTTTTATTGGAACATAATGATGCCCATTCATTGAAGAGCTTGTGTTCTTTCCTATTGCAGGGCAGAATTTAATAAGTACGATAGAACTCTAGCTCACAAATTTACAAAATCACTGTGTAGCCCTTTAAGAAGTTTTTCGTCCCATTCTAAGTAATGCAGAGTGTCTTTGTTGTCCTGCATAATACATTAAACTTTGGACCTGCAGATGAGAATTTATAAAACCTCCTAGGAATTTTTCATGACTGCAGGACATATACAGTCCCATTTTTTTCATTGGCAACAACTCTGAAATCGTATATGGTATCTCGTTTCATTTTCTACAAAGAATCACCAAGTCAAATATTGATTTAAGTTTCTTAGGCTTAACTAATGCTTTATGAAACCTTTCTTTCAGCTTTTACTTCCTTCAATTCCTATTTTCTATCTACCATTTTTTCTTCCACAATTTTCTTCGACTCTTTCAGCTATTGTCAACCTCACATTTTAAAAATCAATGTGATATTCTGATATGTTTATGTGCACGGGGGCAACTCTATCATATACCTGTTGTGTTGACAGGAGTCAGAAAGTATTTATCAAAATATAAGAGAAAAAGCTGGCAGAATGGCTGTCACTGGCTGAAGACAAAAACCAAACTAAGATCATGACAACAAAACAATGTCTCGTGTCTGTGTGTGTGACAGAGGTGAGAGATTATTTATGAGTTTAGAAATGGTTATAATTGGTGATGATGTACCTTATGCTTTCCAGGCATTTGGATTATTAAGAAGACCAAATTTTGAAAAAAAAAATTTGCTGAGGTCTATCACTCGGATTATCTCTTTGCTATGTCTTAAGGAAGCATAGATTTAAGTGATTTATAAAATTCTTCTCTTTGCTAGGATGGCATAATTTTGACGAGGCTTCATATACCATCAAAGCAGCAAGTTAGCTCAGTGTTCTGCAGGTTTCCCATGTTGAATGGGGACAAGGTCTACATTTTCAGGAGAACCACATTAAATAATATATGTAATAAAAGTAATAAGGAAACTATATTTTATTATATATATATATGTATATATATATATATATATATATATATATATATATATATATATCATTACTACATTCACTCTATCGTTTTGGTCAATAATCAAAAAGTCTTCAATGTAACCTTGAGTTAACTTCAGGTGATTGGGTCTCATTTCAGTCTCCTCATACAAAAGAAAATTGATAGTGTTCTGATCAAAAGTTTTGTCTCCCATAGAGTGGGGACTTGAAAATCACATGCTTTAGGCAAATAAAGGGAAAAAAGATAGCATTTCCCATTTCTGACATGACTTCACATTGTCTTTTGAAAATTTAAGCCTCAGGATACATTATGTGCTTTCTTCTTTGCACCTGGTCATACACCTTTTAGTAAATGCTTGCTGTTAAAATGATAAATGGATGCTATTAAAACACTTTAATGCATAGCACACCAAAAGTGCCTGCTTAAAGGCTAGTTTCCTTTCAGAATTTTGAAGAAGATGCCGTCTCAGCTTTTCTTTCTTGGCACAATTCTTAAGAGAATGGTAATATCTGTATGCCTGTGTTCCTCTAAGCATCCACCAGAGATAATTCTATATCACTGTAAAAACTCCTAGTGGTTTTAATTAGATATTAGTTGGTAAATAACGTGACCCTTCTTGAAGGATTTTGAGTTCCGTAGAAGGTAAAGTGACAAAAATTGTAGGTTGACCTGCTCATTGTTTTCAGAGGAAAAATTCTGCAGTGTATGTAATTACTGACTGAATGACATGTTACTTTGCACATTTGTAAACTTTTAAACTTTGTTAGGGACAAACTCCCTTGCTTTTCAGGGAGAATGAAGAAAAAATTAATGATAAGCTAAGATGTCCAGTGTTTTGAAATACACACAAGCCCTCTTTGGAATTACATGAAAATATAGGCTTTGTAAAGGCATAGGTATCTACTTCTGTGGGCTCATTGAGAATGTCTATTCTTAAATATACTATATGATTAAATGTACTAACAGTATAAAGTAAGTTTTAATTAAATTTTGGAATTTCACATAATCACAATTAATTTTGCATGAAAGGAGATACTATTGGCCTTACAGAGTAGCATCATTTTATCAGTGTTAGTCAAAGACAGTTTTTACGTTTTTGGGAGGCCTGGATGGAGATCTTCATTATAGTCTGAGTAACATATTAAATGTATATAGCAAATGCCACTTATATGCGTGACTAGTTAATAGATTTTATTAGGCATTTAGTGCTTGTAATCCCCGCACTTGGGAGGCTGAGACAGGAGGATCGCAAAGGTTCGAAGTCAGCCTCAGGTACTTATTGAGGCTCTCAGCAACTTAGTGAGACCCTGTTACCAAAAAAAGTATAAATAGGTCTGGGAGTATAGCCCGGAGGTAGAAAAGTCCCTGGGTCCCACCCCCAGTACCACAAAAATAAAAATTATTAAGTGTTTGTGTCTAATATTTAGTCTTACTTAGATATTGTTCAGAATTACATACAATTCTCAGACTACAGTGATATAATACTAAATAAACTGAGTCCTTAGTGATTCATCATGTCTAAAGTATAGCTTTATTCATGGAAACCAAAGTTTCTTTTTTTTTTTTTTTTTCATTTTGCTAAGGAAAGTATAGGTGTTATCTCCTCGAACGGGTAACAATTAAATTTCTGCACTAAAACCCTGATCTTTTTATTTTGCACATTCTCTTTGTTTTGATGTTTGTTTAGTTTTGTTTTGTGGTGCTGGGGATGAAATCTAGGGCCTCTCACATCCTAAGCAAGTGCTCTACCACAGAGCTACACTCCCAAGTCCTTTCTTTTCCAAGTTATACTCCTCAACTTATTTTAATTTGCTAGCCTAACAAAGGAGTTAAATCACCTACTTTTCACAAGTCCTCCCTCTGTGTCTGAATATCAACCAGCAAGTAATGATTTCTTACCTTCTGACAACTCCCATTGTCAAAGGGAGGCTATTTAGAAGTTGGTACGAAGTGAAAATAAATACCTGGTTTCCCACAGGCAGTCCTGGGAAATGCCTTCTATCATTTGTAATTTCTCTGACGTTATTTGGTGGTTCTGATTTATCACCTCACTGCTGCATGAGTCAGCCGTGAAATCGCTATGACTCAATGGAACATAACAAAGGCAATCAGAAAAGTGACATTTGAATGAAGGGCTGGTGGATGGTTTTGAACAGGATTTCATTAACTTAAAGAACTAAGGCAGAGTCACGCCCCCAACTTTCTGAAATCTTACCACATCAGCATTTCAGTTCTTTTTCTTCATTAATTAATGCTTCTGAACTGGGAAAATAATCACCGTTGGTTGTTGACAAATGACACATAGGGACTTATGGGAGAGTGACAGTATGGGTTATTCTTCTTTTGCATTTCATTTTTTATTTTTTCCATTGTGTTCAGAATAGTTTTTTTTTTTTTTTGGACGTCTTACAAATTAGTTTCCTACTGCTTTTAAATTTCTTTTCTACCCACTTCTTTTTTTCCCCAGGTGGTGAGTCAGTGGCAAAATGAATTTATTCTTGCATTAAATATTTATTGGGTCTGGATTCTGTGTCAGGTATTGTAGAAGACGATGAGGTTGAAGGAAGGAGGAGGCAGACATAACCCTCACTCTCAAAGAGGTTTGAATTCGGTGAAATGGGTAAAAAGAGTCACATTTACTTTTCTTGGCTAAATGTCATTGATCTTGATTGGGTAAATGTACATTTTCAAACCTCAAAGACTGCTTTATCCTGGGCATGGTGTTGCATGCCTGTAATCCCAGGTCTTGGGAGGCTGAGGTAGGAAGATGGCTGGTTCAAGATCAGACTCAGTAACTTAGCTAGAATCTCAGAAACCTTGAGAGACCCTGTTTCAAAAAAAATTTTTTTTAAGTGCAGGTAATATAGCTCAGAGGTAGAATGCCTCTGGGTTCAATTCCAAGTGCACCCCTCGCACACACACAAAGAATATTTCATATACAAGCAACTTGGCATTGCTGTACTTTTATACTTATTTTAAGGTACAAGGATCCTCATGTAAAAATGAAAATATGGGTAAAGAGTGACCTATAGATGGGAATATGGTCATTTGAGCACTTCTCCTCTTAGTCCTATGGACTCTCTCATTAGACATTATGTTGGGTATCCCTTTCTTGCTTTGGAAATATTATTTAACTCCTGTGTGCTCCGCGGAGGCATGCTGGATTTTCTTTTCACTAAGAGAACTCACTTCACTGGTTGCAAACTTCATCCAGAAATTGTAATGTTTGTCATTGTATCCTAAGGAGAATGGGGAATAAAAAATCAAGTTCTCAGGAACGCGTCTTTACATTCATGAAAGCATGATTTCAAGTCCAAATGAGCTAAAGTCTTTAAGAACATGAAATATGCATTATTCACTTTGGTAATAGCAGCACGGAGGCAAGTGCCTCTGGGACAGAACAGTAAAGGAATGCCATCTTTTCTTGCAAGCGTACTGGGTGTCAGGTGTTGCGCTACAGAGTAAGATGTACTTATATGACGAAATGAGCATTGTACAGAAGGAAGAGTGAAGTCTACTGAAACATTCATAGAACCTGCAGAGATTAATATAATACTTTTGGAGGAAATCATGCCAGCCTCACAGGGCTTAGGAGGGGAACGCGCCAACAGGAAGGAATAGAGATTGGACTTTGGGAAGGTTTGCATTCTTCTAACTGTCAAGAGGAACGATAGCTCAGAGTGCAATAGGAATTTGATTAAGAAAAACTAGGTGCCCTATCTTAGCTAGACAGAGCACACTGTGTTCTTGATTGGCCTGAGAACCCAGTGATAACAAAATCACAATGGAAAAAACACAGGCAGATGAGGTAAACAGTAATGTGGGGTGTAGATGTGTGCCTCTTCACCTTTAGGAAAAATTTAGAGAAGAGTCTGAGATTCAGATTAGGAATCAGTGTGTGAAGAGGAAATATGACTTACTTACGCACGTAGCAACTTGATCCTCAATGCTAGAAGGTTATTCCCGGTACCAATCAACTCTTGTTTGTCACGCTGCAGTTGTTGAAGTCAGCATGAGGCAATAAATCATGCAACCATTTTTTCAACTATGTTTTCACCCAGTCTACTCATAGATTGGGGCTTAGGAGGATAAATTAAGAAACAGAAACTCATGATTGGGAAAAGATTGACATGTTTGTTTTATTTTTCTTGGGACAATGTCTTAAGCAGTGTAAGTTTCTTGAGCCATTCTATTTGCCTGGGAGACTTTCAAGGGTTGGGCCAACCATCCAGACAGGACATTTTGGTTGAAGAACCAACATTAAGGATTTCTCATAGGTGATTGATGGTGTTTGGTTTTCAAATCTGTCTTATAGCACATAAATTATTATGATAACCATTTTACTGATGAGTAAACAAAGATTTGGAGAAGATAGGTGACTGGTTGAGGGTCACAGTGTCTGTACTATTGATATTAACTTCATTTATACCAGACCTTATTTTATTTTGTTTTTGTGGGTCTGGAGATGGAACTCAGCGCCATTTGAACTTCAAGCTACACCCCAGCCCTATTTTTTATTTTTGAAACCGTGTCTCACTAAGTTGCAGAGGGCCTTACTAAGAGCTGAGGCTGTCCCCAAACTGCGATCCTCTGGTCTCAGCCTCCCAAATGCTGAGATTACAAGCATGCACCACCACGCCTGGCTATACCAGACCTTATTTTAAAATGAACCATAAATATCCAGAAATAAACAAAGGTCTTATGAGAACTATATATATATAGTTTCTAGAAAAAGGAGTCAATTTTTCACCATACATAAGAAAGGGGTAGGAGATAAGATTGAGACGGGATACCGTAAACAGCTTTGTATTTCAGAAGTTTTGCTGTTGCAAAAATGTGATTGAAAACTAAGACAGAAATTCAGCAGAGAAATTCTTAACTATTGCAAAGGAACTGAACCGGCAGTGCAAATGGGGTCTATGATCTCTTGCTTCAGTTTCTGGCAACTGGCTGGAGAATATAAAGATCATACTCATAAAATCTTACATGTCAGCTGTGATTTCATCCAACATCCTCACTGTTAAAGATGGCCTGCTAATGTCAATGTAAATGAGACTGAATAATTGGTCTCACAAACTGGGCTCCAGATGAATTAACCCCTCTTCCCTTCCACAGTGCATTGTGCTCAAACCCAAGGGTCCATACACTAAACTCATAGATGGAGTCTCACCCCCTCAAAGTCCGTTCTGCATGCGGTATGTGGATGCTCACGGCACTCTTACCCTGTGCTCACATGGAAAATCCCCCTGGCATTTAAGACTGTCGTCTTCCTCCAGCCTTCCTGTCAAAAAGAGAACAGTCCTTTCTGAAATGCTGCAGAGCAGTGAGTTGGTAGACCCGCTATGGAAATGGTATGTTACAGCCCAGCAGGCCTCCAACATCCTCCTGCTAGGAAGATGCAAAAATGAGACACACATATGAGTTAGGACCCAGAGAAGCATTTAGTGAGTGAGCAAGGTCACAAGGTTAAAAATCACAATTTCTCACTTCTAATTCTAACCACAGAAATAGCTTTCAAACTGTTTCCATAGAAATTTAATATGTTACAGTAACACAATGTAATACAGCCAATAATTATTGGGTACCTATATACCTGGCGCTGAGCTAAGTATATTTCAAGCATGGAACCATTTAGTGTCTTAATCTCCCTAATAAAATGATACTTATTTTTATCTCATTTTGCAGATAAGCAAAGAGGTTCAGTGAGGCAAGATCCCATACCCAAGATTAAAGATCTAATTTTACATCAGATTTAGATGCAGATCTATGTGGCTCTAAAACCTTGGTTGCTCAGACTCTAACCAACACTGTTTCTCAAAATGGAGGCCAGAAATCAATGCAGATAAAATGGTTCTACAGGCAGTAACACTACTGGATGCCTAATATGTACGGTATGATCTATCAAGAAAACAAGGGTTTCCTATGTATTAGACAGGCCAGTCTCAGACTTGGCTTTTGGTGGGACTCAACTCATGGCAGGGACTCATAAACATCTTGAAAGCAAGAGAGAACTCTGGGAGGCAAAATTTCATTCCAATTATTTAATAGAACTAAATTTATCCAGAGAAAAAGCATTAATCAGAAAGATGGAATGGGAGATGTTCTGTACAAGAAATGACAGCTGTCTCCTAAAGAAAGAATACTGGGGGGTTGTATGCATTCCCCATTGGGTTTTAAAATACATCACTGGGCTAAAGGGACACATGGAATACATTTTATAGAGACAAGGATTTTATATTTTGGCAAACACTCGGCAGTACTACACTATAGGGATGTGGTTTGGTAAGCTTGACTGTTCTATCATACATTGGAATATTTGTATTGTTTAATGAGGTATTTTTCACATCTGGTAAAAGAACTAAAGTTGACTTCTGAGAAACATAATTTCAGGAAAACAGAGATAAACTGACCATTGGACTTATCAAGGTTAAACATTGAAAAAGGTATAATTCATGCAAATGTTTAGCCTTTTTTACATTGTACAAGGGCAAAACCTGCTTGGGCTGGTATTTACTTTTCTAATTAGAAAAGCTTGAGTGATGTGAACAATTAAGATAATACAATACCTTTACAAGATAATTAATCTTTTCTTTGTGATTCACCCCACCACATCCCAAGCTGATAATGTTATTTACCTCCCAGTTAAGGGTATGTTAGAATGTAATTGGAGCCATTTGCTTTGACTATCAGAGGAGAAAAGATCATGCAATTTGCATCTCATATATCTAGAAATTAAAACTGAAGGACTGACCACTTGACACCACAGAAGTTCTTGAAATGAAGCCTGCTGAGCTCAATTTGTTGTGGCGGCTAAGTGATTCTTCTCTCCAATTTGAATGCATGATGAAACTCCTATTAGAACATTGCACTATAATAATTGACAACATAATGAAACTGACAAAAACGAAATGCAAATACTCTCTACTGACCCTTCAGAACTGCGCTCTAAACTTAGAAGCAAAAGCCTTTGTAAGACAAGTATTCTCTGCCCACCCATCCCCCTTCTTCTGCCCCCTGTCCACCCATCAGAAACAGGGGATAGATTCTTCTGGACACCTGACCTTTAGAATCAAATAGCTGAGAGTTAGCTGTTACTGTGGGGTTGCAGATTTTTGGAAATCCTAACAAGTATACAGATTTAATCAGAAATAATGATTGAAATCATCTCTTTCTTTTCCATTTCACCATTGCTTTCTAAACTAAATGTATTTGCAGCATGCAAAAAAAAACAGAAAAAAATGTTCTCTCAGTGTAATAAGTTTATAAAATAATTTAGCTTCATTTAAAAACAAACCTGATGTTTCTAGCTTTCTGAAGTTTTCCATTGATCTGTAAAATCTTCATCAGGCATGAGAACTGGTCATAGGAAATCACTAATCTACATACACGGGCTCTCTGGATTTGTTGTTTTCAATGAACCTTTCCATCCATGATAATCTGGCCTCTAAGCCGTTTAGAAGCATAGCTAGTGATAGCTTTAGTTGCTGATTCAGAGGTCCCCTGTCTCCCTCATCGACTGGAGCACCATTAGCCGTTGACAGGCGTGATCATTTTTTACCCTACTGCACCCATTGTTGATATCTCTCTGGAGCCATTCTTTCTCCTTCGTTCCTGCAGTTTCCTCTTCCTTTGTCATTAAAAGTTTGGTTTCTTCAGTGTTCTCTCATGATGCTCTTACCTTTCTCACTCTGCACACTCATCCTGGGTAAATGTTATATATTCCTGTGGCTTCAGTGACTCACACATTTTGGTACCCATTCCAGATCTTGCTTTAAGATATAATTCAGATATTTAAAAAATTTCAAATTGTTAAATTCCAAATATTTTCTAAAAATATTCTCCAAACACTAGATATTTCCACTTGAATATCATGAAAGTACTTCAGACAAGTCCCCAAGTGACCCTTCTTTTATCCCTGTCCTTTTGCGATCCATGACCCTGTTCGTAGAACTACTGTGCCCCTATTGCTCAAGCCTCCTACCTAGATATCACCTTGGTATTCACCAAGTCTTATTATTTCTGCCTCTTGTCACATGGAGTTCTTCCCTAGGTAAATCAAGGGGATCCCACCACCATCTTTACCAAACCATTCTTCTTACTACAGCCAGAGCTTGTTTCTGAAACCCACATCTACTTATGTCACTTGCTAATGGTGTCCCAGTGGCTCTCCACTTACCATATGGCAAGACCCAGGATCTCAGACCTGAATCCAAAATCCTGCAACAGCTGTAAGCTGCTTTTTGCTTTCAGTGCCAGCTAATGATTTGATTATTCTACCCATTTTATTTCCCTTTTCTTCCATCTCTAGGCAACATTAGAGAAATTTTTGTTTCCTATACATTTATGATTATAATCAATGTCAAAGATTTTATTTCTCTTTTAATATTTTTGTAGACCAAGTATATATATATATATATATATATATATATATATATATATATCATATACAAATACAATAAGGCAATAAAATATATTATTTGGTAAGCATACAGGTTTTGGGATCAGAAACTTGGGTTTTAGCCCTTGCTTTTCTATTTAGTATTTCTTCCGGTCTCAATCATATAAATAGCCACTTCAGTTTTTACTTTTTTAGATGTATAACAGGGAGAATATTGATTCTCTTTTTCCTAGTTTTCATTTGTATAGCATGAATGTTTAATGTAGTCTATACTGAGGTGTTTTGTCATTTTGTTATTATATAGAGAATGTTTAAACTAGTTATCCTAATATTTAACACTGTATAATGATTGTTTTTGTGTGGTACTGGGGGTTAAATCTAAGGGACATTCCAACTCTAAGCTACACTTTTAGCCCTATTTTAGTGTTTAGTTTGATATAAGGCCTCATTAAGTCACGAACACCTCACTAAGTGACTAAAGCAGGTTTAAACTTGCAATCTCAGCGTCTCAAGGACTAGAATTACATGTGTGTGCCACACCATTCCCTGCAAACATTCTGCATAGTTCTTCATACTTAATCTCTCCTTACAAACAAAAGCAGGCCTTGTCTATTATTATTCATCCTGGTCAATCTCTAGCACCAAATAGGTAATCTTAACTACTTTTTGTTGGCTGTTTTATCTAAAACAATTTTCTTGTCCTTCTACTTTGGTGCCTGTAATTTACTTACCAACTTCTTGTTTAGTTTGGTTTGTTTAAGGTCTTTCTTGTCTATGAAACCTTCTCAGATGTCCACTACCCTTCAGTGTTTTTCTTTTCTCAGAGTTCTCTCAGAGTTTTCAGAAAACTCTTAGAGTTTTCTCTGACTATTGATGCATCTTTTTTTTTTTTTTTTTGGTCATACTGGGGATGGAACCCAGGGGCATCCAAGCTACATCCCCAGTCCTATTTTTTTAAGTCTTTATTTTTTGAAACAGAGTCTCACTGAGTTGCAAAGGGCCTCACTAAGTAGCTGAGGGTGTCTGCAAACCGTGATCCTCTGGTCTCTGCCTCCCAAATGCTGGGATTATAAGTGTGCACCGCCATGCCTAGCTATTGTTCCTTTTAGTAAACACTGTTTCGGACAGTTCTTAAATTACTTTATATGTATAAAAAAGTAAAAGCCTGGCACAGTGTCAAGCATGTGTAATTCCAGTACATGGGAGGCTGAGACAGGAGGATCAGTGGTTTGAGGCCAAGTGGGAAGTAATTTAAGGAGACACTATTTCAAAATTAAAAAAGGCTAGAGTGTAATTCAAAGGTAGAGTGCCCTGGGTTCAGTCCTCAGTGCCAAAAATAAACAGAACAGCCTCTTGGGTATGCATGGATGGGGCTGAATTGATATTTTAACTGAATTATAGAGTAGCCTCTATGATGCATTATACATTCCCTACTTCTGTACTCTTTACAGGTTTTTTTCAAGTATTGTTATATTTTTATTGTAAGAGTTATTTGTTGATGTTACTGAAATCTCTACATTTTTAAAATCACAAAAATCACAAAAAACGAGAAATGATACTCTTCATCTTTTGCAGGTTTTCTTTTACTTAAAATTGAAAATCTATGTTCTGTAGAACCTAAGTATCCCAAAGCCAAAAATTGTACACTGGTTTCCGAATTTTGACCTCTTTGGGCATTTCCTAGATTTGTGATTATTTTCTAATTTTTGGAAAGTTTTCTCCTGCTTAGATCAATTATACAGGTGTCACTTTCTAAAAAAGAAAGATTTTCATTGCCCTGCAGGGATAATAAGTGCAAGTCTAGAGCATAGTATCATATTACAAAACACATTAAATGTTCAGCATCTCTTTTCTGCATGCCTTCCTGTAGTATATGGAGACCCTGACCAAGTTAAAATTTAAGGAGAGGCTATAGAAGTAATAGACTATGAGAGAAACATTTTTCTGTACTATTTTCTCTTAAAATTCTAACTTTAAACAGTCAAGCACATCTGCACAGCAGAATGTCAGCCTCCCATTATATTCTTTTTGTACAAGTCAGGCATTATAAATTTCTGATTTCTCTCTCTAAGCTTTCTTATTCTTTCATTCACCATTAAGACTTTCTGGGCAGAAAATTGGCTTTTAGGTGGCATTTTTCTCTGTATCAAAACCAGAAATCAAATCAGGAAGAATCTTAAAAAATCATGCAAATATTCACTTGAACAGACATTTCATGCCTCTCTCTCTCTCTCTCTCTCTCTCTGGATTGTTTGTAGTTGGTTTAAAAAAGATTTTAGACTTACTGTCCTATTTACTAAAAGCATTTTTCATCTTATACTTCCTGCCTTTATGTGTGAAGTATTGATGTCTTTGAAAAGAAACAAAGATGTTCCTTATGGCATGAGGATGAGTTTCCTGTTACATCTGTCTAATTTAGTCTTATATACAATATGATGAAGAGTTAAGAAATTAGAGAAATAGTTTTGCGAAAGTGTGTATGTGTGTGTGAGTGTGTGTGTGTGTGTGTGTGTGTGTGTGTGTAAGGTCATGGAACAGGGGACAGATAGGACTCAATTTTCTACCCAGCCATTGACAGACCAACTTAAAATGGTTTTATTTTTTCATCAGTATTATTTTATTTTTAAAATATGCTTTTTCTTGGTGCATTTATATATACATTCTCTATTGACTCCTTCACATTCTTTCTAAAGAGAAGAATTTTGCAGGAAACTGTTTGAAAAGCCCCAAATTGAACGAAAATGATTTGGTCGATCAAAACCGCACAGGCTGTGTTATATGTGACTGAACCTGCTTTTGATAGAGATTTCCTAAAAAGAACTTGCATTCTGTATTTTCCAGGCTGAACTGCAAAAACCCTGCCCCAAGTCTATTATTTCCATGGGCCTTTGCTCAGAGGTGGTTTAGTGATTACGCTGTTACTGCATCTCTAATTTTTAGCTTTTAATGAGGACATGTAAGTGTGCCTGTGGAATTTTTATATTAATGTCAGAGTGATTTAAGAATAGACCATGAATATGAAAGAAAAAAAATCTTCCTCTTCCAGAGTTAGCCTTTTATTTAATTGTGTGGCCAGTGACAGAGCCAAGAGCCCTGGAAAGGGACGTTCGGCTCCTTCTTCTCCAGGCATCTTCTCTGGGGCTTTTGAGATAAAACCAAACATGGACATCTACAGATCAACATGTCCATTTCTGGGCCACCTTACATAATTAGAAGCATCAACTCTAGGCCATTTCACCTGTCGGTAGCATCCAATTACTGCTTCCATTTTGAGCTGGAGAAAGAAGTGTAAAACAGGTATCTCTATCCCATCTGAGGTCATTTCGGGACACTACTCATGGGAGAAATGATCTTTGGTTTGGTTTGAGATTCCTCTTTAAACTCTTTTAAACAAAGCAGCTAAAATACTTGGTTTTCACCGTAAGAATCATACTCCACATCCTCATTACGATGATCCAACATACAAACTGCTCCTAAGGCAAAAGGTAAATGAGTGATGGTCTTTAGATCAGCCATGTCGCCTTCTTCTTGTCTCTGAAAGGTTTATCCAGATTCATCCTGATAAATATTAAGACAAAGACCGTGTTTTGAGTATGACAACAAATGTTCAAGTGCATTCTGTGTTTTGTGTTAAGATTGACTTTAGTGTTCGAAGCACACACATCAATAATCTTGAGCTTTGGTTTAAACCATTTATGTGAAAGTCCAAATTGCATATGCAGTGGTGATAATTGTATCCTATTAGCAAAGAGTGAATTGTATTTAAACAATAATTGCAGACAAATGACATGTAGATCGATACACGAGATGGCATCAAGCTGCATACACTATTGATTCGCTGCCACGTTCTTCTCTAGGTTAATGCTCTGAAAATATGATTTACAGTATGACTCTAATGAGTCGCATTCTTTTAGACATGATAAAGTCTCATGGACACAATAAAAATTTAAGTCATGTACTGCAGAACTGCTTTAAAATATGATTATGAAATTATCCCCCAACTGAATTTGTTTCAGAGAAATAATGAAAGATGTGCATGTAAAAAGTTATAAATAAATAGTTTGGAAACAGCTGCTACTAATTGTATAAAGTTATATATATATATTGTTTTACATGGGAGAAAATAAAGACAGTCCTCTTATTTTTATAAATAACTTTAAATATAAATTTGGAGCCAGGTACATTGGCACACACCTGTAATATCAGTACCAGGGAGGCTGAGACTGGAGGATTACAGGTTCAAGGACAGCCTAAGCAACTGACTAAGACCCTCAGTAATTTGGTCAGCTGTTGTTTCCAAATAAAAAATAAAAATGGCTGCAGGTGTAGCTCAGAGTAGAATGTCCTTGAGTTCAAGTCCTAGTACAATAATCAATAAATCAATAATCAAAAGCAGGGCAGGTGCCGCGACATAGAAGGGCTTGGTGTAGATATAGCAATGCAACAGGAAAAGAAAAATATAGAGAGATGACTAGTTTGTAAGTGAGTGGAATTCAGTGTGGAAATTGATGTGATATGAACCTAATAAGCCAATTTGTGAAATTCTTGGTGCAATGAATCCTCTTGTCCAATCAAGCATAAAGTCTAAGATTTGTACTAATTGTGACATGGTTGTAGAATATAATATCAAGTGCACATGAAGCAAATGAACCATGCTTTAACACCAGAAATTAGAAGGAATCTTCTGAGATTCTCAGGCATTAAATTTGCATGTTTCAATAATTCCTACCACAATTTTAAGGTCATGAAAGCCCCAGCTGACAGCTGTGTTGAGTTGACTTGAATTGGAGAACCTTTATATTTCACCTGTTTAGAACTACAGACTGAAAATTGTTTCTCTCTCCAAATATAAATTTATCTTTGCCTACTAAAGATGTACAAATAACTAAATAAAGAGGTATCTATATCTCTATCTATATATGCATATATACACAAAAAGTAATTAGTAGCAACTTATCATTATCATGGTTACTGATGTCTGGTCTACCAGATAACAACTCTGGCCATTCAATGTACAAAAAACACTACATTTGATCACTTTCTTGGGTTGAGATACTATTTTAAAATCATTCTTTAAAGTAATAGACTGATTTTTTAACAATATGCCTTTAGGTGGTCTTTCTCATGTTGACGAGAATATACTATTCATATCTCATATCTTAGCCAATTTTTTATATTTCAGGATTTGTGCAATACTGTAGCACACGCTTGTAATCCCCGTGCTTGGGAGGAGGAGACAGGAGGATTACACTGGTTTGAAGCCAGCCTGGCTGGATTATTAGACCCTGTTTCCAAATAAAAATATAAAATGGGTCTGGGAGTGTAGCCAGAGGTAGAAGGGCTTCCAGGAACCTCAGTACCACCAAGAAAACAAAACAAAACAAAACAACACCATGTATTAAGACCAAGAGGGGAGGTGACAAGGCATAATTAATAACAGAGTTTTGTTACAGCCTAATAAAAAATAAATGTCCTAGCTGGACATGGTGGCACATGCTTGTAAGCCCTTCTTTTGGGAGGCTGAGACAGGAGGATTGCGCAGGTTTGAAGCCCACCTCAGCTACTTAGTCAGCAACTGAGTGAGACCCTGTTTCCAAATAAAATATAAAAATAGGTCTGGAAGTATAGCCCAGAGGTAGAAAGCCTCTGGGTTCCACCCCCAGTACCACAAAAATAAATAAATAAGTAAATAAATGTCCTTTTAAATTAAAGTTAAGACAAAGTGTCCTGAAATCAGCATAGCACTGAATAGCTTTAAAAATGCAATCAGATAAGAAAAATAAGAAGAAACTGAAAAAGAAGCAAAGTAGTCCTTAGTGTGTCCTTAGTACTTAGTCCATAGTACTTAGTCCTGTAGTACCAAGTTCTTAGCCCTTAGTACTATATGATAATTTATGTCTCAGCTCCAACAGAAATTGCAGATAAACGATTAGCATCAACAGGAGTGTTCAGTAAGGTCATGCAGGCAATAACCAGTTAGAAAATAACAATTGGAAAGAGATTATACTAGAAAAAAAGATACCAAATATGAATGAATATTTTAATACTCTATTCAAGAACTTTATAAAGCAAGTTATATGTCACTTTGGGAAAATTAGCAAAGTTCGTCAAATTGATAGTTAAATTTGATGTGATTTTTTCAGTCCAGAACATAATTTGGTATTTCAGAAGAAAGAACAAACCTACTGTAAAGTTTATTTGAAAAAAAAAGGTAGAATAAGTAACTGTCTCACTATACCTTTCTTAAGATCCATCTAAAGTCCCTGTGTATTATATATAAAACAAATACAAGTTGAGTCTGAGGAGCCACAGGGTGATACAGGCAGTGATGTTAGGATCTGGTGAACATATGAGGGTGTAGGCAACTGGCTACAGAGGAAGCGTGAGTCCTCAGGTTGGAGAAAGACCCTGGAAATCATAAATGCGCGGATACACGCAAACATCTCGTTTTGTTTTGTTTTTTTTCTTCTTCTTTAAACCCTACAATGAACGACAGGGGGAAATGGAACATTGACTTTTGGAATTCATATCACACAGATTAACAACATGATTATCACATTTCTCCATTTTACATGAACTTATATAAGAAACATAAATGAGATTTTAGAAGTTAAAAATATATAATTTTTTTTTTTTGCAGAACTGGGGATGGAACCCAGGTGCATTCTATCTCCGAGCTTCATCCCCAGCCCTATTTTCTATTTTTTATTTTGAAACAGGTTTTCACTAAGTTGTAGAGGGCCTCACAACTTGCTGAGGCTGGCCACGAACCTGTGATTCTCCTGTCTCAGCTTCTCACGTACTTGGATTAGAAGCGTGCACCACCACACCGGACTAGTATAAGATAATTTTTGTAGCACTAGTTTCGCATTGCCAATAAACACAACCAAAAATCCAATATAAAATTTAAAATTAATCTGGGCATGAGGGTGCATGTCTGTGACCCCAGTACCTGAGAGGCCAAGACAGGAAGACCTCTCAGTAACTTAGACCTGTTTTCATAACAGGGATTGGGGTGTAGCTTAATGACAAAATACTGCAGGGTTTAAACCCCAGTATCATTTACACAAAACAGTCTTAAAATGAAATTTAAAACAATGTTAAAGTTATCCCTAAAATCGAGCAAGAGAAACAAACAAACAAAATAACAGTAATAACCAAAGAAATGTGAAGGTATAAAACAAAATCATAGAAGCAAACTGCACATTTTAATAAAGGCTAATGGGTGAATAGTATAATTTAAAGGGAGATGCTGTCAAAACTATTTTTTAAAAGATAAGGCTTGCTGTACCATCTCATACATTGCTCCACAGAATTATCTTAGTCATTGCTTCATAGAGTAATTGTGAATTCTCTCCAATTCTAAGACATCATATTATGAATTAGCTCAATTATATTGTATATCTGAAAGTGCCGCTTTCATGCTTTCTTTTCTTTCTCTCTTTTTTTCTTCTTTTCTCCTTTCCTCCCCTGCTTTCCTTCCTTCCCTTTCCCCTTCTCCTCTTCTCCTCCTCCTCCCTTCCTTCTTCTTCTTCTTCTCTCTCTATCTCTCCTCTTCCTCTCCCTCTCTTCCTTTCCCCTTCCCTCCCCCTTTCCCTCCCTTTCTCTCTTTCTGTTTTTTCTTTTCTGGAATTGAACTCAAGGGCACTTTACCTCAAGATCTAGACTCACACCTATTTTTTTTTTTTAAATTTTGAAACAGTATCTAAGTTATCATGTGCTGTACTTCAAATCTGTGATTCTCCTGTCTCAGCCATTTTTGCTACTGGAATTAACAGCTGTACACCACTGTGCCCACCTACTCTAATGCTTCCTTATCTAGATAAAGAATTGGCCTCCTAAAAACCCTGACTCCAAAGTCAAATGAATAAATCCACAGGCAAGGCCATCATGATAAACAGGGTCTACAGACCGAGCAGAGTTTGTAGAAAATGAATTGATATCATATCCTCAGAAGAAATTTTAAAAGTTAAGAAGTTCATTATGATCTCTGTAGCACCAAATTAACAATACCAATAAACTGAAAGGCCAATATAACATTTAAAATGAGCAGCCAAATTCAAGAAATGCACTGGCATCCCTGGTCCTAAGGAGGCCAGGACATTTAAGAACATCTTGGAGAATGGCTGAGTGATGTATGTGTGCATGTAGGTGTCTACCATGTTGTACTCCATTAAGATGTATGACTACAATACACCAATTTAAAAAATTTAAAAAAGAACATCTTGATGAAATTGGGATTGGATCTAAACCGTTTCTATTTCAGTGTTATGCCATGATGACATGTGCTCATGAAAAGGGTTTTTGTTGTCCCCTCAGCCATTTTTAGGCCATTTACTAAAATATAGTTGACTAAGTCATATATGAGCAAGTGGTTCGGATGTACGATGGCCCAGTAAGGTAACTGTATGTCACAGCAGCATGCTGCACGTTTCAATAGGCTAGAGAGAAGAATTTTGAAAGCTTTTACCATATAGAAGTGATAAATATTTGAGAAGATAAACATGCTAAACTTTCAATATGATGCAATGTGTACAGGTATTGAAACATGGCCTGGTACCCCGCTAATATGCATATTTATTCTGGTACTAGAATTGAACCCAGGGTGTCCTTCCACTTAGCTTCATTCTCAACCCTTTTTATTTATTTTTTTTAAACACAGTCCTGCTAAGTTGCTGAGTCTTGAAACGGCAATCCTCCTGCCTCAGTTTCCCAAGTATTGAGATTATAGGCAGGTATTATCATGTCTGGATAATAGGCACAATATTTATGCTTTTATGTATCAGGGTAGATGTAAAATAAAGTCAACTATGATTGTGAACACTAGAAATTTTGAAGAGAATAATCACATAATACCAAACATGCCATTTTTCCTTCTTTTATCAATAAGAATGATCTTTCAAAATTATACATATTCTGAAAAAAATTTAAATGTACTTAAATGTTTTATATTTGTCTAGCCATTCCACATATTTTGAATTATGTCTTCTATTGTGTGTATGATAATTTGGAATCAACTTGTAGTCTGCAATATTAATTGAAAATTAGCCTAGTAGTCACTGATCCATAGAAAAAAGTAACCATGCAGTGCATATTAAGATAATTAATAAAAGAACAATCCATTTGTATAGCATTTAGACCTAAACAAATGCTCATTTTAATTTAAGGGACATCATTTTAATATCTTTCCCGCAACTTATCTACAGTGAGAAGCTGAAAGGTTAGCCCAAGAAGATTGCAGTGGTTATGAACTAATAAACAACAACAGAAAAGACAATACTAAAATAAATTGCAAAGAAAAATATGTATCATAACATTTTCACATTCTTTTTCAAGAGTCTTTATTTCTCTTTATAAAATACATCATCAGGAACACCATATGTGGATTCCCTGGTGACAAAGGTTAGTAGTAGAAGTAGACAGAGTGAAGAAAAAAACTTAAATAGCAAGAGGTCTATAAACATTTACAGTCTTGGCTACTGTTAGAAAAGGCACACTAGTATTTTCATGTGTTCTTCAAGGTTGTTGTATAAAGCTAATTAATAGCATTTACTCTAGTGTCTTGTTGCAATAAGGTGGGAAACTGCTCCATTTCTACTCGTAAGTCATCAAGTAGATCAACCATATGCAAAGAGGATATAAGCATCCTCAATTAAGATTTTTTTAGAATTTCAGTTTCTTTCTGACAGCTATGATTTAGGACCGTACTCTTTTTCTATTTCTTGACATTGGAGAGAGTTCACCACCAGGTGGGAAAAACCCACCTAACTCTGCAGCTATAAATGTCAAATGGCAGAATTCAACTACATTTTTCTTCTGCAGAACAATATTGTTCTCTCCTTTCAGATTAAAGCTCGCTGTGAATTTATGTGTAAATAGACTTTATACTTATGTCTCTTCCTTGTTTTCTGAAAAAAATATTTTTAATAATCCAGAAAGTGACTAAGTTGCAAAAATCTTTCACCATGTTTATCATTAAAAGTCCTTTCCAGAAAGAAATGCAATTGGGAAATCTGGTGATCCTTCCACAGTTTAGAAAACATGCAAAGAAAATTATAGCTATCTGGAAATGTGGTACCTAACGATAGACACATTAACCTTGCTTTCTTTCTGGACAGCATTTCTTTCTGATAATTCAAGGCACTTGCACTTGCTATCCTCTGCACTCTTACATTTTTTTCTTCTTTCTTCTCATGCTTGGACCATCAGATTAAACATTTCCTATTACAGATAATTCTAGACCATCTCTAATTAAGTTTCTCTTATATACCTTTTTTCTTGTTTCTTTTATAATTCTTATAATTTATACTTGCTTTTCTTGTTTATCCCCCCCCCCAATTTTTGGTCTCCTACACAAGAATTTTAAATACATCATATTAGAGAGCACACTCAATTTTTTAAATTTTTATCTTTAACTTATCCAGTTTTGTGTCTGATAATAAACCCTAAATAAAGTAAACCTTAAATAAGTATTTACTTATGAATTAGTAAATATTAACTAGGAAGCAGTTAATTCTTTAGCCAGTGAGACTGAACAGTGGATCAAATAGAATCAGAAGCCATATTTATAATCAACCGGGATGTGTTAGGTTATGCTACAATAACAAGCAACCCACAGGACGTAAATCTCCATGACTTAAGACCCAATGTTTATTCTTTCTTTCTCATGCAAAGTACATTAGCTTGGGTAACTTTCCATGTACTTGGCTTCCATACATATGTGTAACATTCAACATCTATATCATGACATGTTTCCATGAGAAGTATGACAGAGGAGAGCTCTGGCACATTCAATGTTTCTACCTGAAAGTCATAATGCAACTTCTGTTCACCTTTTATTATTCAAAGTGGATCATAGGACTGCATTTCACTTTAGTAGGGTTGGATATTACAGTCCGACCATATGAAGCAGGGAGAGGAACCAGGTAGCCGCAGGACACTAGTAAAGTCTGCCACATTGAATGAATTGCATGGCATGCTCTGCAGATCTCATCCCTCTATTTCTTCTTTGGAGAAAATGCTGCTATGTGATTTGAGAGAAATGAAAGGGGAATAGATTTCTTACTTCCCATATTTCTGTGGTCACTAGAGAACTGTTAAAGTCTTGCTGAACTAATGCTAGCTTAAATCTGGCAATACATAATGGTTAAGTGCTACAGAGTGTGATATCAGATTAAGTAAAATTTGAGTAATAGCACAAGTAAGGGCCCTATGGAAGCAAGTAGGCACTTGAGATTCATGCAGATTGCAGTTTTCATGGGAGTAAAAGAGATTATCCATAACAAGAATTAAGAAAGGAAGGAAGAAAGGGAGATAGGGAGAAAGGAAGGAAGGAAGGAAGGAAAGAAGGAAGGAAGGAAGGAAGGAAGGAAGGAAGAAAGAAAGGAAGGAAGGAGCCCACATAGCAGGTAAGGAAAATTGTATGAACAAAAGTATGTGCATAGAATAGACTTGACCAGTGAACGAGAGGGCTAGCCTTAGTTTAATGCACATGTAAGTTGACATAGTAAGGGCCAGTAATGTCATCATGGAATAGAATAATTTAAAGAACAAGTGGAATTGTGTTTGTAACCAGTGTGGAAAAGTCACTGAAAAAAGAAAAAAAACAGAGTAAACAGTGAGCTCAACAGAAAAGTTGCTTATTATTCTCCAACTCATCTGCCTGCAAAAATAACAAGAGTTGAGATTTTAATTAGTGGGCCTAAATGCAAATGGTGTCATCTTCGCACTGCATTATGTTGTCTCTCAGAGTGAAGGAAAAGGAAACTAAAGTCTGAAAAATCTTCTAAAAGCATTATAATAAAGGAACTGGAGTATGGCCATAGGAACATAAAAGGATATCTCAAAGGAGTATGTAGCTTGATACATTCAATCTTTTCCAAGAAAACACGAGTGAACAAAGCACACTTCAGTCAATAAAAATGTAAAGGATCCCCTGAAATGAATCTCTTATTACCTGTAGATAATGAATAGTTTGAAAAGAAAACCCAGTAATTTATTTCTCAGATACACCCCTTAGCATTAAGTAGTATTTAAAATACTTTTGCCTTCAAAATACTCTCCATAGACTCAATTAAAAAGGACCAATGTGATTTGCATGAGTACCTGGGGCAGATGCTGTGTCTCTTTCTATGAAAGTTGCCCCTAGGAGATAGTAGTGTTTCCAGAGACCAGAAATGTCTTAATAATCAAGCAACCAAAGTTTTTCTTTATTTTTTGGAATTCTCTTTTTAGTGTAAGTGTAAACACACATATATAAACACACACACATAAATATTTTGTTCTTGTTTGATGATTAATATGAAAATTACTGAATAGATTTAGTCATAATACAATGAGTTTAGTAGGAATACAATTTGTTTTCTTTGAACTATTCTAACTCTAAAATTGTACATCGAATGTTCCTTCTTAAACTTACATTCTGAGGTATGAAGACGATAGGAGGAAAACTCTATATATTTGTATTTGGATTATGTTGCCAAATAATTGTTAAAATATATTTGATCCAGGCTGTTCTAAGTATTTTACATTAACTTGTTTATTTTATGTGTTAAGTATGTATGTGTATATATATAATATCCTTGTGTATAACATACATTTTTTCTATAATGGATATGCATAATAGACATATGTGTAATATGTGTTAACTACAACTACATATACAATGTTTAGTTTTATATGCAGTATATAGTTATATAATAGGCACATGAACACATATGCATATATATGTATATATGTGTATATATATATATGTATATATAAACAATTTTGTTGTCTCAGTCCAGTCTATCATAACAAAATACCACAGGCAGGTGATTAAACAACTAAATGTTTTTGTTTTTTTTTACTAACAGTTTGCTGTGGTGCTTGGTTGTTGTAGCTTTGTCCTTCCTTGATAAGTAGCTGTCAGGGGGACAAGGGGATGGGAAGAGGGAAAGAAAGCACACTTTCTGGTGTCTCTTCCTATGAGGAAACTCTTCCTGCCATGATAGCTCTACTCCCATAGCCTCATTTTCTCCTAATTACCCCCCACCCGGCTCCATCTCCAAGACCACTGCATCATCGATTAAGGCTTCAGCACTGGAATTTTGTGGGAATGCCGAAGTCTATTATATGCATGACCCTAGTACTATTTTTAAACCCATTTACAAAGGAAAAACTTAGGCCACAGAGGATTTAAATACCTTGATTTAGGTCATAGAGCTTGAAATGGCAGAAATGAGCATAATCAGGGTTCTTTAAAAATATCTAGAGTACCTCTTGGAACCCACCTAACTTCTAAACTGCTCCTGGTAGAGATGCAGCTACAGCCCTTTCTTATATCTTTTTTTTTTTTTTACACTAACAGAAAAGAAAAACAGTCATATGCATGAGGGGTCCTCTTTTCATAATCAGACACCTCCTAAAACATCATTTCCAAGTGCCATTACATTGGGAATTAGGATTTGATACATACATTGGGGGAGTTGAAGCGCAGTCATTTGATCTATAACGTCCTTTTATTGGTGAAAGAATATTAGAAAATTGAGATCTGAAAGATTTCCCAGCTATGTGAGTCAATTTTCTGTCACAGTAACAAATAACTGAGGTAAAAGAACTTAAAAAAGAAAAGGCTTATTTTGACACATAGTTTTGGGGATTATATTTCATAACTGACTGGCCCTATTGCTTGGGGCCTGCAATAGCACCAGGACATGTGGCCTACACAGCGTGACAGAGGTCCACTTACCTCGGGACTGGATGTGAGAAAGAAGAAGGGTGCGGGGATCCCATTATTCTCTTCTAAGACACACATCCAATGACCTAAAACTTCCTTCTAGGCCCCACCTCTTAAAGGCTCTGTCACCTCCCAACAGTGGGCAGAAAACATGCCTTTTACACAAAACACTTTGGGGAGCACTTATCCAAAGGAAAGCATCAGAATTTATTTACTCTGAAAAAATTAAGAAGAGAGCAAGCACTTGAGAATGTTTACCTACACTAACAATAGCAATATTACCTACACTAACAATAGCCATATTAGTTGATGGGGTGAAGTTTTGTATGATAAACTTCAAGGATATCTTCCTTGGTGTGTGTGTGGGGGGGTTATGTATGAAAACATAATTTAACTTGTGAAAACAACTTTTCCTAGTAAATTAAAGAGTGCACACCTTTCTCCCTCAAGAAGAACCTACTGTAAAGTGGTCATTTCATGTTGCTTAACTGATTTGATTTCATTGCATCTCTGGAAGTCTTGCCTTCAAGTTCTGTTTATGTTTCCTAGATCTGCCATACAAAAAGTTATAAGTAGGCTTCTTTAATTTTACCTAATCAGAACCCAAATGAGGTTAACATTAGGACTATATGTTTACTAGGCACTCAAAAATACTCTTCTAAAAATATTCTTTTGCTATGGTTGCCAGACACAGAAACTGAAATTTCTATTTAAAAAGTACTAGAAAATAAATTAGGCACCTAAGTGGGTCACCTAAGTATGGTCGTTTTTCCTGAGTATACTAATTTCATAATTTATACAGTATACTTTAAAACTATGATAGGAAAAGAGATAAAAGATCTTATAACATACTAAATTTTCTTCCTGGTCATTGTGACATGATGAACCTTTAGATACTGATTTAGAATTCTATTAAGCATTACTTGATATAGAAAAATCATGAGTTATAGGGCCTGGTTATTTCATAATATAAATGGGCTAGACATTTAAATTTTAGTCCTAATTCTTTGGAAGACTTATGGAGACATTTGGTCTGACTATAAATTGATTTTTTTGTTTCTTGTTAAATAGGTAAGTCAAATGTGAAGAAATTTCAACAATCTTCATGATTAGGAAATTAATTTATTCAGATCCTACTGGGTAAGGGCTTCTCTCAGCCAGATCTTCTGTTCTTGATAATTCGTTTTTGATATTTGGTTTCTAAAATAGAAGGTCTTTTTTAAAGGTTCAACAGATAACCTATCTAGAGAACTCAGAATGGGCTGTTTCTTTTAAGCCTTGATGATTAAAGGGTTGGATCTAAGGCTTTTCCTGTGCTCTATATACTAAAGACTGAAGGCACTCACTTGTTCATCTACTCAAAGCAAAAAGTAGGGTCTCCATAAAAGATCTCAGGGGGAGGTACACCAACATTTTATGTTTAAATGCACATTGAGATTTTTCTTCAGAAGAAATGGAATTAAGGTAACAAATTCTGTAACTGAAATAAAATAAAAATATTTTTGCGGCACTATTTTGTGGATATGTATTTTTCCACTGATTATAAGCTACCTGGAGACTATTAATTATGGATATCAAAAAGAAATCATAATAACTGAGTGGGGGATGGTAGTGCACACCTGTAATCCCACTACTTTGGAGTCTAAGACAGGAGGATTGCAGGCATGAGGCCAGCCTCAGGACCTTGGAGATGCCCTCAGCAACTTAGTGAGATTGTTTAAAAATAAAATACAGTTGTAGTATGCCGCAGGGTTCAAAATTAAGTGTGGTAATAACAACAACAATAATAATAATTTAAAAATATTGAATCATAATAAAATACTTGTTCTGTAAAGTTCTTAGAAAAATGTGTGTGCATCTGTACATTATATATATATATATATATATATTTCATACATTTATTCATATATGTAAATATTCTTCAGCTTAATTTGAAAGTTCATATGAAGGATACTTTGTAGTTTCCCTAAAACTAATAAAGATTATAAAACCTATGGATTATATTTCTAAAATACTTCAAGGGAAGAGAACACTTTGTGAAGAGACTTATCCAACTAAATCATTCTCTTTACAAACAATAAATGACACCCTTTCCAACTGAATATAGCTGAAATGCATTAGCTCCTCTCCAGCACCCAATATTTATTTGGACAGTTCTGAGAATACTTTTATTTCTGTCAGTATGTTTTTCTTTGTCCAAATAATTTAGTCATAAGAGTTAAGAAAATAAAGTATTCAAAATATCAAAGCTCCTGAGCTCTCCCCAAATATTGATTATTGGGGCTAAGGGCTAAATAAAATATACTGTGTCCCAAGATTTTTAACAACCTATTTCCATTATTTCCAAAGGGAGAAAGCTGTTTTCAGGGCCAATGAACAGCTTAGTGGTTATGTTTCCAAATTGTGGGTCTGCTGATTTAGTGGTACCCTCTCGGGGATCTCTGTGAGTTATGGAGCCCTGGGGAGCTGTCTCAACCTTGGCTGTGTTATTAAACCAGATGGCTGTGCGCACACAGTACTTGCAGTAAGTACTTATTACTTAGTAATGCAAATGCAATTCTAGTAATAAGCTCCACTAAAACCATTCTTGGAATACATTTTAAATAACAAATGTATTTTCAAACACATCATTTTCCTCTGAAAGAAGCTGCAGGGAGGGTTTGGAGAAGGAAAGAGGATATGAGTTCATGACCCAGATAGCAAATGGGTCCCCACAAAGAAATACCATATTTAAATAGCTTGGTCTTTATCAATGTGACTACACAGTTTTGTTTATTCTGAAAAAAAAAAAAGTTTAGTCACATTTTTTTAAAAGCAAGGTTTAGCTCATTGAACCTTTAAATACATTACAAGTTGTGGGGTTTATAAACAATCAACATATTTTACGAAGGCAAAACAATAATTTTGAAAATTACATTATTTTAAAAAGTTCCATATGTTAGGAAAGGTACAGAAATATTCACAAAAGCTTGTTTATGTTAGCTTTACTTTTTGTTTTATTCATTTTTTGTAGTACTGGTGATTGAACCTCAGGAGTGTTCTAACTCTGAGCTACACCCTGAGTCCTATTTTATTTTATTTTATTTTTTCATTTTGATACAGGGTCCCACCAAGTGGCTGAGCACTTTTTAATTTGCTGAGGCTGTTCCCAAACCTGCCATCCTCCTGTCTCAGTCTCCCAAGTACTGGAATTACAGCATGCATCACCATGCCATGCTTTATGTTAGTTGTTTAAAGTAGAAGGCTGGAATTTAAAAAAGACAGAAAACAGAAGGGGAAAAACACTTAACAACATAGGAAAATTTTGCGTGGTGAAATGTTAAATATGTAAAAGTACAGATCATATAAATCTATCTATAATACTACTACAAATATTAGATATAAATATTTGTACTGAAATGGTTAGAGAGAAAATTGACCAACATGTTTACTTGATTAGGTAATTGTATTTTAGCTGATAGATATTTTACATTCCGGTGTTATTTTTGATGTGTTGATTTCGCAATAAATGCCACATAATGTCAAAGTTACCCTTGACAGGATGTGTGCAGAATCACTTTGGTAAATGAAATATAACTGATCCCCTTTGTTGTCTGGCAAGTGGTACCAGCAGTGATCCCACAGAGGTACATACATGCGAAACTGCCTCTTTGTGGCTTTCCTCTCCAGCTTTGTTACTCTGCAGTCTGTTTTTTTTTTTGTTGTTGTTTGTTTGTTTGTTTTTTTTACAGCAGGCAGAGTGATCCTTCAATAGCATGTGTCACAACAAAGCACTGTTCTGCTCAAAACATCACGTTGGTGCCCAACTCAGGGTAACATCCCAAGTCTTCCCTAATCCCCATGCAACCTGCTGCCTGTCTCTGCTCCAGCTCTCTTGAATACATCTCCAGCCTCATTCTGTAGCCACCCTGGGCACCCTGACGTTCTGTCCACACGCTAAGGTTCCATCCAGGCATACAGAGCATCCCTGCCTCATTCCTGCAGTGGCTGTTCCCTGTGCCTGGATCACCCTTCCCCTAGTTAGCCCTGTGGCTTGACTTTTTGCTTTTGTCATTGGGTTTGCCTGTTCCTGTCATCTATTAACAGAGAGCTTGAACTCCCTTCTTCTCTCTGCAGTTATCCCTGTACCCTCTGACTGACTTGTTTTTCTTCTTTTATGTCTTAGTATTTATCACCAAGTGGTGATAAACTATGCCATGGTTTTTATCATCTTTTTCTCTATGGCAGGATTTAAGCTCTCTGGAGGCAGAACGTTGGGGCTTTGTTCTCTGCTATTTTCCCAAGGACAGGCATGGAACGCGTACCTTAGCTGAATGTCAGGAATAGAGACACTTTCCCCACACTGTATTTTCTCTGGCTTTAGGGGTAGGGTTTGTAACAAATCAGACTTTTCCTGCTCAGTTCACTGTTCTTTGACTTGTCTTTGAGTGGATCTTTTCTACTGAGTCCACACTGTTTAAAGAAATGATCCTTCCTTCCTTCCTTCCTTTCCTTCTTCCTTCCTTCTTTCCTTTATTCCTCCCCTTTATTTTGCCTTTTTCCTTCAGTCATAAAACACATTGATTTATTAATATTTTTCTAGTCTTTCCAAGTCATATATCCTAAAATAAGATGACATCATCTCTACCTTTATGTATACATGCAGATAATAATATCTCACTATTTTCACTGGTATTTCAACTTACCAAGAGATTCTGGTTCACGCCATTGTGTTTACAGACTTTTGGGAGAACCTTGGTGATCAATTTATTACTGGTATGTCTGTCTCTCTGCAGCTTATTTTCTTTAAGGGTATTTGGACAGGCATGATCATTCAGGGTCTTCTTTTTGCCTTTGTCCTCCTCCATAACCTCAAGTCAAATTCTAAATAAATGTATAGATCCATGCATCTACAAACTGCATTTAGTCAAAGATGAATTATGACACTTAAAATCTGAGTATTCATTTACTTTTTATCTCAATAGAGCCGGTTGGGAGGCATGATATAGTTAGATGAGAAAGGAAAATATTTAAAAAATTAACTATTGACAATCTTTTGGGGATGGGGATGGGCTCTGTGGTAGAGTGTATACTTAGCACGTGCAGCACCCTTGGTTTAGGGCTTTCAATCACACATACACACAAATCCCTTTTAGGAAAGATAAGAAAAAGCCTTATATGTAATTGTCATTAATGCACTGATGACTCTTTTTTAATACTTCATACCTAGCGCTGGAGGGACAGACATATGAATGGCAGATAAGAATTTTGCACTGTTCACATTTTCTATGCAAACACTGCTTCCTTCAGGACTTTTGAAAGCTTATACCGTAAGCTTGTATTAAGAAACTTATTTCATATAATTTATCTTTACTTTTGATTAATTTAATTCTCCTGGAAGTCAATAGACATTTATTATTGTAAACCAACCATTTTAACCTCAGTTTGAACAAGAATGGTGATTTTGATACCCAGATTAACATATGGGTTTTGTACAATTTATAGCAATCATATATGGACTTCATAGGAAAATGAGAAATATTCTGATACTAAACAAGAAACAAAAGCAAAAACTAGGATAACTATGTTATGGCCTTGACATATTAGAGAAGCTCAATAAGTTGAGTGAAAAAATTATATATAAATAAAACCATTATTTCTGATGTTTGAAGAGTAACAAGATACGAAAACATAATTTGAAACATTCTTTTAAAAATACGAAAATAGTTAACCTTATAAATGCTCTTCTCTCTCTACCTGATTTTCCCTAGGAAACATTTTTATTTTAGAAATCTTGCAGATTTTGATGTATCTTGTGGTCAGACCTATTCAGTTAACACATCCTAAAAATAGTGTTTCCTTCTCCCACAAAGAAATGAAATCTCAATGTTTTCTTTCTGGCATATAACTTGCTTAAACATACCACTCTAAAATCCATATTCTCTACTGAACCAACATCAAAAGCAGACATTACTTACTCATTTCTGTGCTTTCCTGTACACGTACGACATAATTGCCTCTTCACAAGCTAAATTTCCTCCCCTCAGGAGAGTGCCACATCACACACGCAAACACACACACACACACACACACACACACACACATTCACATGAAAAGTAGATTTTTTTTCCTAAAATGAGAAAAAAAATTGCTTGATGAGCTGAAAAGTAGAGCCCTGTGAAGTCAAATGGTAAATTCTGATTGAACGGCTTTCAGATTGATGTCGTTGCACAAGAATATTCATGCACAACATATTAGAAACTCTAAACTGGAATATTTGCATCTAGTAATGACAGAGTTTACTTTATCTACTTTCTATAAATATCTTCTGCCCAGTGAGCTCTGTGAGTTAAGGTCTATCTTTCCCCAAATTAAGGTGCTCTTGATGGTATGTCCCTCTTCACTAACAATGAGCTATGCAGAAGTTAGAGGTGTGCAGGCAGTTTCTGAATTGTCAAAGCCACAGCCGCAAAAAGAGGTTAAATATAGCAGTAGGGATGATAACTTATCAGAGTGGCTGAACATGTAGTATTCAAATCATTTCTCAATTATAATACATTTAAATGCAATCCTATATCAGCCAACATGATGACAAATCATGGAGCTGTAATTTATGTTCTCTAATTTAGAACCATACATTTAAGCAAATTCATTTACAGTAACAGTTCGACTTAAAATAATCTGCTACAAAAGGACGATCAGGCAAATAATAATGTGCACAGAGGTTACTCTACAGAGGCAAAGAGTATTGGTTCATTACTTATACAAACAGAATTTGCAGAGATGGAAAAATGATTACTACTCAAAAGAACTCTTTTATTTCATTAGTTTAAGGTACTATTAAACATAATTTCATAAGTAGTGATTTGCCAGATGCTTTTATTGAAATAGTTGATTCGTTACTTATTTTGATAACTGATTTTTATGTCATTTTAAAGATGAGTGCAATTTTTGAAATAGGGCCTATTGAAGAAAATTCAAAATATGGCTCATAATTATATAATCAGTTTAATTATTTTATTTTCATCTTGGTGAGCATTAAAAACTACTAGGTTACTGTGTGGGCAATGTCTAAGTAAAATTCAAATTTAATGATCAAAATGCCAAATAAAAACTGATTTCCCATTTGGAGTTTTATGTTTCCCAACTTCGTTATCCTTTCTTTCAAAAGAAGCAATATTTACTGTAGAAAATCATTCTGTATCACTTGATTGATAGCAGTATTTTAAAAACTTAAACGCTCTTCCTTTTTACTAATTTGAAATATTTTTTAAATACGAAGACTCTCTAGTGTATTTATGCAATTATTTAATCTTTGAAATAAGAATAATAGACGAATAATATAACATTCCATGTAATAATTATTTTCCACATTCTTGAAGTTTTGTGTGGATATAGTATGGAAAGTATTTTTACTATGAAAAGTAAATAGATACGAGATTTACAAATACTTTGGTTAATGATATTTGAATGGTGAGGTAACTGACTAAAGAGACTAATTATAACTGAGAACTTTGACTCTTCAATTTTTAGGCTATAGAAGATGTATCTAGGGCACTTGCTAAACATACTGAAATTTCTTAATTGGATCTGAGTTTTCAAAATGAAGCGTTTCTAATGCAAAGAGGAAACACAGTCTGGGGTGGGGTGAAATAACTTGGAGGGGAGTACAAAGTCTTATTTAGACATTAACAAGTAGGAAACTGTCAAATAGAACTAAATTCTAAATTGAAACACAATTATCAGATTTTCTTCTTATCTTGGAGACTCCATGGAAGAAGGTAAAAAATTCCTGGATCCTGGAAGTGTCATGGCAGCTATTCATGGAGCGGACCTGGAGAAAGAGCTGTGTATCCTTGAAGACCACTCACAGTCTCAATGACTCTTGGGCAGGAGAGATTCACATGACTCAGAGAAGCTGTTAAACTCGCAACTGTAATGAGTATAATCAAAAGATAGACATTAAAATCTGAAAAGGGAAAAGATATATTGTGGAGTTGAGGAGAAACCAAGCTAAGCTTACAGGCTTCCTATTGTCTTCTGCCAGAGGAATGGCCCAGGGGTACTGACGGCTCCCAGCAATAATCTCTGTCAACACATTGAAAATTCTGCTCAGTAGGGAAGCTTGCCTTAACCTTACCACGCAAGCATTTGATTGGAGCCAGTCTTGTGGGCCAGCACTACCTGTTTGGCTGACTTTAGCTACTAGACTATACCCCCAGATGTCAAACTGGTCCAAAACTTCAGAAATGGGCCATAAGCCAATTGTATGGGGACAGATAAGATGGAAAAAATATCAGTAGGAAGTTGTGTAATTGTTCAAGACAGGATAAACAGTGAGGACCAAATGGATGTAAGTAGAATACAAAGAGAAGGGAACTGAACCATGCAAAGACGATTTACCTGACAATCTTAATGTTCCTCGCAAGAGGAAGAAATGCAATAAAGGAAAATATATTTATGCTTCTTTGGCAGTAAATGTAAAATCCTGAACCTAGAAAAACAAAGACTCCCCAATTGTATGATGAAAGAGACTTGATTCAATAATAAGTCCAGTAGGAGAGGGTATTTGATCATATGACTTCCAAAAAGCTAAGCCAATTCTAGCTGTTATCATGTCTGGGTCTAACGCATCTGAGGTGATAAGACTTCCTATGATTCTGTCTTGTTTTGCTACATTACATATTCCTTTTAGAGAAGCTCTTTTTATATCTTAGTAAGATTTAAGCCTCACAACTAAAATGCAGCCAGGTAGTGCAGAAAATATTTAGGTTTAGATATCTGCTCCTATGAAGAATTTTGAATCTTTAACAAGGGATACATAACCTAACAGTTTTCTTTTTCTTTTCTTTTTTTTTTTTCCATCTTCCAGGCCTGGCTACCAACCTGGTTCTGATTCTGACAATATCTCATATCCCTTCCCCAAAGTAATTTCCTTTTCTTTCCTTTCCTTTCTTCTACCTAGCCATTCATGTTTCCCACTAGAGATAACATAGACACATAGTTCTTGTTAATATTATTAGTCTTTGCTGTAACTTTACTTCTGTTTAGTATGGAATTTTTTTCCTTCTGTATTTGTCAAAATATTATTTATTTATAAAATCCTAGACTCTCATTTGTTTATTCTAGTTCACAATGATTATCTTTTCTGAATGTATAATGATACTCAGTATCATACATCTCACTCATTGTTTCCCAGTATTGGCTGAAAATCTACCATGTAC
Source organism: Muscardinus avellanarius (assembly GCF_963383645.1). Classification (NCBI taxonomy): domain Eukaryota; kingdom Metazoa; phylum Chordata; class Mammalia; order Rodentia; family Gliridae; genus Muscardinus; species Muscardinus avellanarius. The sequence continues at coordinate 16,226,978 of NC_137793.1, forward strand.
GAACTAAATGACAGGTTCAGAAACAAATTATATAGAAACCATTCCTGCCTTTCGGTACATTAATATTCAGCTAACAGTGAGAGTTAAAATAGGGTGATAAAGTATAAATATTAAGGTGTGAAGCTAAAACAGGTTGTGATGGAGTGGGAAGACAACTAATATATTGGTCAGTGAAGTTTTCATCGAGGTAGTATTATTTCTATATATACATAAAGATAAAATAGAATTTTTCCAGGCCCAGGTATGGTAGTACAGCAGAAAACCACAGAGAAAAGATTCAGGTGGTGAGACTAACAGGTTTCAAGTTTAGAGGCTTAAGATGATACGGGATTCCTGGGTCTGAAGGAGTTGTGTATGGTAATAGAGTATAAGGTGGGAAATGATAAAAACAATCTGGCATAATGGGAGGGTAGAGTGCTCGTCTATGTGGGCCACAGAAACCATGTTAAGAAATTAGAAATTGCTAGATGTGGTGGTGCATTCTTGTAATTCCAGTACTTGGGAGGCTGAGATAGGAGAATTGCAAGTTCTTGGCCAGCCTCAGCTACTTATTGAGGTCTTCCTCAACTTAGTGAAAACCTGTTTCAAAATAAAAATAAAAAATAGGGCTGGGGATATAGCTTAGAGCTAGAATGTCCCTAGGTTGAATCCCCAGTACTGAAAAAAAAAAAAAGAAAAAATTAGAAATTTATCTGGAAGACATTGAAAAATCATTGAGGGATCTGATAAAAGGAGGCCACAAAATTTATGCTTTAAGAAGATTAATTTTATTGTCAAAGAAGGGAGACACAGCAAGCACTGTACAAAATTGAATGTTTTTGTTAATATTTTGTTAATTCTGTCTCATCTAAATAATTTATCTTTTCAGATATTTTGAAGTGGTAAACTTAGTTCCTTTTGAAATTCAACAGCTTTCTTATTTTTACTTCTCTTTAGATAATCGCTCACTATGAAACAAATCACAATCTATATTGTGTATAAAATTTTATGTGAGAAATTAGGAAACAGGATTTACTGAAATAATTGCTGTATTTTTAAGTAAACTTAAGCATGAAGATCTTTTCAACATTATAAAGTACTTTATTTAGTGTTATAGATATTCAGAATTTAAAAAAATACTTTTTCTGGAATGATGTGCTCGTAAATTAAGTGGGATCTAAAAACATTATTTATAAAGTTGACAACTTATAAGTGGCACCAGTATATTTTCTAAGAACTTGACGTATTTCATAAAAATTGATAATATCTTAAGAATACATCAAAGTCCTAGTTTTATATACAATTTTTATTTAACTATTTAATACGAGAAGATTGTGTGTTAAGTAGTGTTCACATTTTATGTTTGAAATCAATACATGGAAAGTTCTAAACGCACCTAGGAAATAAATCAGGGCTCAGCATCTGGAACTATATATGTTTTATAGAATCATAATAGAATGATGGTTTCCAGAGTTTGGGGGTGGTGGATGGCGATGGGGAACAATTGTACAGATGTTGGACAAAGTATACATAGTTTCAGTTAGGAGGAACAGCATAAGAGATTCCTTCTACAACATGGTGCCTATAGTTAATTTATTGCACACTAGAAAATTGCTAAGAGTAGATTTTCAGTGTTCATGCTATGAATAAATGTGTGAGGTGATGCATTTGTTCATTAGCTAGGTTAATTTAATCTATGATGTCCATGTTTAAAATGATGTTGTATGCAATAAATATATACAACTTGTATTTGTTCACTAAAAAATGAAAAAAGTTCAGAACTCATAGTTTTAACTACCATACTTTTTAAATTATAATTAGTGTCTCCAAAGAAAGAAACTCCAGTTACATTTTTTGCCAAGTTGGGTAGCGGACACTGAGCTCATAATTCACCAATGGAGAAAAATAAAATGATTGGACACAATTGCATTGTGTAATCTGTTATCATGTCCACAGGAAAGAGCTTTGTCCAGTTCTTAGGAATATTTTATTCAGAGTTCATAATTTACCCAGAAGATGTCATATTTGCCTCTTAGTTTTCTGAAATTATTTATTCTCCATGCCTTTTGGTTTAATTGATTTGCCTGTCCCCCCATTCCAAGCTACTCTACATCTTTCCACTAGTGAGTAATCCACACTCACTTCCTTAGGGGATGCTCCTGGGCAGCCAGCATCCAAACCTCTCACAGATAATTCAATTGTGTAATTCCTTACTTTCTATCATAGCCGCCCCTACCCTTAGCACCATTTTCCCCTGATTTTTTGTTTGTTTGTTTGTTTGTTTGTTTTTGTAGTAATGCGGATGAAACACAGGGGCATTCTAACCCCAGCCTTTTTTTTTACTTTATTATATTTATTTATTTATTTATTTATTTATTTATTTATTTATTTTTGTGGGTCTGGGCATGGGACCTAGGAGCATTTGACCTCCAAGCTACATCCCCTACCCTATTTATTTTTTATTCTTCATTTTGAAACATGTTCTCACTAAGTTGCAGAGAGCCTCACTAAGTAGCTGAGGCTGTCCGCGAACCACGATCCTCCAATCTCAGCCTCAGGAATGCTGGGATTACAAGCAAGCCACCACGCCTGGCCCCTGTATTGTTTTTATCTCTTCTCTCCATCTAGAATCAATCTTTGGTATGTAAAACCGCTGATCTTAATTCATCAATAATTTACCTTTCTCTAAGCATACCTTAATCCTACATTTCTCTCTTTCTGGCTGGGCTGATAAAGGTGAGAAATCACTGTGCATAAAAAAAGACAGAATGATCAGTTTCTTACTACTTATTGCTATATTTATAATAATGTTACCATCGAATATTTTGTGATATTTTTAATATGATCACATTCCATAAAATAAGTGCAATTTTATCTTCTTTTATGTCATTTTATATCTAGCCTAATTAATATTGCTAATAATTCCACAAAATACCTCATATATTGATGTTGGGGATTCTTAGCTTCTTACGTGTTTAATGAGGATGTCTTCAATTGTATGTGTGTGTAGCGGGAAGGAGGTGTTTCTGTGATTCTGTGTTTAGTTTATTGATTTCTATTTTATCATACATTTAAAGAATGAAAAGTTTTACAAAATTCTCTTTAAACTTTCTGTAGAGATAGGTGTCTATATGTAAACTCTTAATATAAACATTTTTAATATTTTACCATCTTAGCAACCTAAGGTTGAGTCTTATTTGTAATTCTATTTAAAAATCCTGAATTAACTTGACTCATTTTTAACTCAAAATTTGCAACTTGATATGAAGAAATGAGCCTTGCTTTTATTTATTTATATTTATTTATTTATTTATTTATTTATTTATTTATTTATTTTTACTATCATTGTTTAGTGCTGCAGTTGTCATGGTTTTGTAGAAAAATATGTAAAGCTTTTTTTAAAAATTATTATGAAGGAAAATGAATAGTAGGGGGCAGTTAGAATAACATGGTCTTACAGAAATATCTATTTCTGTTTGTGCATGCATGCATGTGTGTGCACGTGCGCATGTGTGTGTGTGTGTGTGTGTGTGTGTGTGTGTGTGTGTGTGTTACAGGAATTGAAACAAGGGCCATTCTACCTCTGAGCTGTATCCCATTTTTCAGCTTTAGTTTTGAAACAGGGTCTCACTAAAGTTGCTGATAGTCTCACTACATTGCTGAGGCTGGCCTTGAACCTGCCATCCTCCAGTCTCAGCCTACCAAATAATGGTATTACAAATGTATAATGCCATACTGAGTACTATATTTATCTCTTACCTAGCTTCTCTGTTTCCATAATGTATTCAAATCACTGAAACTTTTCTATATATAGAGTATATTGTTAACTGCTTTATGGGCATTAATTTTAATACAACCCGATGACCTCCCTTGTCTGCAACTCACATAATCCAACAGCTTATTCTACAGAAGAATCTACATTGACCCGAATTATAATTGAAGGCAAAAGGTGAGAAGAGACTGGATATGCAGAAAGTTTGGGATATGAGAAAGGACAAGAGAATGAAAGAATGAGATGCTCTTTAGGAAATGGAGTATATTGTAATAGGTGATAAGACCACTCTCACTGGTAGAAAGAGCTGACATGAAAGTAGAGAGATGGAGAAGTGGGGTAAAAACATGGACCAACTGGTCACCCAAAGATGCTGTAAGGAAAGAGAGTCGAGGTTGGTATGGGTCCTCTAAAAAGCACTAGAGAAAAATGATCTTGGTAGACCCTACTTCTTCAATAAACTTGGAAGTAGCTTGAAAAAAATTTGCATTTTGTCAGTTCCCACAGTTCACTTCACCTTCATTTGAAATATCAAAGCCAGCCTTTCCTTTTCTTCTCCCTTGTCAATATCACCAGTAAAAAACAGCCAAATTTATGCTGAAAATTTATGAAAATCTCATGATATTCCTGGCACTGAGCATATATTTTATCTTGAATATTTTATTGTTGCCTCATTTCCTGTCTTATGAGCCAATCTACATGGAATATTTGTATTCTGATTTTGGATTTGAGGAAGCTGAGACACACAATGGAAAAACATTGGTGAAATTACAAGTAAATATGTTAGCAGTCATATGAATATGAGTAGTAATGTTTTAATGACTGTATAGTTGTAACCTCTCCTTGATCTAAGTCAACATCTTTTTTTAAATTTATTTTTATTGGTGCACTATAGTCTCCCATCATAATGTGAATCAAGTTGACCATGGCATATTTTCACACAATACATAGTGCCCTTATTCTCCCCCAACCCTGCTTCCCCATTTTCCTTCCCTCCTAATACTGAATGTCCAGGTCAACAATGTTATATTTACATATATACACATATTCAAATGTAGCTTTTTTCATTGATTAACCTCAGCCTCCTTCCTCCCCTACCTTTCCTTTCTGGCTTTCTTGAGGTTTCCTCTCCATTATCTGGAGTCCTTCTGGTATCTCTAATACTCCCCAGTTTGGGCATATTAGAGAAAACATATGTCCCTTCTCTTTCTGTGCTTGGCTGATCTCACTTAACGTATTGTTTGCCAGGTCTTTCCATCTTATTGTGAATGACATGATTTTGTTCTTCTTTATAGCCAGGTAGAATTCCACTGTATGTATTTCCCATAATTTTGCATCCCATTCATCTCTTGATAGAGATCTAGGTTGTTTTCATATTTTGACTACTGTGAATTGTGTTGCTATGAACATGGGCATGCATATGTTACTGTAGTTCTGATTTCAACCCCTTTGGAAAGATACCCAGGAGTGGTATAGCCAGATAATATGGTGGATCTATTCCCAGTTTTCTAAGGAATCTCCACACTGATCTCCAAAGTGGCTGAAGTAGTTAGCACTCCCACCAACAGTGTAAAAGAGTTCCTCTTTCCCCACATCCTTGCCAGCATTTGTTGTTATTTGACTTCTTTATGTTTGCCACTCTGATTGGGGTTAGATAGGATCTCAGTGTAGTTTTGATTTGCATCTCCCTGATGGCCTAACGTGTCTTTTTAAAATACTGATTTCTGAGGTAAATGCAAGTCATACACATTTGGAAAAATTCAAGAAAAACTAAGGAATGTCTCTACATAGAAGCAAAACTATTATAACCCAACTGAGATTTTAAGTTTCTAGTTAAGAATTGTTTTTTCTTCTAATCAACTTTTCTATTTTTTTGCTTCAGCATTTATTTATGCACATAAATATACTCATCCTATTTTGTTTTAATATATTAATATATTTTCAACTCAGTATATTTACCTCACTAAAATATTTTTTGGAAATATTTTTTATGAAATTTTAATTATTTTACATTTGGAACTATAATTCTTCTACTAATAGATTTGTGGATTTCTTTTTGTCCCTTTTTATTAATGCTATAGTGAGCTTTTTTGTAATCATAATTAAATTTTCTTTATCTACTCATTTATGTATATATTTCCACATGAAATATTACCGGTTTTGGTATTTACTAGGTTTTTTGGGCTGTAGATCATATACATTTATGACATTGACAAATGGTAGCACATTAAACTCTAGAACAATTGTACCAAATAACTATCTACCAACTTAATATGAAAGTACACTTTTTAATGTAATTATTGTACAGTGAGATACCTCAATCTTTTTATATTTTCTAAACTTAAGTGATAGGTGGTAAAAGCTGTATCTTAACTGTAATAGGTTAATATTTTTATGTATCCACTATTTATTTATAACTTTTGCCTGGAAATTTATCTTTTTGCATAAATTGCCTATTTTTCCTTTGGGATTATGCTTTTAGAAATTGATGTGTAAGAGCTCTTGATCTTTTATAAGTACTAAGCTTTGGTTTTACATATGTCAGTAATATTTCTCCCTTTTTTATTAATTATTTTTACTTCATAATAATTTTATAATAGAGAATTAGTACCTTGTTATCATTCAAATCTTGCTCTTTGGTTATAGATTCTTAATTTTATATAAATTTTCTGCCTTATAGTCTCCTGTGCTCATAATGCTTTAATGTCTATTAATTGATTCTTAAAGTTTTCTTCTGCCTTCCAGTCTCCTGTGTCTTACATTTTTTTGTGTGCTTTCTCTCTTTCTTTACCTATAAGTCAATTTGTTAGGTCCTGTCTTAAGCTTTCTTCTCTACCCCTCCTCTATCCGAAATTTCATCTACTAAGTTTAGAAGGAACATCCACCTGAGATACTGGCGAAACTGCCAGCCTCCCCTAAGCGCTGATAAACTTCAAGTACTTTCAGATAAGCCTGTCTCATCTTTATCTGCCTTCTCCTCAATGACAGCTTGAAGCCCCTTGGCATGTCAAACTCAACAGGTTTAAAGGCAAACTCAAATATCCCAGGTGTGCTTCTCACTTCCAGGAACTAATGAACAATAATATCCTGCAATCATATTATAGACATAAAGTTTCCAGGACCTGGGCTATTGACTTTTGCCTCTAAGTATCACCATTATTTTATGATGATGATTGACAATCATTCACTGTTTCTGCATTGAATCTCCCCTTATTTGCCAACTCCTCCATATAGATACTGTGCATTGTCCTCATTTTGTAAACATCTTAACTGAAGAAGACAAGATAAAAAATTAATGCCCAAAATCCTGCCTAGTAAGTGGCAGAGCTAGATCTCTATGGTAGTTCTCCATACCTCTCCAAAACTCATTTTTTTTTTTTTTTGGACAAAACTGCCTCATACTGGTTTCGGTTGAGCAAGCTTTTAAGTCCTTGGAGAGCATAGGGTTGGAATTAGTTTGGAAAGCAGTAGTTTATTATCTCTATCACCTAGTGGGCTTAAAAATTATCCATGCTTCTCAGATTATAAGATCTACTAAATAAACGTGTCATATCACAAGATTTTCCAAAATATCTGCTATACTTATCCCCTTCTGAAAATATTATACATAATCCTTAATAATTAACTACTAAGTAAAATGCTGAAGTGAAATGGCCTGCTCTTATTTAACTCACAGTAACTATAGATAACTTCAATCATTTCATTTTTTCACTATAATGCCATGCCTACATTTAGTTTTAATATATATAAGATACTTATCAAGGACATAATATATTAGACAAGTACAAACTCTTCAATTTCTTAACTTTTAAGATACATAATTGCTCTGCTATGAAGACTTAAATGGGGATTGTCACTTTTGTAATTAATTCTTTTTGTTTCATCCTTCTTACTAATTGAAAATAGGCTTTCAATATAGAATGCTTTGAAATTGGATGAAGAGACAGCATTGAAAATGAACTTAATTAACTACAAACTGTCCAAATCAATCAGAGTTTGACAGTGCCTCGGTACCACACAGAGTTCATAATTTACTTGAGATCTGCCGTAATGCATATGCCCATAAATCGCACAACAGCTACGCTCACTGTGCACAAAATTTAGCACCAGGCTATGGTGTTGCATTGGAAGGAAATTGTTCTTTCAACGCATTGACTATTTTGGAAACTTATAGTTTGCATTTTCATTTAGGCAACTAATAGACTTCTGAAAATAAGTATCTTGCTTTTTCCCCCAATAGAATTTCTCGTTGAAATAATTTTAAAAAATGCTTAAATGTGTTTCTGAACATTTAATCATTTTAAAGGGCACGGTGAGGTCAGTATGTTTTTGTTACAGAGTTCAGAGAGTCAGTCTTAGGCTATATTAAATGTTTTAAGTTATAGAAAAACATGTCTGCCTAAAAAATGTTATAATCCTCTTTATGTCATTAAAATAATATCCTTGCTATTTCAAAAGAGGAATATTTTCTGATCACAAAATTTATTAATCATAGTTATCAGTTTCTTATATTTATAATTTCAAGAGTATAATTAGGAGACTTACTAATAGAAGCATGGTTCTGGCAGCAGGAAGATCAGCTGTAACCCCCCCAGTTTGGGCCAGAACGAGAGGCATATATATCAACTCAAAAGTGACTTCAGAACATGGTTTAACATAAGTTAATGTCATAGACTTTGGCCCCATTACTCACATCATGGTCTGGTTTTAAAGCTTCATATACAACTCTTATGGTTTTGCTTATCTCTAGTTTGCTAACAACTGCAGGATCCATGGACCAGGATTTCTCTGAGGTGAAACCAGTGGTTCCAACTCACAATGGCTGCACTCATGTCACAGTGAATTCATATGGAAGGAGAGGACAGGTGCTTGGCAGGACCGTGTTGTGAAGGTTTGTTTGGTCAGAGAGACCTGCAATGCATACTCCATAGTCACGCCTCACATGCCCACATCCTGGGAATATCTTCAGTTTCTTGCATTTTCCAGGTACTTAAATATAAGTAGCCACCCTATCATCACCAAATTATTTCAGTTCAGAAATATATAAATGTTGAGAAGAAAAAGGAAGTAGTAGTGGCTTGCACATTATGTGCCTTTAATGTGCAAGCCACAAAAACCCTACAGGGTTGTCACTGCTCTTGATTCTTGTGTAAGAAATACCACCAATGCCAATGATCCAAGTGCCGCGAAAATGCATGTCCCTATCACACTGAGCTACATTTTGACGTGAGACTACAATGCACCAAGGAATGTATATTAAAAATGAGGATATTATCAATGAGTTATGGAAAAAATCTAAGAAGAGGCAAATAGTTATGTACCACATATAACTAGCTTATACCAGTGTATGAATAATTTCAGATTTTGAAAGAAATGATGGTTGGTAGAGATATTTATTTATTTATTTATTTATTTATTTATTTATTTATTTTGCAGTACTGGAATCAAACTCTGAGGCATTCTACCTCTGAGCTACACCCTCAGTACCATTTTTTATTCTTTTATTTGAAACAGGGTCTCAGTGAGTTGCAGAGAGCCTCACAAGTACCTAAGGCTGGCCATGAGCTATGATCCTCCTTTCTCAGCTTCCTAAGTACTGGGATTTCAAGCATGTACCACCATGCCCAGCATCTAGTCTTTTATTGGTAGGTGATATTCACAGAAATCTAAGGAGGTAGCATCATATCTTAAATCAAATGATCTTAAAGTCAGAAAAACAAAGGTGGCACCATGACCTGTTTCTAACCATTTAAAATATTAGAAATTTTGAATAAGAGTGGGTGGTATGTTTGAGGAGGTAACTTAGAAAAGACAAAGAGAGAACAGTAATTCCAAAAGAACATAGTATTGGAAGGAAAACCACAGAAACCCATCAGTTCTTTTATAATTAAAAATGTTATTATTGTCAAGATATAATTTACCATTTTTTATAATAAATTCTTATCCAGACTGAAGATGTGATTTACCAATTATCAAGTGCAAAGAAAAACAACACACCAATGCGTGTTTATTTTGTTTTGTTTTTATAATTTTTTTATTAACCATCTATATTTTTTGTGGTACTGGGGATTGAACCCAGATGCATGCTACCTCTGAGCCACACCCCCATACTATTTTATTTTTATTTTGAAACAGGGTTTCACTAAGTTGCTGAGAACCTCACTAAGTTGCTGAGGCAGGGAAACAGTTGTATGTGACCACGCCCAGCTCTTTACTGTATTTTTCTTTTTTTTTTTTTGCGGGTCTGGGGATGGAACCCAGGGGCATTTGACCTCTGAGCTACACCCCATGCCCAATTTTTTATTCTTTATTTTGAAACAGGGTCTCACTGAGTTGCAGAGGGCCTCACTAAGTAGCTGAGGCTGTCCGCGAACCGCGATCCTCTGGTCTCAGCCTCCCAAATGCTGGGATTACAACCGTGTGACACCATGCCCAGCTTTACTGTATTTTTCAACTGTTATCTGGAATAAAAAAAATTAGTCTTGTGTATAGAAAAGGTATAATAATAGTGTTTATTTTATGATTTTTGAAAAAATTATATTATATATGCTTTGATTAAATGGAATCGTGATATAAATTTGAGCTTGATAAACATAAAAATAATGTAACTCCAGAGTCTAAAACTTTTAAGATATGGCTGAATTGGGTGTTGAATTTACAACAAAAAGTCGGAAAAAATATTTGCTTACAAAGTATAGTTTATAAATAATAGGGTAAAAAATACCCATAAGCCAAATAACATCAACTGGATTTGGTTCCTGAAAAGGAAGTATTGATGAGCAGGTAAATGACGAGTGATCACTATCATATAGAACTTAGATTTCAACTAAGTTTATATAAAAGTCTACACCTGTCTAGTTCCTCTAGCCATTTTCATAAGTTTAGTGTGATACTTGTTCTATAAATGTATATATATTTTTGAGACACAAATATATTAGAAGATGAAATAACAGCACAGAAAATTTGGGGAGTTAAGACTACAGCTAGGAAAATAAGAAACTTTTCATTGCAATGGACATTCTATGAATCAGTTAAACAAGAGCCATTTGTGGCTTCACATAACTAAATAAATGTAGATGTGGGGTATTCCAGATGTCTCTAAACCATGGCTCCTGCCTTCCACTCTCTTTAGCCTTCTTCTGGGTTTTATTCTCATAATAAAGTGGTAAGTCTAACATGGTGATTAAAAGAGGTAGCATCTCTCCTCCATAGGCTAGGATGATTTCTCAGAGAGCATTGGACCACTTTGTGGTTCTGTGTTTCATTTCATCCCTGTCCAATGATTGTTTCCAGAGAGGCCATGTACTGTTGGCTTAAGTGAAGCAAAGCTCAGCTCTAGGGCTGGGAGTGACATCAGCTCTATCTGATGATAAATGTTCAGAGTGAAGAAGGAGGTCTTCTGATATAAAATCTAAGATTTTTTCTATCTGTAAGGTGAATGGGGGCTGATTGTCAAAAATAACAGATATCAACCTCAGGACTACTCAGAAAATATGACTGTCTCAATTTCCTTTATGTTAGAAAAAAAATGGATATTATAGTAGTCTGCCCTTATCTGTGGGAGATGTATTCTAAGCCCCCCCCCCCAATTAGGGTGAATAGTACCAAAACCCTAGATATTTTTTTCTTTTCCATTTACACACATACATTTGATAAAAGTTAACTTATAACTTAGGTACAGTAAAAGATTGGCAGAAATGGTTACTAATAAAATAAAGCAATTACAAAAATGTATTGTAATAAAAGTTATGTGAATGTAGTCTCTCTCTCAGAATATCTTATTTGACTGCACTTGCCTTTTTTGGATGCAGTGAGATGATCTCATCTCTGAGGGATGAAGTGAGGTAGAATGACTGACGAGGTCATCTTCACATGAAGTAGCCCTAAGTTCTGCAGTTGGAGGTGCTGCTGCAAAACTAGCACAGATTTACTTTTTCTTTCTCATAGTTTCACTGGTGGAAGATTCTTACTTTCCATCTTAACTATCTCAGAACATAATTTATTTTTAAGAGTAAGCCTTTCACTTAAAGGAAGACTCTATTGCTTCTTTTTGGCAAACCAACATGCAAGCATTGCTGCTCTTGGGCGTTGGGGCCATTTTTACATAAAATAAAGATTTTTTTAAACTGATCTCTGAGATGACTACTGAGTGACTATAGGAAGCAAATGTCTACTCTGGACAAAAAGATGATTTGTGTCTCCAGTAGGTTGATTCAAAAACTTCTAAAGCAACTAGAAAACAGAGAGATGAGATTTAAAGAATTTGAGAACTCTAGCCACTTTTCCCCAGAAAGCCTTTGCTAATCAGGAGCTTCAAGCATGAAGTTGTAGTTCCAGGATTAGCTTATCAGAAGACTGAAGAGAACTCTTGCTTCCATTCTCTGTGATGTGAGCACAGAACCTTGGCCTCTTTGCTTCCCACTGCCAGGACCAGAGCTACATAGACCCGACCTGACATAGACTGAACTCTGGGATCTCGAAAAACTGAGTCAATTTAAGCTCTCTTTGAGCCTACATTATCCCAGGAAATGTATCCAGTCCAGGATACAAAGAAGAAGAAAAGGGGGAAGAATAAGAGAAGGAAGAATAAGAAGAAACAAGTTAATGGCCTACTAGGAAGCATTTTCGGATAAAATCAAGTTATTATTTGCAGCAAAAAAAAAAAAAAAAGATTTCATCACACTACTCAGAATGGTGTGGAATTTTAAAAATAGGAAGAGTTTATTTCTGGATATTTCCATTTAATATTTTGAACTATTGTTAACTATAAGTAACTGAAACCACACAAAGGAAAATTGCAGAAAAAGGGGAGCTATTGTACTTAAATATTCAGTAAACAGATATTTGTAGAGTACCTATTGTGTGATAGAGCCCTTACCTTGAAGGGGTCACAGTCTGTTTGCATTAAGGCCACATGGGTCACTTCCACCATCATTTTTTTTTGAGGTGCTGGGGATAGAATCCAGGGGCATTTGACCTCTGAGCTGCACCCCCACAGTCCTATTTTTTATTCTTTATTTTGAAACAGGGTCTCACTGAGTTGCAAAGGGCTTCACTAAGTATCTGAGGCTGTCTGTGAACACAGATCCTCCTGTCTCAGCCTCCCGAATGCTGGGATTACAAGCATACTCCACCATGCCCGGCTTTCCACCACCATTTTATCCCCTTAAATAATTGTCTTTGCACGAGATATTTCATATTCTATTGTAGAGATCAAGATATGTATAAATAATAAAAGATATTTTAAGCTACATATATTTACTATTTAGCAAACTGATGTTTACTCCATAAAGACAAAGATGAAACTGTATACCATTACTCTGAATTTCCTTGTGCTGTATGATTTCAATGCACCAATAAAAGTATATTAAAAAGTAAACAAATGTTCCAGAAGAGAGGAAACTGTTTTTTGCATGTATTTTAACCACAGTTTGAAGAATAAGGAAAGCAAAGCTGAAGAATGATCATTTTTGTCTTGTTTCAAAAGTAATACATGTGGACAGGCGTGGTGGTGCACGCTTGTAATCCCTGTGCTTGGGAGGCGAAGACCGGATGATCGCGCAGGTTCAAAGACAGCCGCGTTGGCTTAAGAGACCATGTTTCTAAATAAAAATATAAAAAATAAGTCTGGGAGTGTAGCCTGGAGGTAGAAGGGCTTCCCAGAACCCCAGTACCTGAAAAAAACATAAAAGTAATACATGTGAATTGTGACCAATAAACAGTATACAGAAGAATAAGAAGTAAACGGAGCCAGACATGGTGGCACCATTTGGGAGGCTGAGATGGGAGAATCACGGTTTGTAGACAGCCTCAGCTACTTAGTGAGGCCCTCTGCAACTTAGTGAAACCCTGTTTCAAAAATAAAAAATAAAAAATAGGGCAGAGTATGTAGCTTAGAGGTCAAATGTCCCTGGGTTCCATCCCCAAACCTGCAATAAATAAATAAATAAATGAATAAACAAACAAATAAAGTAAACGGTAAGATTTTGTCTCCCATAGTCTCATCCATAGCTTCCTTAGGTGAGAGGTAAGCTAGGAACAGTAGTATATATGATTTCTGAGCCAAAACTGTTATCACAACTAAAGTATCAAGTTAAAAACCCTTGGCATACGCTTTAAGGACAGCCATATGGACTGGACTGCCTTTTAGAAAACAAGCTCTTTCAGTGATACTTCGCTCCTTGATCTTACCATCCTTGGTCAACCCCTTTACCTCTTTGGTCTCTTTATTGACAATAGCCCTACAATGTAGAAGTCTCTTCCACCTCAGTAGTCATTGGTTAAAATCCTAATCATCCTTTAAGAACAAGCACAGTTTTTGCATCTTCTCCTTTGCTTAGCACATATTAAATTGTGTTTGTGTGTGTGTTTTGGGGGGTATTGGGGATTCAACCCAGGGGTATTTTACCTATGAGCTATACTCCCAGTCTCATGTTTTGAAACAGGGTCTTACTAGTTTGCTAAGAGTCTTGCTAAGTTGCAGAGGCTGATCTCAAACTTATGATCCTCCTGTCTAAGTCTCTAAAGTACTAGTATTACAGATATGAACCACCTTGCTTGGCCACTTACTAGAATTATATTGCATTATTTCATGCCTTTTCTACTTCAAATGTATTATACTATCACTCCTCCCTGATATTTGAGATCTTTAACGGCATGTTTATTGCTCATTAATCTTTCTGTGCCTCAAAAGTATAAGACAAGCCAGATACAGTGACACATGCCTATATTTCCAGTATTTGGGAGGCTGAGACAAGAGGATCACGAGTTCAAGGTCAGCCTCGTCAATTTAGTGAAGTACTCTGCACCTTTGTGAGACCCTGTTGCAAAATAAAATTAAATAAATAAAGCTAGGGAATTAGCTCAGAGGTAGAATGGCCTTGTGTTCAGTTCTCAGTCTCACTCACACACATGCTCACACATATAAGATTCACCAAAACTCTACAGCTTGTTGCCCAAATTTGGACTGACACCTGTGTTTGTAAAGAAGGTTTTATTGCTACGCAGTCATGCTAGTTAGTATCTGCTGGTTATGACTGCTTTTGTACTGAAAGAGCGTCTGATGAATACCTGATGTGATAATATGGTTCAGAAACCAAAGTGTTCTCTGGCCCTCTACAAGAAAGCCTGCTGACTCCTTGTATCAAATTTTGTATATATGAGTTTCTACTAAACACCTAATGAAATTCATAGATGAGTAATCTTTAGCTGATACCAATAAAATATGCTCCTAAATTTTAAAGAATGAATTTTTTATCACCATGATGGCCAGACTCTACTGGCTGGATGTCTGGCCTTATTTAAATGTTTAATTTATCTTGTGTAGGCAGCATGAGTAGGGTTGTTGGAGGTGAAATGTAAAAAAAAGGGGACCGAATTATTTTCTCCATGCTAGCTTACATTGGCATGAATTTACCTTTGCCTCCACAATCATATGTTTTAAAAGGAAAAATTTTATTCACTATTTTATATAGGTACACCAAAAATATTTTGCTGTTGGCTGTTATATCCACCAAAAATATGCCCTGAAAAATGCTTTTTTTGATAGGAAATCTTTCCAGAATGAAAATCTTGTTTATGATCATTTAGGTTTCAGATAGCTTTTAGTTTATGTCTAATATACAACTTAAGTTACTTCATATCTTCTAGCCTCAAAATCAATGTGAGAACACTTTCTTATTAAAGGATTTTAAAAATACTAGTGTAATATTTTACTTGCCATGTGGTTGGAGTTTACATCTTAAAACTTTTCAAGTGCAACTTCAAAGAAATGTTTAAGAGAAAGTTCTTCTGCCTGAGCAAGATAGATGGCCTGGGGTGAAGAACATTCTAATCAGAGGAGCTTTATAGTCAAGGGGTAGTTTGCAATTTGTCTTCAGAATTTACAATTGCAGTTCTACCTTATCTAAACATAGCTACATTGATGATTGAAAAATATATAATCAGAGTAACAGAAAGAATATAGATTTTTCAAGACAAAGCATAGTCATGTCAAATTCTACTTTTGTTAGTATTTCGTTTTTCTTGATTGACTTTACCAACACACAAATATTTAATTTTTTATTATTTTTTATTTTTTATTTTATTTTATTTTTTATTGGTACACTGTATTCATACATCATAGTGGGATACAAACTTTTGTAGACATACATGCACACATCGCCCAGTCAGCCCCCACCCGATCCCCACCCAATTCTCTCCCCATCCCTCCTTCCCATGCTTGGCTTAGTGGTTGACATCTAGTATTATAGCAATTTATCCAAAATTAAAAATGATAATTTCACATAACAGTTTCATTTGTCTGATACCAAGCTTTTGAAGACTTAAAGATAACATTTCAATATTTCTTTTTGCTTTCTTTATTACCAGAGAATATTTTTTTCTATTTTTTTAGTTGAAACTATCATATATTTATATATTTATTTTTCAGAAAAAAAAATCTATCCTAATATGGAATATGGACTCTAGATACCCAAAACGATCTTGACAAAGAACAAAGCTAGAAGATATATATTTTCTGATTTCAAACCATATAAAGCTACAATAATTGAAACAGTGTAGTACTGTTCTGGAGGCAGATATATAAACCATTGGAGTTAAATAAAAGCCTAGAGCTAAATTCTTCCCTATATTGTCAAGTTATTTTTGACAAGGTTTCCATGAACATTTGGTGGTGGAAATAATAATCTTTTAACTAAATATTGTTGAAAAATAATAATTACATGGAAAAGAATAAAATTGGACCCTTACCTAATCCCATATACAAATATTAACTCAAACTAGATAAAAGATCTAAATATAAATCTTAAGACTTTAAACTTTTAGAAGAAAATCTGGGTCATAAAACCTCACAACATTGAAATTGGCAGTGATTTCTTGGATATGATTTCAATGGCACAGGCAACAGAAGAGTATACAAACTCCCTAAAAAAAAAAAAAAAAAAATATATATATATATATATATATATATATATATATATATATATATATAGTATATCCAAAGACAATGTAAACAGAGTTAAAAGTTACTAATAGAATGGGATAAAATATTTCCAAATGCTATATCTGAAGGTATATTAATATTCCAACTAGAAATCCTAAAAGTTAACAACAATAAAGGCAAACAATACCATTTAGAGATAGGTAAAAGACTAACATAAATAATGAATCTCCACAGATAACCAATCTTAGTTGTCTGTTGTATGGAAAATCTTGTTTCTCTGGTTCTGGTGTGTGTTACCTATTTCTTCTTTGTAGTTAATCTTTTGAGTATTTTCTCTAGCGCTGATTTTGAAGACATAAATTCCTTCAGTTTCTGTTTGTCATGGAAGCTTCTTATTTCTCCATCTAATTTGATAGAAAGTTTTGCTGGGTAGGAAATTTTTGGCCGGAAGTTGTTTTCTTTCAGAGTTTGGAATATGTTACTCCAATCCCTTCTGGCTCTCATGACTTGGTTTGGGAAGTCTGGAGTGATTCTAATTGGTTTGCCTCTGAATGTCACTTGGCTCTTTGTTTTTGTTGCCTTTAAGATTCTCTGCTTGGCTTCCACATTGGTCATTTTGACAATTATGTGGCGTGGGGATCCTCTTCTCCGATCCTGTCTAAAGGGAGTTCTATAAGTTTCCTGGACCTGTGTATCAACCTCTTGCTCTATGTTTGGAAAATTTTCTGCTATTACTTCCTTGAAGAGTTTGTTGATCCCTTTGGTTTCATTTTCTTTTCCCTCCTCTATTCCAATTATTCCTAGGTTAGCTCTCTTAAAATGGGCCCATATTTCTTCAATGTCAGATTCCTGCTGTCGGATATTTTTTTCTAGATTAGAAACTATGCGTTCATTTTTTGAATGATTATCTTCTAAGAGCGAGATTCTGTTCTCCATGTGGTCTAATCGGTTGTTCATGCTTTGAATTGAGGCCTTTACTTCATTAATTGCATCCTTTATCTCTTTTTGGCTCTCTCTGAGTTCTTTTCGAAGCACCTCTATTATTTCTACAGTTATTTTCCTGATTTGATCTTCTAGAAATCTCTGATTTTCTGTTTTATTGGGTTCTGATGTTGTGGGGTTGTGGGCATTCATTGCTCCAGTGTTATTCCTCTTTCCCATGATTCTGGAAGTTTGTGCCTTCTCTGGGTTCTTCCTTTGGGTCACTATGACTTCGCTTAAGGTGCTCTGGATCTTGAGACTGTGGTATCTCAGACCCCACTACTCCTTTACTGGTTTGTATCACAGAGTCTCCGACCCAGGGAGTCATAGAGGCTGCTTTAGACTATGGGGGGTGCCAGGTTGCACGTTCTACTATGGTGTGATATCTCTGCCACCTCCACTCCCCCACTGGGTCTAGTCCCAGGGAGTACAGTACTGGGATTTCTCCTCTGTGGCCCGCAATTTGACTCACTGTTCTTGAGTACGTAGATGTAGCTGTACTAGACTCAGTGAATTCACTTCTGCTGCCGCCAGTGGCAATATGGTGCCGCTGTCACGCCCTCAGCCGTGAGGCTGGAGTATTTTTTCTTCTCTGGTTTTGAGTTCCACTCTGAGTCCCTGCAGCGTGTGCTGAGCTCAGCCACTGGGAGCTTTAGATGCTCCCTGCGCCGAAAGATCCCACCTGGCTGTCCCGCAGCGGCTCACCTCGGCTTGCTGTGGCCGTCTGGTGAATTCGCCACTGCCGCCGGCAGTATGGTGCTGCTGCCGCGTCCTCGGGCGTGAGGCCAGTGTATCTCCTCTGTGGCTCTGAGCTCTGTTCTCAGTCTGCTTTCTCTCTGGAGCCTGGTGATTTTTTTGTTTCTCTGGTGATGGTGTTTTCTGGCTATGAAAGGCGCTAATTTTGTGGTAATGGAGATTGGTTGTTAGCGGGGCTCTTAAGCCCCGCTTTTCTCAGTCGCCATCTTTCCGGAAGTCCACACAATCATTTAAAACAGAGACAATAATACTTATTTTATCCCTTGAGAGGCTTAAATGAGATACTAATAAAAATGACTCACAGTTCCAGAATAGAGAATTTACAAACATATGGGTTAGCCATACCTACTTTTGGGGATCTTCTGCAAGGAATTGAAATCAGATCACTCTAAGAATACAGGCATTTCCATATTTTATCAGCCCAATTCATGATAGCCAAACTATGGAACTAGGCTAGATGTCCATCAACAGAGAGATGGATTATGAAATTATGGTAGATACACACAATGGAATTCTACTCAGCCATAAAAAATAACACAATTATGTCATTTGCTGGAAAATGGATAATACTTGAGAATAGTGATATTAACCAGTCACAGAAAGTGAAGGGTCATATGTTTTCATTTGTAAATGGACACTAGAATGAAACTCAGAAACAGAGAAGACCTCAGATGGAGACACTAATGGAATGGTGGAGTATTGTACAGAGACAGAGGTGAGAGGAAGGAGGAGAAAGGGGAGACCTGATGACGTTAGCTGTTAAAATAATCATCTGTTCATATATAAAGTCATTTGAATTAATTTATACGTTATCTATGGGGAGGGAGTTAGGGTAGGAACTAGAGGAAAACACACAATGGATGCTGAGTGCCTGCATGTAGTTGTTCTCTCTGAAACTCACTATGGTGTATAATGACAATGCACCAATTAAGGAAAAAAGCATAGACTCATTTCACTAAGAAATTAAGGTCTAGCTTAATAATCAAATAGACTCATTTCACTTTTGTATATTTTTTTGTATGTTTTGTGTGATAGTGAGGATTGAACCCACAATGGTTTTACCATTGAACTCTATCCCCAGCCCTATTTATTATTCTGAAACAGAATTTTGTAAAGTTACAGTGTTGTGGCCTTGAATTGATAATTTTCCTGTATCATCTTCCCAAGTACTGGGAGTACATGTCACTTTCATAACTTTTTAGGTACAATTCCATTATGAACCATAGCCAAATGGTGCCATTTCCTCTTCTCTTTGCATACAAACCTTGAGCATCCTTTTTTGTCATCAAAAACACCATTAAGCATGGTCTTTTGTGCATAATTATTTCATAGCCTTTGGATATAGAGCCTACCAAATCAAGTTTTGATAATTTTTGGCTGCTGAATCACAATCTTCACCAATTTATTCTCTTCAAATTATTCTGCCAGTCCTTAAGACTTGACAACTTCCCCACCAGATTCTAGCTCTTAACTTCTAGTAGAAAGGACACCTTCTTGATAACCATGCCCTTGAGTTAGTGAGATTCCACATACTCATTTCTCCTTTTCATATCTTATATCACTCATTGGCTTCGATTGCACTTGGTTGAGAAAGCCTTTTGTTGGCTTCTTAATCATTCTGTTTCAAAATGGTAAGTTTGCTGGCCAAGCAGGTTTTCTAGAATTTTCCCCTGACACCATACACTAATTGGATATTTTAAATTTAAAATGAGAAATGATTAGAATTGCAATAAGGTAAAATTATGAGTAGATCATACCAATATAGGTATCTGAATATGTCATGCTTCTGGGAAAGATGTGAACAAATTAAGATTTAAACCTTGACACTAAAGAGAATGATTAGATTCCAGCACTCTGCTTTAGAAATCTTAAAGAATTTAAAGAGAATATGTATCTGGAAAGACCATCCATGAAATGAGGGACTTTTCACATATCTCGGCCAGAGGTCAAACATGCCAGTGTTCCTAGGTAGTAAATTTGCCATGTTTGGCTAGGTATGGGAAATAAGTTATAAATCTCCATTGAGCTCAATTGAGTAATTTCAGTAGAAAACACATGAATTTCACAGGGGTGAAAGCTAAATTACCCTTCACACTTAATCATTGTAGACAGCCAGTTGGAAATGTGGTGGTATTAAAGTTTCTTTCTTTTTTTTGTTGAACTCAGCTATATGTTAGTGCCTGAATTATTGAAGTAAATGATTTTTGCATCTTTCAGATTATGAAAATTCTCTTAAAAGTAATTCCTTTCTGTCAAGGTAAAGAAAATGTTGTACTTAATTTTAATAGTTGGGCAGGTATTTGTGCCTTTTTGCAACTTTGAATTAATCCATCAATAAATTATAAATAAACATTTAGTATCTAATATTATGCTAATTTATGTGTTGTGTGTTTATACAAGCCAAGGCTTTGGATGGACAAATAAGTTAAAGAAGCATGCAAAATAGAAACAAGTAGATGAGAGTCTCTCCTGAGTTTCTCTTTCTTTCTTTCTTTCTTTCTTTCTTTCTTTCTTTCTTTCTTTCTTTCTTTCTTTCTTTCTTTCCTTTTTTTTTGTGGTACTGGGGTTCCTGGAAGCCTTTCTACCTCCGGGCCACACTCCCAGACCTATTTTTTTTTAATATATTTTTATTTGGAAACAGGGTCTCTTAAGCCAGCTTCGAACCTGCCCGATCCTCCTGTCTCTGCCTCCCAAGTGCGGGGATTACAAGCGTGCCCCACCACGCCAGGCTCTCCTGAGTTTTTCTTGATGCCAGAATAATCTCTTTGTGACAAAAGTGAGTCCCATTGATTTGGCTATATGAACCAATAGCAAAACTTTCTAGTTGTAAAATTTCAAAGATGGACAGGCTTGTTTTGTTTTGTTTGTGGCACTGAAAATTAAACTCAGAGGCATTCTTTCTCTGAGCTTGACCCCACCACCACCCCCGGCCCTTTTTTAAAATCCTTTGTTTTGAAATAGGGTCTTGCTTGGCTGTTGTGAGTCAATTTCTAAATCGATAAACCTGTGATCCTCCTGTTTCAGCCCCCAAGTACTGGGATTACAGGTGTGTGCCACCATTACTAGCTGGGCAGGCTTGTTTTTAAAGTAGATAGGAATGTGGGTAAGGAGAGGAGGTTTTAAGCAGAAGCAGTACCACCATAATTAAAGAAGAGAACAGCTCTAAGGGGAAAACTGGAGTCAAGTTGTCAAGTAAGGAATCAATAAGAGAGATCACTAGGAAGATGTGGAGCTTAAAAGAAAAGACTGGGAAAAGTAGGTACACTCTTTACACTGAGAACAGGAAACCATTCTTGGTTATTAATCAAGGGGTGGCACAGTAAACACTGTTTTTCTGGTTTTAAGAGCTATTTTAGAGGAATGTTTAAGAGTATACACACTGTAATCAGACATCCTGGGTTCAATATATATTCTCTGATTACTATGTGTTTTCTCACACTCATATATTTGCTTTAATGTCTACATTCAAAAAATAGAAATCAGAATGGTTCCTTTATCCTAGGGTTCTGGTAAAGTTCAAATCAGCCAATATACTTAAAACTGATAGAGACTGGGTTATAATTAGCACTTAATAAAAGCAGACTGCCAGTTTAATGGAGAGAGAGAGAGAGATTATCTGTAGTGACATGGAGGGTAGAAAGAGAAGAACATATAACAAAATAAACAATTTAATCTGGGGCAAAATAACTAGACAGGGCTCCTGAAAAGCACACATCTTGCTAAATGCCTCCTGACATATTCAATATCCATGAAAGTGTCCATAAAAGATACTCAACTGGTGCTGAATATTATAAAACAAAATGAAACAGATGCAGAACTATTCTATTAATATGGCAAAATATGTAAGGTGTACATAAAAGACCTTTTAAGTGTATTGTGGTATTGTGGAATAATCTAGAGTCCAGCCCATTTTATAACTCAGTGGCTCTATACTACTAATTAGGTCATTATAATGCTTTTGAGATTTTGTTTTTTAAATGAGAATAACTTTTAAAGGATGTTTGTAAGAATTAAATGAGGGAATGCTTGTGTACTTATTTTATGAACTAAATGATCCTACAAGCAAGAGACTTAATGTGAGAACAAGAAGAGAAGTGTCTTTGTCACTTCTGGCTATTAGGACAAAAATATTATTGAGTGGGTGACTTCCACAAGAAACATTTATTTCTCCTAATTCTAAAGGGTGAGATGTATGAGACGGAGTGCCATCATGCTTGGGTTCTGGTAAGAGCTCTCTTCCTGGTTTCCTCCTGTAATAAAGAGGGTGAATGGGAGAGAAGGAACACTTAAGCTTGCTCCTGTGTTTTCTCATCAATCTTAATCCCATCATGGGACATCTACTCTCAGGATCTAACTACTTCCTAATGGCTGCATTTGCAAATAGCATCAAACTGGGCGGGGTTTAAGGTTTCAGCATATCTGATGGAGACACAAACATTCTTTGCAAAGCTAAAGTAAAGATGATTTTGAAGTCTATAAAAAGATGTTCATTTAGAATAAATATATTTTGTTATTTTTTTGCAAATTTGAGGTGATATTTCTACTGCTTTTGCCTAAAGAGCATCTCAAACAAAAACTAAAATTGCTTTCTGCTTTCTTAACATGAAACTTTTTACTAAACAGAATAGAAGCCTTCCTTGAGTGACTGGAAAGAGAAGTACAATTTTGATGCCGCTGCTCAGGCAGCAATGTCTGGTCTGCATGAACAGTAATAAACAGATACATGTTTATGCCTATGTATGTTTGCATATAATGTACACTATAGGGTATCAGTGTTTATCCTCAGGATCACATGGTTTTCTGGGACTGACCAGCATAGAAGAGAATAAAATTGTACCAGCATATGTTGAGCCCAAGAGAAGATCAAAAATTAAAATTGGAAGTTGAATAGGTATTGATTTTATACCACAGTTAGCTAGAACTGTTGTAAGTATGGACCATCTGCCCATGTAAACATACACATATGTATAAAAAGGTGTATATAAACATACACACAGATATATATATATATATATATATATATATATATGAATTTGTTCATATACACACATGCATATATTCACAAATGTCATAGGCCTTTCAAAGTCCATAGGTCATGATTACAAAATACATTGTGCTATATTTTCATATTTATAAATTATATTATACAACCAGTTGAGAGTCAGGAATAATAATCCTAGTTGCTTTAATCCTGAACTCTATTGCATAGCGGTATCCAGGCCGGCTTCATTTTACTCCTGACCTTAGACATGTTGGTTGTGTTTTCTAGCCCATTTCTTCCCTATAAAAATGTTATGAGCTCCTGGGCAGAGCAACCTTAACACCATTAATTCAACCTTTATAGCTTAATTTATTTGAAGATTTGGGATCTTGAAGCACTACCCTCTGAAATTCAGGCATTTCTCCTTGAGGTTGAGCCTAAGAACTAATAGCTTTGGTATCAGCCTTCACATTAACTGTCAGCCAGAATGGAAAAATGGGGTGTTGGTGCTCAGCAGTGGCTCTGATATTGAACTGTGCATTCTAAGCTCAAGTGAAATAGAACTTCAGTAGTTGTTTTCACTTTGGGGAGTATTTTTCACAAAACTGTACTAAGTCTAATTTAAAAAAAATATACCCCAAATAATAAATCTTCAGAAAAAGCTAGTATTTACTTAAACTGTAGAAATGAGCAGATCCCACAATTCACAGGCTTAACCACTTTAAAGGTCAAGTATTCACCTGCCATGCTAGCACACACATGCCTGTAATATCAGTACTTGGCCAGGCTTAGACAGAGGATCATAGGTTCAAGGCCAGCTTCAGTGTCTTAGTGAGACACTGTTACAAAATTAAAAAAAATAGGGTTGGGTGTGTAGCACAGAGGTAAAACATCCCTTGGTCCAATCCCTTGTACAACAGCAAAAGATCAAGTATTCTAATATAAGTGATGCTGTTTTATTAGAGTTATTTAGGCATTTAGGCTAGCTTTTCTTTAAAGAGGAATCCTAAAATGTAATATTGTTTGCAAAGAGGGCCACAACATTTCCCTCAATCCAGAGGCCCCTTTACAAATCAACTTTTCTTTCTCTCCTATGAAGTAGAGTTTATGACCTCTCTCCTATAAGCTGAACAGATCTTGTGACTTGCTTTAAACAACAGAATAGCATGGAAGAAATGAAATGTTGAGGGACTTTCATGATAAGACCTTAAAACACTTGGAAAAAAGTCCCCAATAAGACTCCTGAAGCCCAGAAAATTAAAACAAGAATTAATAATAATAATAATCTAATCACATTAGATTAAAAACATTTCTGTTACGCAAAGAAACAATCAATACTCCAGAGGAAGAGCCAACTGAATGGGATAAGATCTTTGCCAACTACTTCTCTAATAGAAGACTATTATCTAGAAGATACCAAGAATTTAAAAGACTTAGCACCATAAAACAAATAACTCAATCAAGAAACAAACAACTGAACTAAACAGACATTTCACAATAAAAGAAATACAAATCGCCAATAACATATAAAAACAAATGTTCAACATCATTGCAATCAGGTAGAGGCAAATTAAAACTACACTGAAATTACAACTAACCCCGATTAGAATGGCAGTCATCAAAAATAAAAACAATAATAAATGTTGGTGAGGTTTTGAGAAAATAGGACCTCTTCCTACATTGGAACTGCAAAGTAATACAGCTGCTAGTGATCCTGTCTCAGCCTTCAAATTCCTGGGATCATAGGTATGCCACTGTGCCGAACTGCATATCTATAAGGATAATTTTGAAATTCCTCATTTTTTTTTTGTGGTTGAACTCAGGGACATTCTACCTCTGAGCTATACTCCCAGTCCCCTCTCTGCCTTTTTTTTTTTAAACAGGGTCTTATTAGGGTTTCTGAGAATCTTAGTATGTTGCTACAATCATCCTATCTTAGCCTCCCAAATCGTAGGCTTCTGAGATCACTGGCCAGTGCCACCATGCTCAGTTAAATTTATACTTTTGGTTTGTCCTGAGAAAATGATTTCTCCTTCATTCTAAAGGATAGCTTCACTGTGTAATATTCTTGGTTGGCAGTTCTTCCTTTCAAAACCTTGGATACGCATATGTCTTTGGTCTGTAATTTTCCTAAGAACTCTATTATTAGTATAATAGAACTTTTTATATGCAACTGGACTCATATTTCTTGATATTTTTAGATTTATCACTTAACTGAATATGGTGGCACACATTTACTCTGCCAGATACTCAAGGAACTGAGGTGGGTGGATCGCTTCATCTCACAAGTTGGACACCTGTCCAGGCAACACAGAGAGACCCCCATCTCCTCAAAACAAAATAAACAGAATTTTTTCTTTCTTTGAACATTTCAGTTTGAGTATAATATGCCTCAGAAGGGATATTTTTAGGGATCCTTTGAGCTTCCTACACCCGAGTGTCTGTGCCTATTCCAAGCTCTATAGAATTTTTATCTGTTATTCTATTGGATAGATGTTTTCTTATGCCTTTTTCTTTTTATTGTCCTTCTGAAGTTTTCATCATGTAAATATTTGTTCACATAATGCTGTATCATAGTTTTATACAATTTCTTCATCCTTTTAAGTCTAGATTTCTCTCTTCCTCCTCTCTCTCTCTCTCTCTCTCTCTCTCCTCTCTCTGTTCTTTCTGCACTATTTCAAGAGATGCTCAAAAATTGCATCTTCTGCTATATTTAGCATTCTGTTGAGCCTTTCAAGTAAATTTTTATTTTATCTCTTAAGTGTTTTTGCTCCAAGGTTTCTATTCAGTTATTTTTTATGACTGGTTATCTCCTTGTTGCATTTCATATTGAAATCATAAATTGTCCTTTTGATTTTGCTCAATCATCTCTCTGTATTCTCTTCTCATTGAGTTTCCTAAAAATCATTTTAAAAAATCTTTTTGGTCAAGCCATTCTTTTATTCCCTCCCCTTGGAGTTCATCATGAGAGGACTCTTTTGTTCTTTTAAAGGCACCATCTTCCCTTGTTTGCTTAAGATTCTTGTGTCTTCACATTGGTATTTATACATGGATGGATATTTACGTCCAGTGGATCATTAGTTCCTACTGGTTTCACTCGGTGCTTTTCCTATAAAATACCTTGTACTGGCAATTTGTAACAGGATGTTTGGGTAGGTTGCATTGGTTTGGGTTCCAAGTAGGCACAGCAGTATAGTATCTTGGTAACTTCTTTGTCTATCACCCTCATGCTGACACCACAGTTGCCTCGGTGGTCTAGGCTGCACAAGTTTGCAGGATTGCCTCACTAGCTGGGATGCAGCTTTCTTAGATGGAGTAAAGTCCTACAAGAGGTTCCATTTGCAGCAGGAATGGCAGCAGATGTGGGATTTTGTCAGTTCCTATGAGTCACATTGGGATTGAGCCACTCTGGGATGCTCATGAAGTTTACCAGCGTAGCTGGTGCAGCCATAAAGGCAGGGTGCCTGTCTATTCTTCAGAGCCCTAAGGAGGCTGGGATACTCCAGCAGTCTCAGATGGGCATGAGAGAATGTTAAAGTAGCAAAGATAGAACAACCGTCAGTGTCTAAATATCAGTGTGTTATATCTTTGAATATGTTGGTAAGCTTCTTTTTGCTGTAACCAAAATGCCTGATGAAAATAACTAAGAGGAGCCAACATGTATTTTAGCTCATGGTTTCTGAGGATTCAGTCCACAGTTGGCCAGCTCCATTGCTCTGGGCCTGAGGTAAAGAAGAAGAAGATATGGTACAGGGTAGAAAGACATGGTGGAATAGTGACACTCACCTCATTCCAGTAAAGAGAGAGAGAGTGAGTGAGTGAGAGAGAGAGAGAGAGAGAGAGAGAGAGAGAGAGAGAGAGAGAAAGAAGAAGAAGAAGAAGAAGAAGAAGAAGGAGGAGGAGGAGGAGGAGGAGGAGGAGGAGGAGGAGGAGGAGGAGGAGGAGGAGAGCCAGGAACCTATTCCTCCAGCTACACTCCAGCTCCCTACAGTTGCCACAATAATCCATTCAAATTATCAATCCATCAAATGAATTCATTCACTGATGAGGAAGCCCCACTTATCAACATGGCTGCATTGCCTTTACTATGTAAATTATTTCAGGAGATATTCTGAATCTAAACCACAACACTGGACAAATATATTCAAGTACAATTATAATTGCTGTTAATTAGCTAATATATATTAGATACTATAATAGAATATACATTATATATACCTATTAATTTAAAATTATATTTTGGGAAGGGAATGATTTATGTAAGAAAATCGTACAAACTATAATTTTGTGATAAATTAAAATATAAAATACTATTTTTGTTGATTGTTTCTTCTATATCATGGTGTACTTGCAAGGACTTTCCTACAATGTTTTCCTTAATCTTGTTGAAAAAAATCTTTATTTGTGGTTTTGTTTACCTACTAAGAAATATGTCCTTTCTCTAGGGCATTATCCCTGAGGTGAAAATTAAATACAATATGTTCAATCCCAATATAGCTAAAAGGAGCATGGTGAGGCCTTTTGTGATCGAGTTTCACATATGCATTCTTTTTTTTTTTTTTAAATTTTGCCTCCAGTCTCCACCTCCTGAATGCTGGGATTATTACAGGTGTGGGCCACCATGCCTGGCAAGCATTCTTAATCATGAAGGAATCATTTCAACATGTGTAAGATAGCAGAGGTGGTCCTACTATAAAAATGCCAGCACCTTTTATTTTACAAGAGCAGAGGGCAGATGCCAGTAACTGTCTTCCAGACTGTTTTGGTGAAGCTGTCACTAATGGTGGCTGGTTCTCTTGACCACGGGTTATGGGATGGGCACATGATCAAGACTGAGGCCTCAAATGTGTTTATTCTGTTTCCATCACAATAAACATTGAGCCTATAATAGTCATGTGAAATAAAAAAATGAGTGCAAAGAAAGAGGGGTTCTCATTTTGAGACCATGACCTATAGCTGTCACTTAACTTTCATGACATGTGGGGAAACCTGCTTGAATGGAGTCCTCATATATAAATAACCAGCTGTTAGAGAAGCCATCCAAATGGCATCATTTGAGGTATTTAATCTTCCTTGTATAAAGGCAGCTGCATTCGCTCATGAATATTCCAGATATGTAACCCAATACATTCTACCTCTTGTTCTGTGTTTTTATCCTTAACTTGTTTGGATTGGTTTTGTATAGAGTCCATGTATTACAATGGTCAGCTTATTAAGGAAATATGTTAGTAAAAATTAAATATCTTAAAGAAAAGTCATTTTTTATCTTTTTATAGTGATCAGAGAGTCTAAATTAAAAAACATATATCCTGTTTAAATCAGTCAAGTATCTAGAGAATTAGTCTTCAGAGGATATGGCTTGAAGAAGTTCTAAATTGTGAAATAGTGTATAACAATAAAGCTAAATTCACTGGAAGGGATTAGGTGGGCATTTCTATTTCTTTATTAAATAATTACTCAATATTACAAACCAATAAAATGCAGAATTTTCACCTGTTATTATGAGAGAACATCACTGTGTAATTTCATTGGTGTGTAGATCTATGGCACATCTCTATAAGTACTTCTCTTAAGCTTTATGTTTGGGCATTCAATTATATGACACTATTATATGACAAAGTCTAGCTGAAAAGTTTATGATTATTATCTTTTTTGGATACAGAACTAAAACAATCTTATTGGAAGCTTTATTCGCAAGTACCAGGGTTACTGCAGGGTTCCAATGTATTGTTTAAAATCCATTGAATAAGAAAGGAAATAGAACTATTTTAAAGGATTTGCTGGATTTATCCTGTTTTATCAAATATATCAGACATATTTTTAGTGTGGCTTTGAAAATGGGTAAGCCTTTCAGAATGAGTCTTTTGAAAAGACTTGAGATTCAGTAAATGTATATACTTGATGTGATTGTGAAAAAGTGCTAGACAATGTAGTTAAAAAAACTATTCAATGAGTGGCTGTAACACTTGTAGGCCTTCATTTTCATAAGGCACACTAAGGCCACAATCTTTGCTGATATCAGTTTTATATTTAAAGGCTTAATTTTTGTATACCCCATATGGTTTAGGTATTTTTTACTATTTCCATAAAATAACTATTGAGCTTCTAAACTGCCAGCTATACAGAATTTTAGCAGTTAAAATTCTCCAGCCCAGGGAAAACTCACCAAATTATATTAACATTAGAGGAATGGGACCCTGTTTTATTTGCAACATTTGGAGGTAGCAAGTTCTAAGCACCATGTGTCACATAAAATGGATGACAGTAGGGTGGTATCTAGATGCAGAAGCACAAATATGAATAATGGAACTGAAGAATCTATAATAAGTTACTGCAGGTGGTGACTCCAGAGGAAGACAGTTCTGTGTAAAAACAGCACCAATTAATGACAGATGAAAATAAAAAAAAAGCAGAGAAAAATTCATTTGGCACATCTAGCAACCTAAGTCACCAGGGCTATAAAAATCTTGAATATTTTAATATGCATTATGAATTTTAATTTTTTTCTAATACCCTTAGAATGCCTTAAACTAACTTTTTCCAGAATAAAGGATTCACATGCTATCTAAAGCATTCTCCTTCCAGACTTTGAAGGTTAATTCATTTTGGTCCAGGTTCTTATCCAGGGGCAACATTCAGTTCCATGGAGTGTGAGGCAAAGATAAGTTTGAACTGAGGTGGTGTTAAACATGCAGTGTGGGGGCAGAAAGCTCAGGGAGTGATCAAAGTTGTCATCCTGATAGAATATAGTTAGAATGTGTTTTCCGTGCTTAATAGTTGCAGCTGTGGTGGAAAATGTACAAGGTTACAATACCCTATAAATATGGCATCTATGACCCAATTGGCGTTCCCTGAAAAGAATACTGGATGGAATAGTGAGCATCATTTAACTTTCAGAATTGAACCCAAACCAAACAAACCACAGATCACAGAGGCTAGTAACTCTGAGTCCGTGCTAATGGGCACCCAAGAACAATGTGTGGAGATGTCAATCTTTGCTTACACTCTGATCAGGTATTTATATTGCTTCAAAGATTCAGATGATTAAATCAGCATGCTAGACACCTACTTTGTTTAAAAAATAAGCCATCTACAGATAAATTCCTTAAACTTCAATTTTACCAGTACTGCAGAGTTTTGAATAATTGTCCAGCAGTGAATGGCAAAGTTTTGTCTTTGAAGGATACTGCATTGCCAGTCTCTAAGATCTCACCCTCCTCTTGTTCTCTGAGACAAATGTGTTACATGTAAAAAAAAAAAAAACAGTTTTGTTCAAGATAAAATAAATGAAAATTAAAAAAAAAAACCTCCCCACCACCACAAAATATTTTATTTTTCTCCCTTTGCTCATTAAGTTTGGCCCAGATGGAATAAATATCTCTCCTGTTCACATTACATTAGAGAAAACTAGTTGCAGGTCACCAATAAAATAGCAGAAGACAAGGCTTGGAGTTAGTCTTACCAAGTCATCTGGATGACACAGATCCAGTCAGATTCTACAGCCCAGTCTATTGCCAAATACTTTCTATGTCCTGATATATCAGTAGTCTCAGAGATAACATTTCATTCTCTTCCACTCGGAAAGAATGCTTTTCTGAAAAAAAAATTGTTTATCAGAGCTCATTATATTGGCCATTTTGCCAAGAAGTTTTAATTCAAGTGTTATTGTCTACACTTACTTAGCTGGATAAGTTATCACAGTCTAAAATTAATGGCCCCTGTACACAACCTTCCACTGATTTCAGGTTTGCATCGGTACTTTACTGGATTGCTTACATTTTCTTAGAATTGTTTTAAGGAATCTCTTGAACTTCAGGTTAATGTTCAAGGTTCCTAGATGGTGCTATTCAAAATACAAGACAAATACTCCTAAGCACTGACACAAGCCCACCCTTTACTCCTCAACATTATGAATGAATTTCCTTCAGAACACTCCAAGAATACTGTGACTCTATTGAGGAGAGTTTTCCTTAAAGGGATATGGTAGAAAATGTACCCATTGCTTCACATGGACATCTTCCCCACAGAGTATCTTGCTCTCCTCTTCTTTCCTCTAATTAATTCACAGCCTACACTAAAAGTCTATGCTTCTCTGTGTCCTCAGTCTTTTAACCAACCTTGGCTGTCTCCATCTTTGTTCTCTGTCTCTTTACCTCTTCCCGGAGGCTACTCAAGCACTGTGCTTATGACAGGTGAGCCACCCACACCTTCCTCTTTTATCATTAAACAACATTTAATTGACTAATTTTACAGCTATTTGACAAGACATTGCAGGAAAAAAATATGTTGTATCTTCACCGAAATAAATTGCTTTTGCACGTAAAGTTTCACTGAGCAAGGTGTTAAATGTATTAGAAATACCACACTCTAAGTGTAAAATTTGTTTCATCTCTTTTCTTATGACACCATCTTGCAAATGATGCTGCCAAATACTTTTTTATGAAGGATTCTGCCACTCCCCAAGGGCATTCTTATTTTAGCTGCTATCACTTCTTTATACAATTGACCTTTCAATAACACCTATTATAGAGGATTTTTCCCAAAATGCATTTCATTAAAAAAACCTGTATTTAAATATGCACTTTCATTTACGTAGCCTTGTTCATTAAAAATTTGTACATGCTGAATACTTCAGCCTTTCTTTTTTGCAGTCTCTTAGATTATTATCTATACTCTATATGTGAGGAAAAGCCTTGCTAATTTTTTAATATTTAAAATATTTTTCTTTTACTGATTATTTAAAACTGAGATGAAGCCAGACGTGGTGGCATACACTTGTAATTCTAGTACTTGGGAGGCTGAGATAGGAGGATCTGGATTTGTGGCCGGCCTCAGCTACTTAGTGAGGCCCTCCACAACTTAGTGAGACCCTGTTTCAAAATAAATAATAAAAAAATAGTGTTGGGGGTGTAACTCAGAGGTTGAATGCCCCTGGGTTCAATCCCCAGTACCAATAAATAAATAAATAAATAAATAAATAAATAAATAAATAAAGTTGAAAAATATGATTGTTTTCTCACCCTTTTCTTTTTAAATGGTTTATAAGGTTTCTATCTGAACCAGCATATATTGCTATATTAGATTGTGCTTAATAATAGTAATCAAAATGAAGAGTATAGCATATTTCTCTTGAGCTTGTTGGATTTCTTTAATCCAATTAATGATAATTTACATAATAAGAATGCCATTACTACCATCTTTATTCTGAATAGTAGAAAATAAATAAAACAACCTAAAATAAAAGGAAGAAGAGAACATATACTAAGGGTTAAAATTTATGTTTTTATAGCCCCTGAGTTAGGGAACTGGAACAGAGTCAGCCAAAACTGTGCTGTGAGTTGACCAGAGTTAGACACATTGATGACAGTGTGGCATGCTTCCACCTGTCAAGTCAGCGAGCTACATCAGTTGCACCCTTTTTAAGCCTCCATTTCTGTAAGTTGTATTCAGAAGTTTGGCAGGGTGCAGAGCACGGAGGAGTGTGGTTCTGGTCAACTTCAGCCAAAATAGACAGAAATGAGTAGTGGATATATTACTACATAATGATTGATGGTATAAAAATCTAATTTAGAAAGGACTTTAAAACACACAATTATTATTATTATTATTATTATTATTATTATTAACATCATTATCATCATCATCATCATCATCAATATAAACACACCTTAAATGTGAACATTAACACTCAAAATGGTGTTTCAAATAGCTATATAGCTTAGAATAAAAGTGGCCAGTCTTGTATTTTAAAAGACGCTACTGCTTCTACAGTATCTCTTTCCTTTCTTGACTTTCTGTGATCTTCAAATGTCTGTGGCAACCAAGGGAGGATGAAATAGAAAGTCCTTTATGTCCTTCTAATTCACCAGCCCTAAAGTAAACATCTTGAAAACATCTTTTTCACAGTGAGGGATTAATTCCAGCAATCAAAACCCACTGGTGAATGTGTCAAACACAATCAAGTCTGGTATTTGCGTTATTATAACATCAATAAGATACCTCTGTTGTCCTAGAAAACTTAAACCATCGTTGGGATTATCAATACCGGTATTTTTGCTTTATTTAAGAGATTGATTACTTTAACATCTCAGAATGGAAAAATAAACTTCTTGTGGATCAATAGAACACTACTCTATCCTGTCTACTCCTCTCGCCCCTGATAAATGCTCTTGATAAATGTTACTTTTGACTGCCTGCCTAGATAACAGATTCTACATATTAGGTTGGAGCAGCTGTTTCTGACACACTGTTCCCTCCTAAATGTCCTGTTTCCTTTTCAGAGAGCAGCAACAGCCTGGGTACCCAATCATGTGCTGAAGACACAAAATTATTTTGATAGGAATTATTAGAGAACATAGCCAGTACATGATATAAGGCTCTCTGAATCATGCTCAGACTTTTAAAAGAGCCAGAATTTTTCATGGAAAGTTACCAGAGCCCAGGAAACTGGTAAAATTAATATTGCTCTCAATAATTCTTATCACCTAAAGATGGCATGGTAAAAAGTACAAATTTTAGATTTCAAAAATTTTGAGTCAATGATTCTTAACCTTGACACGATGGAAACTTATTCCCCTTCCTCATCCTAGCCTCTGTACATAAGTATAAAATGTGTGTTTGTCTATATGAATGTATATTCTATCCATCATGTAAAATCAACATGTAAAATCAAAATGCTTTCATTTGAATTACTTTCATTCTTTCTAACATTATATCCCTCTTCCTGCCACCTCCCCCCCCCGAAAATACTTTTAATCTCCAGAGGTCAATAATATAGGTAGACTTAATTAAAGTAATAAGATCATGCACATCTTTAAAATGAATAACGAAGTGAATGATTAAAGGAAGTCACCACATTGCACATTCTAAGAAGGAAAAGTCGATGAGATTTCTTGCCTTCTAAAAGTTGACAGCCATTTTGAAGTAGAGAAGTTAATGCTAAAAAACGTTAAATCTTTCAAGACAGTGACATTGACGTTAGAAGGCAATGATTCCATGTCAAGTCATTGGCACGGATTGCTTTGAAGATAAAAACTGTACTACTAGGAGCTGGGCACTTGAGAAAATATTTTCATAGAACATAAAACTTGAACTTGATCATTTAAAAATATTATTTAAATGCCTATGTGCATGCACTGTATTATGTATCTGCTGTGCACCATCTCATTTAATTCTCACACATCCGCTCAGAGAAGTTCACAATGTGTGCAGAACTAAGAAATAGTAAAGACAGAATTCAAAATTAGGTAAAGGCCTCTGTTCTTTGTTCCTTTTTTCTGTCCTATATGTTCTTCCTGACTCTCAAAGAAAAGGAAAATACATAGATGAAAGGGATGCTGATAGCATTAAAGTATGAATGGGAATTTACTTGGCAACTTGAAATGATTAGGAAATAGTTGTTCAGCCCAATTCTCCTGAGACCACCTGATAGTACTGAATAATGAATTGTGATAGTAAGTACAAAGTCACTTTGGGGCTTTTTTGTTGTAGCACACACCATGCTAAGCACTATATGTATACAGTCCCGTTTGATGCCTTGTTTCAGCACCGTGATATCTGGTTTCCAATCTGAATATTAGCAGAAAGCAAAGGCACTTGGGTCTAAGCCAAGGTGCTGATCTTTCATCCCACATGGAGAGATACCCACGGTTTTCCAGTAGTGTAACAATACAATACAATTAATGAATATTGTGTGCCAATGTTTTATTTGTTTGTTTGTTTGTTTTGGTGGTATTGGGGATGGAACTCAGGGGCCCTCTACCTCTGGGCTACATTCCCAGACCTATTTTATATTTTGTTTGGAGACAGGGTCTCTTAAGCCAGCTGAGGCTGGCTTCGAACCTGCATGATCCTCCTGTCTTAGCCTCCCAAGCGCGGGGATTACAAGCGTGAGCCACCACGCCTGGCATGTGCCAATGTCTTATTACATATGTTTAGTGACTATTCATTTTTTTTTTGGTGGTACTGGGGTTCCTGGAAGCCCTTCTACCTCTAGGCTACACTCCCAGACCTATTTTATACTTTTTATTTGGAAACAGGATCTCTTAAGCCAGCGTGGCTGACTTTGAACCTGCGTGATTCTCCTGTTTAGTGACTATTCTTAGTGACATTTTATAAAAATGATACTTTAGAGCCAGGCATGCTAGTACATGCTTATAATACCAGCCTTCCATGCTTGGAAGGCTGAGACAGGAGGATCACAGGTTCAGGGCTAGCCTCCTTTACTTAGTGAGGACCTTTGCAACTTAATGAGAACCTGTTTCTAAATAAAGAATAAAAAGTAGGGCTGGGGATGTAGCTCAGAGGTAAAATGCCCTTGGTTCCATCCCCAGAACTGCAAAAACAAACAAACAAACAAACAAACAAACAAACAAACAAAGATAATTTAGCAAGATGAATTTAAGGTTGGGAATTAGAGATTTTCCCATGTATGAACATGAGTGTGAAGCTGGGCATAGTGGCACACACCTATAATCCCATTACTTATGAGGATGAGACAGAAGGGTCACAGGTCTGAGGCCAGCCTCAGCTATTTAGTGAGCCCCTCAGCAACTTATCAAATATCTGGTCAAAATAAAAGAATAAAAAGGACTGGAGATGTAGCTCAGAGGTAGAATGCCCCTATACCCTAATTTTCCAGTACCAAAATAAGGAGTGTGAGCGTGTGTGTGTGTGTGTGTGTGTGTGTGTGTGTGTGTGTGTGTGATGGAGAGAGAAGCCATGACCTCTGAGAAATTAATGGCAGAGATTAATTTGGAGAACAGAACAGTAGTACAAAGTTCCAGATGAGAATAGCCTGAAACAGCTGCAACCCTGGGGTGCAGGTAGGACGGGTTCTATAGGTAGAAATGAAGATGAACAAAAGTAAACAACTGAATACATCTTGAGTACAGGAACAGAAGTAAAATCTCTTTTGTAGTGTCAGGATGGAAAAATAAAAGAGCATTTAAACTTGTCAGTGGGAAACTGGCTATCACACTGCTAAGTGTTTCTACTTAACTTGTTTGTGCTTCCAGTGCCTTAAATTAGGGGGCTGCATGAAGTCCTCTGGTTACTCATAGGAGTTTTCTTTGCCCCACACCAGAGGCAGGCCATGTGTACACCTTGGTTCTCAGAAAGGTATCTGTTTGTTGGTAACAATGATCTCACCTTCACAGAGTCCGTGGGTGTGGGTGCCTGTGGCTGGGCTTTCTCTGTGGCTTTCTTTATAACAGCAGGAGCAGCTGGCAGGGGGGAATGGAACTGCATTATTCTAATATGGTTAACTTATTCTAATGAGCTGCATTCTCTAAAATCAGACTTGCTGATCTTGGCAGGAAATAAATTTAACTCCCCCGCACAAATAGATGCAAAGCTGAATTCTCAGATACATTTCATTTTCCACAAGGTAATCAAGATTCATAAAACTCCGATTTTGGATCAGGGCACCAGGGAGTCAATGTCCTTGAGGGAAACAAAATCTTCTAATGAGAATTGTATTTCAATGGGGTTAATCTCACAGGATCTGATAAATGGACACAGTGGAATGGAATCCTATTTTATTTGGCTTTATTGTCCCTTCTGCCATACATTTCATTCAATACCAAGTAATGAAATATGTAGAATCTGTGCTATTTGCTTGTGAACCCAAAAACAATACTAGTGCCCTTAATCAAAAGAGCAGGAGATGAAGTTGAGAACACATTATATTCTAAGGTTACCAATGTCTTCAAAATTATGCTAAGTTTGTAAATGTCCTCATAATGCCCCCAATAGTTAACCCTGCTCTTCTCTCCAGTTTCCTTGGAATATATTAACTTCATGTCAAAAGGTGAGAAGACCATCTCAAGTGTATCCTCCCCACTTTTCCCACCCCACCTCCCATCTCTAGTGTTTTATCATTAATAACTCCCTACATCGTCCAACACTAGAAAGTATTTTGGCAGCAAAATGAGAACTTATAGAGAGAGGGCTAAGAAGGATGATCACATACAATTTTTAAAACTTGCTTATTTAAACACATAGCACACACTCAGCTGTTCTAATGTAACTGCTAAAAAGCCCCGAGTGTACGTCTGTATGTCTGGAGGGTAGAGCGCTCCAAACTCCCAGGGCCAATTTCATATAGAACTGAAGGTCAAGATTGATGGTACTATCTACGTCTGACACTTGGACTCAGCCAAAGATAGGTTCACATCACTAAAGAAAGAATACTTAATGGCACACTTAACAATTTTCCATTCCATGTGGCAAAGAAAAATCTCCTCAAAGTCATGGGTGTCTGACCCTGGACACTTGGGAGAATCTCTTCTTTAAAACTTTGAGACTATCAGTGCCCATGCTTGTAATGAAGTGAATACAAGAAGACAGAGGAGAAAGAGGATCTTGAGAGGGAGAAGGGGCAGTAGAAGTTTGGCAGGTCCTTAGGAAAATATGAAAATGAGCTATGAAAAGAGAATGTGTTGAATAAATAGGTGATTATGGAAAATGTTATTTCTTATGTTTCAGTGTTTAAGGAGTTGATCTGATGACACAGTGGTGTTTGTGTACGTGTTGGGTAAGAAATTTATCATCTACTATCAGATCTATGAGAGAAGACATTCCAAAGGAGATGTTTTTGCCATTATACTTAGAATAAAATGCAGAATCCATTCAGTGGCCTATAAATCCCCATGAGATGTGACTCTCAGGGCTACTGACCCCAGGGATTCTGATTGCCTTGGTTTTAGGTGTATCCTATACATTGATAGTTTTAAATACTCCCCAAACAATTCAAATGTGTACAATTGATCTTTAAGAAACCATTCTTGATTTTCTCTAATTTCATAATATAAACCACTGTTACCTTCTCTCCGCGCCTGCAATACCCCAACTACCTCTTACATATATTCTATTCGATTAGGACCAGTTCTGTTCCACCTAAAAAGTGTGCATTTATTGTTTTGTTGAGAATGATCTACAATATGCTACTTCCTTTCTAGCTCATCTATCACCTTCACCAACAGACTATTTTTATCTCTATGCCAAATCTAAGAATCTCTTCACTGTTTTTCTTCATCCTTCCCAGATCTGTTGTATTTGCTTTATGGGATTAATTTCTACTGGAAATCCTTCTCAGTCATGCCTTTCTTACTGATTGGCTGACTACCTTCACTACAAGCTGGACAGGCACTGTCCCTGTTCCAGTGTTTCTTGATACATCCTCTGTGTCTAGAACCACCTCTGACACATAGGGATATGTGCTGGACATTTACTGAATAAATGAATGAAGGAGTCAGTGAATGAAATGTCAAGTTAAAAAAAAGTGTTCATGGTAAAATTTTTTTGGACCATGAATTATTGGTCATTAAAATCCAGTGTTTGCCTTATAGTATAGCATACATTTAATCTTCTTTCTACTTAACAGTATTTTTCTGCCCTTGGCCTTTCTTTTAAGTCTCCCAAAGCAATAACTGAAAGAGACTGGATCAAAGAATATGCGGCACATGTGCCAACGACCAAAACAATTTTCCATCAGAAAATTCAATCAAGGCTTCTTTAATCAGGACATAAATCTTTCAGACACACATCACAGACTATACCACATCAGGCCATATCTGCCATGTTTTTTTTTCTTTTTCTGTCCCCCCATCCATTTTGCAATTATAACCTATCAGTGGAAGAGGAACAGCACTGAACTAGCAGAGAGAAAGCAAGGCCCTGAAAAAGCAGTTTTAAACATGATGAACTTGGTACTTTTAGTTTATCTCAGTCTGCAATTTTAACTCTCTTGAGACTCAACAAAATGGAATCAGGCAATGCCGATCAATAATCTGAAATTCTGTTGTAAAGGGTATAGTGTAAAATAAACATTAAGAGCTAGATATTGTCTTTCCTCCTCTTTGAACTGATAATACTCTCATTTCTCCAAAGCCTATGGAATTTTAAGAATGCGATGAGTACCTCTGTAAATTGTGTCGAATGCATTCTCTAGTTTTGGTTAACTCAGGAAGAACATTCAATAAAAGGCTAAGTTTATCCTCATTTAACTTTCCAGCAATCTTATATACTTGTTATAATGAGTGGACATTTGGACATTAGCTCTATTTTGCAAAAGGTGTATTCAAAATAATGAAAAAAATGCAAAAAGAAAAGTCTTTGCAGATAGTCTTTTTTAGAATAAAAGTAAAATCCTATTCTTTAGGAATATTAGAATGAAAATAGCTACTTTTCATGCTGTAGTATTTTGTGCAACTTAAAGATTTTAGAATTTGTAGAAATCATGAAAGTTGAAGAAGAAGATAGAAGGAGGAGATGAAATTGATGATAGAAAAATACAGGCATGTGGAAAGAATGATAAAGTGTTTGGCATGAACAGTTACTGAAGTAAGGAGAGGATGTTAAAAAGCTGATTCTTGTTTAGACATCATTAGCCCTCCATATACATTCACTACCATGTTGAATAAGTTAACTTAAATGCAAATTCTTAGAGCTGGCACAGCATAGGCAATGCTTGTTGTTGTGCATTTCTATTTTTTTTGCTCAAGAGAATTCACACAGCAA
Source organism: Muscardinus avellanarius (assembly GCF_963383645.1). Lineage (NCBI taxonomy): Eukaryota > Metazoa > Chordata > Mammalia > Rodentia > Gliridae > Muscardinus > Muscardinus avellanarius. The sequence goes on from NC_137793.1 coordinate 16,266,911, forward strand.
GGATTTCTTTATAATACGAAGTATTTCTAACAGGCAGAGGGGTTCTACCTAAAATATAGAATACTATTATAAGTTAATTTATGTCTTGGAAAACATAATTATATTTATTAATGACCTACTACACTGCCTAATAGAAATCTAGAATGATCATGTTATAGATACTATATTATGTGGATCCATGAATCTTATGGATTTTTATGTTATATGTCAGGTGCTTCACTAGGTAACATATATCTATGATATTTTTTGTGGCACTAGAGATTGAACTCGGGGATAGTCTACCTCTGAGCTATAACCTCAGCTCTATTTTATTTTTATTTTGAAATAATATCTTTTCTGGGTTGATGAGAGTATCACTACTTGCTGAGACTGTCCTCAAACCTGTGATTCTCCTATCTTAGCCTCTCAATTACTGGTTTTTCAAGTGTGTGCCACCACACTCAGCTTCATATCTGTGATTTTATTTTATTTTTTTTGGTGGTACTGTGGTTTGAACCCAGGAGCATTCTACCTCTGAGCTACACCCCTAGCCCTATTTTTTATTCTTTATTTTAAAACAGGGTCTCGCTGAGTTGCAAGAGCCTAAATAGCTGAGGCTAGCCACGGACCACAATCCTCCTGTCTCAGTCTCCCAAATGCTGGGATTACAAGCATGTGCCACCATGCCTGATTCATATCTTTGATATTTAATAGGCACAAAACTCCTACCAAGTTGTCCAGCGTCATGCAGGTGAAATGCAAATGTTACTGAATTAACACCCTGGGAGTTGCCTGGAGTGGTGGCGTACACTTGTAATCCCAGCATTTGGGAGGTTGAGACCTGAGACCGGAGGATCGCAGTTCGCGGCCAGCCTCAGCTACTTAGTGAGGTCCTCTGCAACTCAGTGAGACCTGGTTTCAAATTAAAGAATAAAAAATAGGGCAGGGGCTGTAGCTCAGAGGTCGAATGCCCCTGGGTTGCATCCCCAGACCCGCAAAAAAATAAAATAAAATAAAATAAATAAATAAATAAAATAAAACAACCCTGGGAGTTGATAGAAGTTGATTCTATTCTTTCTGCTATATTTCTTTCATATTATTTATCACTTAGTAGACACCATTTAATTCAATTTAGAAAGATCATTACAGTTAAACAGAACATCAAAATTAACAGGCAAGTCATATCATATTCTAGCTGGCGAGGCTATGCCTCCCATCTCCTGTTGAAGAGCTGCATCAAATATTCAGACATAGGTGATAGTATTACAGGTTTCTCTGTTTTTGTCTCCCCAAAAGAAAGATTTCTTTAGGGGGATTCAGGTTAGGCAAGAGAAGCTTTATTGGGTAGCTTCCATAGAGGGCCCACTAAGTCTACTGGTCTGGGAGTTGAAAAGTAAGAAGAGGAAAATGTGTGTTTGCTGCCTGGTGAGTTTTAATACTGTGCAGAAATCTCACTCTTTTTCATGCACAGTAATTTGGGAAGGTCAGTGCTTAGTGCCAACTGCGCTAAATCCACTGTGCTGGGTTGCTGGTATCTAAAGCTGCAATGTAATGACTCCAAGTCACTGATGACAGTTGAGGGCAGGGGGGATAGACTATGATAAATGCACCAAATTCCATATCTCTTTTCCAGAAGGCCCTTCCTTGTACCATTTCTTTCATCAATTTGCTTATAACTACTTTCATCAACTTGCTTATATTATTGGTTGATGTTTGAGTATAATATTGTGATTATATCTTAATTTTGTATTTTATACGACCAACAATGTTTGAAGGATTTCTTCTTATATAAAAAGAGAGGGAATGAAGGAGGGAGGGAGGGAGGGAGAGGAGAGAGAGAGCGAGAGAGCGAGAGCAAGAGCGAGAGAGAGAGCGAGAGAGAGAGAGAGAGAGAAGAGAGAGAGAGAGAGAAAGAGAGAGAGAGTGTGTTTGTGATGCTGGGACATTATTTGGGTAAAAGGCAAACACTTTAAATATATTGAAACATTGAAGGCCATCAGTTTCCAAAAAAATAGTTGTCCAACAAAAGGATAGACTATGATAAATGAAACAAATTCTAAGGAATCAAGGCTGATCAAACACAAAACATGAGGCCAGGCATGGTGTCACATGCTTATAATTCTGATACTTGGGAGGCTGAGACAGGAGGATTTCAGTTCCTGGACAGCCTCAGCTACTTAGTTAGGCCTTTTGCAACACAGTAAGACCCTGTTTCAAAATAAAAAATAGGGCTGGGGGTGTTGTTCAGAGATAGAATGCCCCTGGGTTTTTTCTCTAGTACCGCAAAACAAACAAACAACAAAAACACGAAATGTATTCCTCTGCCAAGAATAGACTGTTTTCAATACCTATATATAAGACTCAGTGACTACAAGTAAATTATAGTATTCCAAAGATAAATAATAATTAACTCATACTGAAACTAAGTAGTTATTAGGGTAAATAATGTGTTCACTAGAAATGACTAATACCGTTTTTTAGTAGAGTTGATGAGGGAAAGATAGTTTCTTACCCAATCCAAGGGTATGGCATCCAGCTTATGTCATTGTCCTTGAAATACCAAGGAAGAAGCAAATAGATAAACTGGATGTTGGAGTTCTGCACTCTGTGTAATAGAAGAAAGCCGTGTATTATACAGGATCATTATTCCCGTATGATTACATCCAACATAAACCTAGTTGAGTTGTCCTCAAAATGATCAATAAATCTGACAGAGATGCATTTGACAATTATTTCCAAACAGTGTACAAAAGAAGTCGTGTTAAAGTAAGTCAGCAATCAAATATTCCTTCTCTCCAGGACTCCGCGATCTTCTTATTTTTCAAAACAATTCTGAATCCTTTGTCAGTCTTTGTGTGTGTGTGTGTGTGTGTGTGTGTGTGTGTGTGTGTGTGTGTACAGTACTGGGGATAGAACCCTAGGGGCAGTCTACCTCTGAGCTACACCCCCAGCCCTATTTTTTTATTCTTTATTTTAAAACAGGTTCTCGTTAAGTTGCAGAGGGCCTCACTAAGCAGCTGAGGCTGACTGTGAACCTGTGATCTTCTTGTCTAAACCGCCTAAGTACTAAATTACAAGCATGGGCCACCATGCCTAGCTATGTCAGTCAGTTAAGTTGTGGATCTTAACACAATGAGTAAAAATAAGTGTGGGCTTAAATCTGGGGCAGAAAGAAAGTAGAAACTGGAAACAGTCTCATTGGATGGATGCCACATTGGTGGCCAGTTAAAGTTGTGCTCATGTAGTTGTTTGGAGAAGGCGATTTGATAGTTTGTGGGTACCAGTTGAGATCAGTGGATTCTATGCCCTTCATGTTTATCTCTTGCTGTTTCATGGTAATCCCCAGGCAATATTTGACTGTGGCCTTTTGACCTATCTTGAAATTAATGTCCTTGTTCACTGTAAACATCACTGGCTCTTTGTACCTATTTGGCTTCAGTTCAGCTTTTTATACATTCTAATAATCAATATGTAGAAAAATTAGTTTCATACAGAAATTCCTTTAATTATAAACGTATTGGAAAAATTTCACATTCTCTTTCTATTTTCTTTCCGAATATCCATTCTCTAGTTCCATAAGCCAGATATTTAGAAAGGCTTTCTTTTGCTTACATGTCCTGCTTATATTCAGGAAAGAGACACTTAAATATTTGTGTTAATTTGTTGTGCACTGAGACATACAAATGCATGGTATTTTGCTCCTTGGGATTTGGCAGTGTTGCATAAATTTAAAACATAAAGCATGTTCAACTGCTTAATCCTTTCTTTCTTCTCTTTTCCAATGCCCAATACACAAAACAAAACAAACAAACAAAAAAAAACCAAAAAAATGCTTTGCTGAGATAATAACAGGGTGACCTCATTTCAATTGTTACCTTCCAATTCAGCTTTGCCATTGTCTCCTGTATTGGACCAGACTTGATTTCCTGGCTTTTCAGTTGTTGAGTTTTTGCAGATGTTCTTTGTCATTTTGAAATCATCTGGGAAAGACACCAGTTTTCTAAGACTTTTTGATGTTTTTTTTTTTTTTTTCCTGAACCCATATTAAGAGTCCAAAACATTTGAATAATGATCCTGTTTTGAGAAATGAAGTTAGTCAAGACATTTTAAGATTTTTTTTGCTAGTAAATATTAATAATGAAAAAACATAGTTCTGTCATAGGAAAACACAGTAACTTCTGTGGGTTCTTGGCTCCTGTGGTGGAAAGAATTTCAACACGTACCAGTCCTAGAGATAAAGGCAGAGGTTTTACTTAGGAAAGCAAGGGATTCAAGGGGGAAGGCAGGGCATCTTAAGAGGTAGAGAGCATCTGGGCAAGAGCAAAAGGAGTCTGTGGCTATTCAGTTCTCTCATAGTACTTTCATAAGCCAGTGGGTGGGGGTCCCAAAGTGCAGGTCTTGACTATCTTCAGGTTCCCTTGGCAATGGGGAGGGATGGTGCTGGTGTCTGATCTTTATCTCCTCTTCAGGGACTCTTTGCTTACTAGGCATCTCAGGAATTTCAGGTGGGGAAAGGAGGCCATTGTAATTAAGGATGTGGGCTCACCCTGGCTTCTGCATGAGACAGACCCTATGGGAGTTAGAGATTGTAATCTTTCCAGATTTTAAAACTATATTCTCCTTTTCTTCCCAACTTGCCTTTCTGCCTAAAATTTTATTTCTTCTCTTCTTCCTCATTGGTTCTTCTTATAAGTACAATATCATACATGTTGTATGTAGTTTCAACAACCTAAATAGTTGACATTTGGTTTTAGCAAACAACATAAACAATAACATGGACTATTTTAAAATAAAAATTCAAAATTAGTGCTACTCTAGGATCTAGAATCCTTTCTTTGAGTATATACCCAAAAGAAATGAAATTATTTCCTCATAGAGATATCTGTACACCCATGATAACTGCAGCATGATTCACAACAAGATAAGGTAATAACCTAAGTTTCCATTGATAAATGAATGTATATAGGACAGAATGAAAAAATATATATATATATATATATTATATAAAAATGGAATCGTACTAAACTTTAAAAAAGAATAAATTATTGTTATTTTCCATTACATGGATGAGACTGGAGGACATTACACTACGTGAACAATGCAACACAAAAAAGAAAAAAATGTTGCATGCTGTAACTCATCCATGGACTGGGAAAACAAAATTCAAATACCCAGAGAGAATACAACTGTGGTTAACAAGAAAAGGGAGAGGAAGAAAAAAAAATGTCAGTCAGAGAATGCAAATTAGCAAATATATAAACTGAACACTTCTAGAGACCGAATGTATAACCTGAGGAATATAAGCAGTAAACTATACTGAATTTTGAATCCCTGCTGGATAGACAGAATTTAGCTGCTCTTGCCAAAAAAAAAAAAAAAATGAAACAGAAAATGGGCAACCATGTGAGGTGAGGTTTATGTTTATTTTCTTCACTCCAGTAACCTTTTACTGTGCATTTGTGTCCTGGTACATAATGCTGTAGACCTTAAATACACAATACAATTTATATTTAGAGAAATAATCATCACAAGGCAATTTAGCCAAATCATCATGACATCTAAACACAAGTCAAATTTTTAAATATTAAATCTTTGTTCTCACCCTATCTTGGAAAGTAAGAAGTTTCAACTACAAACTCTTTCTTGCTTTTCTGGAGCAAATCCCTGCATTTATATCCAGCTGGCTTTTCATGGTGTCTGCCCTAAATTGATGAGCCAGCTTGGTGGCCTTTTATTCTCTTCCATGTTCTCATATCCCACTTTCAAGATAACTTGGGAGACCGAATTTTCGAGGTTCAGCCTCTGTCTTTGTCCTAGGTCAATGTAGTACTGTTTGCACCTACACTTTTATCTTTCTTTTCCTTCCTGTCTGAAGTTAATCCTCTTCTCTGTCATCAGAGGCCATCATGCCCCACCTTTAAAGACACATTGGTACTATTCTTACTTTTCTCATTCTGAGTTCAAGTTCATTCTTTTACCTGGATTTCCTCTCTAAGCTTTATACACTCACATCTTCCTTGATGTCCGATCTTCACTGTTTGGTCCACGTGCTATGTAGATACTCTCTCTGACAACTTTTCTCTGAAGACAGTTGACATGAACACCTCTTTTATTAATGGCTTGCCATTTTTGCCATTCATGTTTGAAAGTAAATTGTCCCTCAGACCTATGCTCTGGAGATAGCCATGCTCTGAGGGAGGTCGCTGGGTGCGTGGCTTCTGAAGGTAGGGCATGCGGGAGGCGGGTCTCTGGGGCTTGGCCTTGGGGACTCATAGGTCCCTCACTCTCTCTTCTTGCTCTCTCTGCTGTCTCCATCATGCCTTAAGAACCTATAGACCTGGCTCTTGCTTGTCAACCAGAGTAAATAAAGCAAGCGTATGGAATAAAATCTCTAGACCCATAAGCAAAAAGATTTTTCTTCCCCTACATTGTGATCATCAGGTATTTGGGGTGATAGCAATGAAAGAGCTGATTGAAACATCCAGATTTGTGGTTTATTTTCTGATCCCCAAATCAGTGGCCTTAAAGTTGAACTATCTGATCCTAACTGCAGCCTCAGTTCATATTCCTGTAGATATTTTAATATTTCATTATTTTAAACTCAATATATACAGGATGATTCTATTATGTAAAACACTAATTGAATAATTGCATTAGTGATAGGTAATTTATTTGTTACATGTTATTAAAATGTTAATTGTTAGCTAAAATTTTAATTTGCTCCAGGTGGGTAAACCTTGTTTTTTTCTAGATTTTGAACATTTACTCCTCTGTGAGTATAACAATGTAAAAAAATAGACTTCTCTATTTGGTACTTGAGTACTTTAAATAGAATAAAATGTTAGACATGATGACTCTTTGTATCCTTCTTAATCTTATAATTCTTTGATTCCTTTTTCTTAATACTATATACTTAGGTCTGAATTTATATAATGATGGTATTTATGTATGAAGGTTATTTCAATTTCTTAACTCAATGCATTTTTCATAAGGTATGTAAAAAATGTTGGAGATACATTTTGGCAGCTTAATATACATGTCAGTTATTTTTAAGAAACTATATGAATCTGTAAGGAAATTAAAGATAAAATATTAGCCAAATAGTTTACTTGTGAGATAAGAAAATTTTTTATCAAAAATTTATAACAGATCTGCAAATTATAGATCTATTTTTCCCCTAAATTAATTGCATTTATTTTAATACATGTTACATCCTGCCAGCAATGTGATTCATGAGTAATAGTTGGAACCCCAATATTTATCACATTTCATTGGGAGTCCTCAAATGTTTTTCATTCAAAATTCATTTAAAAGTTTTTGCAAAGCATACTCTTAGTTCTAGAGTTCATGGGTTTGACCTCAAGTTCTTTCTTAAGGGGTCTTTTACAAGGAAACTTTCATGTGCAGGGAAGCAAATCTGAATGCTCTTACTTAGGCATCCACTGTCTTTTGTCCCCAAACTATTATCAACAGACCCAAAAAGGCCAAGTAGGCATTCCAAAACACGTCATTCCTAAAACATTTCACATCTATTTGATTAAAGAATCAATATCTTCATTGCTATGTTGAAATGCATAAGTTAGTTATATCAGCCAAAAGATGCAGAATTCTCTTTTGCAGAAAGATTCTTTGATGAAGAAAGAGACTTAAATGCTAAAGTGTAACTTTTATAAGTAATTGATAACTTTTATCAGTTGCTGATTAATCTAATCCTTATCTTCTCAGCAGGTTTGAATGTGGAATACATTTTTTTACACTTTAATCTTTATTTCAGATCATTATATCTACAATAACATTTAAATGGAATTTAGGCTTTAAATTGATGTGTGAAGACTTTTTATCTCGGTGGGCAAACTGCCCTCATCATGTACTTTTATCACTTTTCCTTCGCTTCTCTCTCCTGGAACCAAGCTTCCATTCTTTGCAATTCTATTGTTGTATTTCATAATCTGTATCTCAATTCAGGACTAAAATAATGTGGTCTTCGACCGATAATGGCAATTTCATAGCTAATCACATTTCTCAATAGAACTAATATCTAAGTTCAGATGGAATTTATCTTGAACTTGAAAGTTTCTCTAAAAATGAGTACATTTTTGAGTTAGTTTCCATCACACACTTATGCATATATAAAACATCAACAATAGATTTCCTCACAACTGATGAGCATGGACAGACTTGTGCTCCGCGAATGTCGACTCTGCAAATTTCATTGATATGGGCCACAATATATTAAAAGAAAAAACAGAAAATTGGATCCTGTAGCATAAGACTTTCATTGGGCAAAAACAAATAAAATAAGTGATTTTCTTTTCCATGTTGACCTCGGGGATCTTAAAAATAAAGAAATAAGCCGGGCGTGGTGGCGCACGCTTGTAATCCCCGCGCTTGGGAGGCGGAGACAAGAGGATCACGCAGGTTTGAAGCCAGCCGAGCTGGTTTAAGAGACCCTTTTTCTAAATAAAAAAGAAGTATAAAAAAATAGGTCTGGGTGTGTAGCCCGGAGGTAGAAAGGCTTCCAGGAACCCTAGTACCACAAAAAAAAAAAAAAAAAAAAAAATATATATATATATATATATATATATATATATATATATATATATATATATGTATGTATGGAGAGAGAGAGAGAGAGCGAGAGAGAGAGAAAGAGAAATAAAATATGGGATATATGGAGACCTATATAAATAAAGCTCTCTTTTGCTTTGAGCAGATACACAACTCTTTTTACCTCTGCATGCCTTCTAGACCTTGGCATCATCCTATCCTCTGTCCCTGTCCCTGTCCCAACTCATGGGTGTGCTGAACCACCAGAGATTTACTAGGTTCACTGTGGGCAGGAAGTGGGAGCACATCTGTTGAATGGAAACAAAACAGAAATGGAGCAGATGGCAGGAGTAATGAGGGTGAAGAGCAAAGAGGAAAATTCCCCAAAGATGCACCAATGGCATTATTACATCTGCTAAAAATAGAGCCAGCATGGTTTCCAGACATCTGCAGGAGCGGACCCAGTCAGGGGCCACTCTGCGGGACTACATTCAGAGGTGGCTAGGAAACAGAGTGGATGGATCGGGAAGCAAGATGTGGGCATGCTGTCTGATTTCTTTTGTGACAATACATCTGCCTTAGAATCAACAAATACTGACCAGCATTTAATAGCTTCTGCTTATAATCGGTATTCATTCTGTAAGAGAGCAGTTTTTTTTTCAAAACACCAGAACAATCCAGCAGCACCATCCCCAAGAACAAAACCTCTTCCCCTTGCTCCCTAACACCTTTTAGGGTTTCCTTCACATTTTAAAGGAAAAGGAAAATGGTTTAATTTGGCACTGTACAATGAAATGAAAACATTCAGGCATTTTAAAGATCTTAAAAGGTTATTAGTTTTATATCATCTACTTCCTATAGAATTGACAGGAACCAAGAACTTTCTTTGTTGTTTTACATATAAAAACTAGGCCACTAAAGTCAAAGGCATCAGGTACCTGCTTATCTTAAGCTATTCATATCATGTTTTAGTAGGATTTCAGTTCATGAGAAAATAGGTCTCTTGATTTTTTATCTCCATCTCAGGGAAGTTGCTAATATTCATGGCCAATGTCACTTTTAAGAGGGCAGTAACATACTTTGGAAATGGATTTTTCTGTGTGTTTTTTTTGGTGAGAAGAAAAAATATTTACCAGGAAAAGTAGAAGGTAGGGAAGAGATAAGCCAATGTAATAATCTCACTGCTCTTCAGCCTTAAAATTTGGGTCATAAAAACTTAGAATGATGCAAAAAGTTTTCTATTTTCACCATTTGATGAGAATAAAAATGAAATGCTTTACTTTGTAAATATTGGAAATGAACAAATTGACATGTTACCAACTACTTCTTGCTCTAGATAAGGGAATGGGGTTATAGCAGGAATAGTGATTATATTACTTTATGTGCACACCTACATGTGCACATATATGAACACTTGAATCCATTTCACATTACCTTTTAATACATTTGATTTAAAGAGATATTTTTCAAAGAGGATCAACAGTGAAATACTGATTTCCTATAATGCAGAAAATGAATTGCAAAAGAATTTAATATTCTTAGGGTATTCTTCAATATTAAAACTTGGTATAATTCTAATTTGAAAGAAAGTACAACTTGAAAGTATTATAATAATGAAATTTTTTCTTATTCTGTGAGTCAATTAATAGAATACAAGATAATTTTCCATTATTTTCATGCCTGATCTAAATATGTAATAATGTTTTCATGTTCTTTTATTATTTATTTATTTATTTATTTATTTCAGTACTAGTAATTAAATCTAGGAGCATTTTACCTCTGAACTATATCCCCAGTTCTTTTTTTCTTTTTCATTTTTATTGTAAGACAAGTTCTCATTAAGTTGCATAGTGGGTCTCATACTGCTATCCTCCTACCTCAGCCTCCTAAGTAGCTGGGATTACAGATCTGTACCATGTCTACACTTTTTTTTTTCACGTTTTGATAGTAATCTCCTTAAATGCAAGGATATATTTCTTCTGCCAGCCCTGCTAAAAGTTCTTTTATAAAGGACATAACTGAATGATTCAGTTACAACAAGATTTGTTTTATATTTTATTTGGAAACAGGGTCTAAGTTACTAAGTTACTGAGAGCCTCACTAAGTAACTGAGGCTGGCTTCGAACCTGTACATTCCTCCTGTCTTAGCCTCCCAAGCGCTGGGGTTACAAGCATGCGGCACCACACCCAGCGAACCAGATATAATATTTGTAATATATACAAGTTTATTATAAGAGGAACTGATACTGAGTATTTATGATGTGCCAGTCCTTAAAGGATTTACATATAAGATATTAATTAGTCAGTCACACAGGGACCTTATGATGAAAATACTATAATCGTCTATATTGTAAAAGAGGAGAAACAAATCCAGAGGGGTTAAGTAACTTTCTTAGATTTAAACAGCTGGAAAATTACAAAGCTGGATCTGAAGCTAGGAGATGTAGCTCAGGAGCTATGCTTTCACCACAATTTGACAACAGGATCCTGTCTTCCAATCATATCAGTGTTCTGTCTTTTTCAAGTGGAATAAAGGTTGTACTCACCAATGTTAATCTAAGAAGTGACATCGAAATTCAAGTGACTATTCATTCCGTCAACGTTTATAATATTTAGAGCCCTATAATAAATGTGATATGCAACAAAAAGAATCTACACTTCAGCTACTACCACATGTAACAATTTAGATGCACGAAACAGGAAGCAAAATGTAATTGGGAGAGTAAGGCTTAGTTTTAAGATTCAGTAGCAGAAACAGATAAACAGGACAGAATTTTCTTCATGTAGCAAACCACTTAAAAAAATACATAGCCTGTGGGCTTGTCCAGGATAAAGCAGGTCTGAGGCAGAGAGAATACATCAAGTGTTCTGTATAACTAAGAGAGGTTTCAAGTTTCCCAAGTCAGTTCTGAGAGAAAAAGAAAAAGAATGAGAAGGAAGGAAAAGACATAGATTCTGCCTGGTTTCTGACTACGGAGAAATCCGTAAGGGCAGAAATGCCTGAAGGACTTTTATTATTCATTCACTCATTCATTCACTCATTTGTGTGTGAGGAGGTCAATTTGGGATAGAATTCAGAGGTAGAATACCTCTGAGCTACAATTTCAGCCATATTTTATTTTATTTTTATTTTGACACACAGGGTTTTAGAGGTCGACCATGAACCCGTGATCATCTTGTCTAAGCCTTCCAAGTATGGGAATTACAGGTGTGTGTTATCATGCCTAGATCTGAAAAACTTTTAGAAATAGAAAGTCTCCTTTGTAATATTATGTGATTTGTTTGGCAATACAACCTTCCCCAATCTTGCCTTATCACTGTAAAATGAGTAGTTCACAAAGTATGATCTTCTGACTACAAGTCTCAGCATTAAGGAGAACTTTGCTATAGATACATTTTCCTTCCTCAGAGCTACTGAATCAGGCGCTCTGCAGACTGTATAAATTAGGATTAAACCCCCCCTCCAGACAATTGTAATATGTGCCCTGAAGTTTGAGAATATCAGATCCAACCTTTAGCAAATCTTGCAACCTATCCAAGGTTACTCAGCCTTGTGTAAGTGGTATTGGCAATAGGGCAGCCATTTTAAATCATCTGCCATGTCGGGGACTGACCAAAACCATTTGGTTACCTCACAAGCCAAACTGTAACTTTTCAGAAAGCAGGTGACCATGGCAAGCAGACAACTTAATTTGTAATTGCCAACTCTGCCCCTAATGACATTTCCGCCATTCAGTTTCCACACCAGGGTCCCATAAAACCTGTACCATTAGTGGGCCTTGCTGCTGTTCTCGCTGTCCAGAGGCAGCCTGTCAGCCCCCCCCCCCAACATACAAACAATAAACTTCTCTTCCTTCAGTTCTGGGGTCTGTGTTATATCTTTCACTCTTTCAAGTGGATTTTATAAAGTGAAGAAATCTGTCTGTGTACAACAGATGTCATGAGTAAAAGCAAGATACCAAGTAAAAGGTCAGGTGTGGTGGCGCACGCGTGTAATCCCAGCATTCAGGGGCAAAGACCATAGGATTGCAGTTCGCAGGCAGCCTCAGCTACTTGCCGAGGCCCTACGCAACTCAGTGAGACCCTGTTACAAAAGTAAAAGACAAAAAATTAAGACCGGCAATATAGCTTGGAAATACACTGCCCCTGGATTCCATTCCAATTACTGCAAAAACAAAAACAAAATAAAAATAAGATACCAAGTAAGGATGAAAAACTTGCTTAAAATTATGAAAATTGTAATCCTGTTTAATTCAATGAACAGTTATGAAGGGAGTCTAAGGATCCTTACATTAAGTTATTACTTTGAGAGTGAAAATAATTGGCATCTTGTTAGGTCGCTTCTTTTAGCTAGAATAAATTTAATATAATTTAGTAGTTATAGAATTATCAGTCTCTTTTAAAAATGTATTGGCAATAATGTGTTTTGAAATTATAGCTCAGTCGGAAAGTACCAGTCATGGACTATGAAATTCAGTGAGAGAATCACCTGTACTAACCACTTCCAGATTTGGGATTTGCAGTCTTAAGAAGCTAGAGTGTTCTTCAGTGGGCTTTGGGGACAGAAAGCATCGTAAATGGTAGCTAAACCTACTATCAGATTTAAAGCTTTTTAAATCTACAATGATGTGAAAGCAGACACTTTCAGACTGAACTATAATTTAAATATTAAAGTTTGATCTCCCAGGTTAGCAGAATGCAATACTTTCTTTCCATGTTGGACTGTGAACTATAGCTTCCTTTGCCCACAAATTATAGGATTAAACAATGGCTACTCTGTAGCATAGCATTAGCTGTGATGTTAAGTAGGACAGGTGCTTTATTGAATTAAGATATTTCCAAAATAGGATGGATCTATGAAGACATACCCTATCATGAACTGAGAAGCATCTATATTTATAAGTGTTTATAAAGATAGTAGTGGGAAGCAAGAACACAGTCAAGCCAGTAACAGGGTGGTGCTATGGAAGGAAAGACACACTATGTTTGAGAGACAGATAATAAGATACTTAAATGTTAGAATGCATGCTATCTTCCTTGTGAAACAGTAGGGACTTCAGCTCTTTAGATGAAGAATAAAATGATGGAAAACACAACTCAAAATGACTTCTGCTTCCTCTTAATCCATGATTGTCTGGAAGTTATATCCATCCTTACTTTACTCTGCCCACCACCGCACAACACCTTCACCCTTTATTGCAGCCAGAAATCTCACTACTAGACCCAAAATACATGATGGCCACACTTAGAGGAAAGGTAATTTATTTGCTCACAGTTCTGTAGCGTCCAGTCCATGTTAGACCAGATCACATTTAAAGAGCTGAGGGCCACAGCCCATGACTCCACTCCTTTAGCTACACCCTACTTGCTTACTTACCCACCCAATAAATCTATTAGTTTATGAATAGATTTTTGCACTGATTAGATTAGAACCTTCTTTTATGATTCAATTACATTGTGTCTGAACATTTTTGCTTGTCAATACATGAGCTCTTTCAGGGAACATTTTATACATAAATCATATAGATCCTACCCCTCTAGTCTGCACAAGCAGATTATCTTGATTCCAAAGAACACAGTTTAGTTCAGAGGTATGTGTGTGTGTGTGTGTATGTGTGTGGTGTGTGGTTCTAGGAGTTAATTTCATTGGCATTCTAACTCTGATCTACATCCTTAGCCCTCTTTTAATTTTATTCTGAAACAGGGTCTCACTAAATTGCAGAGAGTCTCGATAATGTGCTGAAGCTAGACATGAACCTGTGATTTTCTGTCTCAACCTTCCAACTACTGGGATTACAAGTGTGTACCATAATGCCTGTTTCAGAGAGGTTTAGTACAATTAAATTATCCAAATATATTTCTGAGAGACTGGTTCAGGTTTATGTTTAAGCTATTGGTAGAATAAAACTTTACTTTTCGATCCATTGGTACTACGAGCATAATGCCTGGAGCTTTGGGTGTCCATTTTGGCATTGTAAGGAAATAATTCATTTTAGAACAGAGGCAAGAGACCGAAAAATAAAGCATTCCGATTGATGAAACAAGTCCTGATTGGTATTAAGTCTTCGGATACAGCCACCATGGAATTTTTTTCCCGTTATTGTTTAATTCAGCTCAAGTTGGATCTTTCTATATTTTATAATAAAACTGGTATAGTAGTTAGGCTTTAGCATAGATTTCCCCATCTTACTGGTTTACTGCCCCCTAACACACACACACACACACACACACACACACACACACACACACACTACTTAGCGGTGCTTCTACTATCTCATATTTTTATTTAATGCTTTCCACAACCTAATGTAAATGTGGAAGTCCAGAAGAAGTCAGTCCACACATAGACAAGTTAGATCTTTAAATAAAAATATCAACCAGGAATGGTGGTACATGCCTATAATCCCAGTTCTTTGGAGGCTGAGACAGAAGGATCACACGTCCAGGAGCAGCCTCAGAAACTGAACAAGACTTTCAGCAACCTAATGAGACCCTATTTCAAAATAAAAAAACACATCAACAAAAAAATGCTTGGTGGTGTAGCTCAAAGTTTCAGTGTCTCTGGATTCAAATCCAGTTATATATATATATATATATATATATATATATATATATATATAGTATTCACCCCCCCACACACACACACACAAATGAACAAAGAAAAGAAAACCTATTCACGGGAACAGCAGCGAGCCAACACCCTCTCTTATTATTCCACGTATTTTATGTATGTTTATTGGTGCATTATAGTCTTACATTGTAATATAGTTCAGAGTGATAATGACATACATGCACTCAGTTTATGGTGAGCTTTCTGCACATTTTATTTTATTTATTATTATTATATTTTTGGTGGTACTGGGGTTCCTGGAAGCCCTTCTACCTCCGGGCTACACTCCCAGACCTATTTTATACTTTGTATTTGGAAACAGGGTCTCTTAAGACAGCGGGACTGGCTTTGAACCTGTGCCATCCTCCTGTCTCTGTCTCCCAAGTGCAGGGATTACAAGCATGAGCCACCACACCTGGCATCGCACATTTTAATAAGCTTTATTTTTTACAACCCTGAGGATAAATGGGATTGAAGTTTTCCTCTATCCAATAAACTTTATTCAAATTTCTGCATTCTGTAGTTCTACAACTTGGCCTCTGTAGATAATGAATAGATACTCAATTAGGGAAATTGACAAAGGTAGCTTCTATCTTTGAAGAAGCATCTAATAATATTTTCTATAGTAGATTGATGTGCTTTTTTGCAGTAAGACGATAGCAGAAAAGTTACAAGCAACTTAGGCAAACTTTACTCTCAGAAATCTGGGAAGAAACTGTCAGGAAACCTCAGCCTGAAGTTTAATAGCTTGTGAACTATAACTCGTTTTCAGTAACTCATTCTGCTGGTAATTATCTGCATAGGACCAAAAAGAGCCGGGGCTGTTGAATTCCTAATTTTTAGGAGGTTGGAAAGAAAATCCCAGAGGAGTTTTAAAAAGCCCAAAGATAGCTGGCTATGCTTGAAATAAGCAGGGATTTGAATACCTGTTCTCAGGAGAAATAGGTCCAATCCTAGATGGGAGACATTAACAATGGGGTAATAATAGAGCTAGAAACAGGCAGAAGAAAATGCATCAGACAAGAACATATCGCCCATAGGAAAGATAACAATCTTTCCTGAGTAACAGGATATTAATCAGTACAGCGATCCCCATCCCCCAACACTTTGTTAGTATTTTACTTTAATTTCAAAGCAAGGACAAATATCATATTTTCTGCCTTCTGAAAGAAAAAGAAATAAACATAATAATAAAATTTATTTTAACGGCCAACGATGAGACCAATTTTTTTTCTACTTTGTAATCCCGTTACATTCTTTTTTGTTGTTGTTGTTTGTTTCTTGCTTTATCTTTAGGTTGGCACATTGATTTAAAATTCAATGAAAATCTCATTAAAAATATTTTTGGAGGCAATCCAGAGAGCAAGAAGGAAAAAATGACCTGTGGGTAGTCTAGACTGCGCTGAATGTGATACGATTCACACTACCTCTTTCTGAACACGCTGTCCCTGCTCTGTTGTTTATGTTTCTGGTACTCAGATGACACATCGTCCCCTAAAAACAAAGGGGGATCTTGGGCTTCCAGAGGTCTACGTGACCATTTCTTTTAGTGATTAGCAAGAAACTCCCAATACTCACCATGGTGATTGGCCCTGACCGGGGGATGATTGTGGGCTGGGTTCCAAGTTGAAAGCCTGCCTTCTTACAGTGCCAGTGTTGAAAACACAGCGTGCTTCTAATAGGGCGGTTGAATCAACTTCATTCCATCGCATGCAATGTGTGTATATATGATAAAGCAGATGAAAGAACTCCAATCTAACTTGGAAATAAATACACAGAAGATTGTATTTCACCTAATTCATACAGGCTCTGCTGGAAAGTAAAAGGTGGCTGTTTCCATTTTTACTTTTATAAATTGTATTGCTATTAATTCAATGCAAAACACACACATTCACACATGTGCACGCATACACATGCACAACTGGGAGGTTTTGATACAGAGTTAATTATCTCAAACTGAAGGAGAGATTGCATTGAAGCATAGGAGGAAAAAAAGGAAAACATTTTAAGTTTGTTAAAAAGAAATTATGGGACAGTCACAAGCTATTATAAAAATTTTCTCTCTTCTAAAGGACACGAGGCATAGGAAGGTATAGGTAGCCTAATGCAATTCATCATGATTGAATTTATACTCATCAAAATTGGGCAATTTATACTCGTAGAGTGTGTTTTTATCTTTTATTCAAAAAAGATTGAAATACTTTTTCCTCATTTTAGAAATTGAGAAGATGAGTCACAAAAGGTAATGTTCCTAGACCACTGCCTATCAGAAGAAGAACTTAAAGAAAAATTCTTGGCCCCAAAGAAGTAGCATGGTATCATAAAAGTATGCCTTTTGCAGCAAGGCAGATTTATGTTCCAATAATATTTTGTAAAGTATTTGAAAACTGTGCTACATACAAGGCATTATAAATCTGAAGGCTTTTGGAAATTACAATGCAAGTCTTGGGGTGAGAAATAAGTTTATTTTCAGTATCACTAAACTATGGGGCAAAGGCAGGATACATTGAGATTCATCTTAGAGATGATTAAACTATAAAATATTTTAATGTCAAGCACCTCTTAGCGTTTAACATATTTAGGCAAAGAAATCTGTAGATGTATGAAGAACTGGAACCTTAGTTGAAGAATTGATTGTACCAGTAGTATTAAAATGCTATCACCAAATGCTGATTTCCAGTTAGCTTGCAAATGTTCTCAAAAACAGTGAAAGGAAAAGTCACAGAGAGAAAACAGTTGTAGGAGGCCATCAGCTTTAATGTTGAGGTTCCCTTTGGTAGCCATCTAAGTGAAAAGCATTTTACACAATGTAGGATGTTAAATTTCTTTAGTTCTTAGTACATTATGTCTCCTTTTTAACATGGTCCTCAAGATGCTTGGAGAGGTTCTTGATATGTTATAGTCTTAGCTTTCTTTCTTTCCTTTGCATTCTACTTTTATTTTTTTATTTAAAATTTTGTGTGTGTGTGTGGAGCCTGGGTTGGAACACAGGGGCATTGTACCTCCGAGCTACACTCCCAGCCCTAGTTTTTAGTCTTTTAATTTTTAATTTTTGAAACAGGGTCTGAGAAGGGCCTCAGTTAGTAGCTGAGGCTGTCCACGAACCACAATCCTCCAGTCTCTGCCTCCCAAATGCTGGGATCAAAAGCGTGCACCACCACTCCAGCCCTATATTCTATTTTTAGTGAAAAATGCCATCATTTATCATCTCTTTCTCAGCTGTCACTTAAGGGACTCAGGATTCCTTATCTTACTGTTATTTCTATAGTACATCTATCATATTTTCTAACTCTACTCTCTCCTACTTATGCTCTTTATCTCTCTAGTTTGCCATCTTTTGTTGTCTCAGTCTTTTCCTTAAATACTTACTTTACCTATTGGTACTTCCATCTGTTTTAACTTTGGCCTTCTTTTCTTCTTACTTTCTAATCAATATTATAATAATTTTCTTCTTACTTTCTAATCAATATTATAATAATTTTCTTCTTACTTTCTAATCAATATTATAATATTATACCTGTACTGCAGACATCTCTTCTTCCCTCTTATAAATGAAAAATTTATTACACAGAAGAGTTAATAAAATTCCCTTAAGGTCATATATTAAGTGAGAATCAGAGCTTAAATTTTAACAATGCTAATGTTTCTTCTATCAACCACATGTCTCTATGGGACAGAAGAAATTGTGGCAACAAAACCCAGAACATTTCTCTGGCTTAGGCAGTGTTTTTTTTTTCTTTTTTTTTTTCTTTTCTTTTTACCACGTTGCAGCTGGTTAGTGAGACCTTTAAATTGATGCATCTGAGATCCCAATTGAACAGAGACTTTACCCTCTAGAAGATTACTAGTTTGGGTCTCAAGAAAAAAAGAACTGAGGAGTTGAGTAACCGTAATTAAAAACTTAAGTGGTAATTTAAAACACATGCATCAATTTTGATTATTTAATATTGATTAAAGCACCTTCATCCCAGAGGATGGACATTTAAAAGCCAGGTGATTGTGAATGGAAGTAATGCACACTATAAGTTGGCATATTGGTAGAGACAGAATATTCAGCATGTATTTTATAATTTTAGCAGAAATTTTTATTGTCTTGCCTTCCAATTCCATTATTTCCTTCTTAATAGTACCATAATTGTTGGCAGGGGATTATTTATTCTTTCTCATTTTGTATAGTTTTATAGGATAGACATAAAAGGAGACTGATCCTCCCTTTCAGTCTAGCACAGAAAAAAGCTGGCCACACTTGAAGCTTCTGGCTTGATACAAATATGAAGGAAGGCAGGATAGAAGGCCATCGATCCTGATGTAGTATGCTGAGCCAGTTATTGCCACTAGGATGACAATGGCCCTGTTATTGTTAGGATGCAGTTTGTTTCTCAAGTGTTCAGGTTGCAGGCTTGATACTATGCCTGGCTGAGATGGTGGAAACATTAAGAGGTGGGATTAAGTTATTAGTACTGAGTACTCTGAAGAGAATAAGGGAGTACTCATTGGATCCTGACCTAGTTCTTACACAGCCAGCTATTATAGAAGTGAACCCCATTCCTGGATTACTCTTTGGCTTCCTGTCTGGTAATGTCATCTCTCCCCATCATATATACCCCTGCCATTTTGACCATTCATCACAAAATTTTTGCCAGAGTCAAACTCGTGCCAGCACCATGCCGTGAACCTCCATAACTGTGAGCTGAATAATCCTCTCTTCTTGATAAATGTACCCACTTCAAGTACTTTGTTTTAAGAATGAAAAATGTACTAATACTTTTTCCTTCTGATGATATCTACACATCTCTTGTTTTCTGTTTCAAAGCTAGTTTCTTCCATTTATTCTGTGAACTCTCTCTGAACCACCATTCAGTATGTTTCTTTGCAACAAATAGTATAGTTAGATTCCCTTGCTTACAACTAAAGAATCCAAATTTATGCACACTGTCGGCTAATATTCTGACAGGATATATATGTGGTGTTTTATAAATTGTATGCAATCAGAAATTAACCATGGTGTTGATATTAATTTATATAACTTTTATTAATGATACAGTCAAGATGTTAAGAACTCATAAAAAAGCCAATGAGTGTGTCCTAAGGAACTATGATGACCTCTTTAGTATAGGATGCTTCAATTCAGATTGCTTAGCACCAAGGTTAGAATCAGCTTAGTGATAATAGGATAAGCACTTCACTAATGTGATTCTGAATGAGCAATTTTCATATTAATGGCTTTCTCACTGTATTAATGAAAACACAATTTGCCACTATAATGGGGACATCACTTAAATTAGATCAAAATTGCTAACATGAACAGGGTCGTTAATAAAGCAAAACTATTGTATATGCTAATGGTTCTCTTATTGTATTAACAGTGTTCTTATATCCAAAAAATGTGTATTACATTAGAAGAAAATGTCCTGTTTTATTGATGGCTTGAAAATGTCACTTACTGTATGGGCAAGCCATTGCTGTCCCATTAACATTGCAAAGATCTGCCAGGAGCTGAGCAAAAGTCAAACAGAAAAGAAAACCCACACACTGGAACTAACAATGAGCATTGTATCAGCTATAATTTCTTACTCTGAGATGATTGTGTTACATCATTTAGTATAGCTCATAACAGTTTTAAAGAGTAAATACTATTAGAAAAAGAAAAAAATTATAATTTGAGTGATGAGCATATAATGACTTAGATTTCTACCCCTCTATTAGATTGCTACAGCTACTATAACAGAGTACCACAGACAGGGTGCCTTAACAAGCAGAAATGTGCTTCTTTACAGCTCTGAAGGTTAGGAGTTGGGTGAATGTGTCAGCAGTATTGGATCTTTCTGACAGCTATAAGAGAAGGATCTGTCCTGGTTTCTTTTCTTGGTGTAGGTATTCATCTTCTCTCTGTATCTTTTCATTGTCTTTCTTCACACAGACTCCTTCTTCTAAGGACATTTGGTCATACTGCCTTTGGTCCTACCACAATGATCTCATTTTAAATTTATGACTTCTATAAAGATTGTTTTCCTCCAAATATATTCATATCCTGAGATAATGGTTATTAGACTTCAAGATAAGAGTCTGGTGGAGCAGGGTGTGGTGGCGCAGCCTGTGATCCCAGTACTTAGGACACTGAACCAGAAGGACCGTAGGTTCTAGGGCAGTCTCAGCAATGTAGCAAGATTCTCAGCAACTTAATGAGATCCTGTTTCAAAATAAAAATAAAATAGAGCTTGGAGCATAGCTCAGAGTTAGAATGTTTTATGCTTCTTGGTTCAGTCCCAAGTACCTTCTGCACCCACCCCAAACACATATACACAAGAATCTGGTAGATTGGGAAGGGGCAATTCGTGACCTAACATTCTTCTTAATTTTTAATTTATTTTAATTTAAAATTTCAGTTAAGTATACACATGTATTTATGCAATATTCATATTCCTGTAATTATCATAGGTCATTTTTAATTTTTTAAATTTTTTTGGTTGTACTGGGATTCCTGGAAACTCTTCTACCTCTAGGCTACACTCCCAGACCTATTTTATATTTTTTATTTGGAAGCAGGGTCTATTAAGCCAGCGAGGCTGGCTTCAAACCAGTGGGAGCCTTCTGTCTCTGCCTCCCAAGCAAGGGGATTACAAGTGTGCGTCAGCATGCCCGGCAGGGTCATTTTTTAAAAGATAACTAAAATCTAATAGCATGAACAGAGGTTGTATATATATATATATAATATATATATATATATATTATCTCACACACAGGAAAGAAAAAAGAAGAAACATGTAAATAATAGGTGGTGTCATTTCTGTTAGGTTTCTAGATATTTTTGAATGGGAACTTAAAATTCACTAGGGATTAAATATGACCTCCCCTCTACCAGCTAAGATATGATATTAATTTCTTTCAAAATGTGATGCCTGATTGTACAACATAGACTTAGCCTGAATGCTGAAGTAAGGTGTTATCATGACCACCGTCTATTCCTTTCATTCAGTTAAATACATATTTAATCGACAAGAATACAATTCAGATGCTTTTGTGAGCACTGAGTAATGGGAGTCATAAAATAAAGTGTGTAAAGTAAGACTTTTTTTTTTTTGCGGGTCTGGGGGTGGAACCCAGGGGCATTTGACCTCTGAGCTACACCCCTGCCCTATTTTTTATTCTTTATTTTGAAACAAGGTCTCACTAAATTGCAGGGAACCTCACTAAGTAGCTGAGGCTGTTCGTGAACCGCGATCCTCAGGTCTCAGCCTCCCTAATGCTGGGATTACAAGCGTGCGCCACCACGCCCTGCTAAAGTAAGACTTTTAAAACGTACTTTTAGTGATATGATACAGTGAGTCCCAATGTGACACACACATACATGCACACAGCTCTTGGTGTATTTTCTTTTGCTTTCCCATCTGATTCCCCTTCTCCTCCCTTCCCATACATGTTAGAAAATTGGTAGTGATACCTTCATCTATTGCCATTGTATCATTTGAACTGTTCCCTTCCTCAGTCTTTCTCTTTTCTCTATGCAGTCTTCCCCCCTCGTCTTCCCCTAGTAAACTCCCATTATTCTACTGATCTCTCTCCACATAATTTAAAGTCTCTTATGTTTTCTACTTTCTCTCTAGGTTCTACATATGAGAGAAAACATACAATACTTATCTTTTTGAGATGGACTGATCTCACATAGCACAATATCCTCTAGTTCCATTCATTTCTCTGCAAGTAACATATTTTTTAATGACTGAGAGGAATTCCATTGTGTATATATTCAATGCTAGTGTATTTTTGTTTTATATTCATCTGTTGACATATACCTAGATTGATTTAATACCTTAATTACTGTCCATTCCTAATGTTTTGAGGAACTTCCATTCTGATCTCCATAGTGGTTGTATTAATTCTCAAACCCATGAGCAGTATATAAAAGTTCCTATTTACCCATGTCCTCATCCTCATTTATTATTTTTCATATTCTTAATGATTGTCATTCTAACTTCTGTGTGTGTGTGTGTGTGTGTGTGTGTGTGTGTGTGTGTGTGAGTGATACGGATTAAACCCAGGGGAATTTTACCTCCAAGCTACATCTTGAGACCTACATATATATTTTTAATTTTTTATTTGGAAACAGCGTTACTAAGTTGCTGAGAGCCTGAGTAAATTGCCAAGTCTAGCTTTGATCAATTGCCCATTTTTTCTTTTATTACGTTACTTGTTTATTTTTTTTTAGTGTTTGATGAGTTTTTTATATTTTATATAAAGTCCTCTATCACAGATGTAGCTGGTAAAGATGTTCTCTAATCCTAGGCTCTTTTTAAATATTTTTATTTTTGCATTGTAGTCATACAGTTTAATGGGGTACCCATTGGTAGAGGCATACATGCACACATCATTCATTTATCCCTTCCTCAATTCCCACCTCATTCCCTCCTCTCTTCCTCCTTGGCTTAATGACCGATTTTGATATGTTTATAAATGTATATAATGTACAGTAGGGAATTTTCTTCTTTTCCCTCCCATCCCCCTCAATTTGGTTGCCTTATGGAAAATCTATGGTTTCTCTTTCTTGTCTAGAGTTTCTCTTAGGATCCTTTTTCTTCCTATCTTCCCTATATTAGGGAGAGCATCTGGTTTTTTACTTGATTATTGCCTTGGCTATGCAAAAGATGGTGTTTCTTCATATAGTAGTTCCCTCCTTATCTATAGTTTAAGCTACCCGCAGCCAACCATGGTCCAAAAATATTAAATGAAAAAGTATGGGAATAAATAATCTGTAAGTTTCAAATTGCACACTGATCTAAGTAGCATAAAGTCTTGTGCCATTCCTCTCTGTCACACCTGGTATATGAATCATTCCTTCATCTAGTGTATCCACATGGAATAGGCTACCTTCTTTTTAGTTATCTGGTAATTATTTTACTTACCATATCACTTATTGTATCCAGCTCCTCGTGCTCATGTAAACTTATTGGATTTATAAATATTCCCCAAGGGACAAGCGTGGGGATGCAAAGGAGGTACTTACACAAGAAAGACAGAAGGATGCATTAACCCTGGCACCATGTGGCAAAACCTTTCAGGGCACGTAGGAGAAACATAGGGTTTTTACTATCTAGTTTCAGGGGTCCATCATGGATTTTTGGATATATCCCTAGGGGTAGGGAAAACTGTTGTACTAGTAAAATTCAAAAGAATCACTAGGTGGCTATGGTAAATTTTGAACATATTGTTAACAGAGCATTCATTTGAATAGTACTTCATAGGTTAATATTAAAGTATCCTGATTTGAAGTATTAAATTTCCTTCTTTTTTTTTTTTTTTGGTGGTACTGGGGGTAGAATCCAGAGGCTTTCTACCTCCGGGCTATACTCCCAGACCTTTTTATATTTTATTTTGAAACAGGATCTCACTAAGTTGCTGAGAGCCTCACTAAGTAGCTGAGGCTGGCTTCGAACCCGTGCGATCCTCCTGTCTCAGCCTCCCAAGCGCTGGGATTACAAGCGTGCGCCACCACGCCCAGCCCCTTATTTTCTAAATAATTTTATCTCTCAGGGAAATCTTAACACAAGGGATTTTAATATTTAAAATCTTCTAAAAATGTAAAATACCCGGATTTTTGGTTCAGAATGAGCGCATTAGCCTTCTTTTTCCAAGATCTTTTCATTTGAATCCATAAAAGATGATCTTAATTATTAAGAGCTTTTAAGATAGTTGCTTTTAGTTCCTTTCCATGTAATATTTTATACATCTTAATAAAGTTAACAAGACAGATTTTAGCATTATATCTTTTCACTTTAATTTTTAAAATTTTCCACAAATTGGGAATATTATCAAATAACAAAAGTGACATATATACAGTACCAGAATAGAGAAAAGAAACAAGAATTTTAGATGATACAGAAACTGAAAATCAGAACAATCAGAGTAAATTAGTATTTATACAAACAGGTAAAAATAGATTTTTCAGATGGCTGTAACCTATAAACCAATAACCTATAAACCAATAACCTATATATCTGTTTAGTGATGCAATTGATTTTTTTTTATTAATTTTGTATTATTAGTATCTGTGGAAGGTCATTTCACTTTTGTCTTAGTTCATAGGCAAGATTCTGACTATTGACTTAGTAACTTATACCAGTTTAGATAAAACATTTATAACTTGAGGAAACTGGATACAGGCTGTTTAATTGTGAAGTGATATAATATAACATAATCCTCAAAGCATGTATTTGAATATAGTGCATATGTATTTGCATAGTAATGAATCCACAAAATAAACTGTGTGGAATTAGGTGAAAGCTAAAAATGAAATAAGATATTGCCAGGAAGAAAACATGTGGCTGCATCACATTAAAATTAAATGGAAACTCTTCCTTTGAAACTCATTCTAAATGCATTTTTGTACTTAAGGAAAATAGTATTGGTGGAAAACATTTTCTAATCTTAGGGTATGACAGATTGTATTATATTACATACTATATTCTTGACTGGAATAAAAATCAATGAATGTCCCAAATAATAATGCTATTCATTAGTGAAGTTTTCCTTTTGTAAAACATTTTCCCATAGAAAACAAAACAAAAGAAATATATATGCGGAACATTTATTATATGCTAGAAACTGCCTTGGCTTTTTTTTTTTTACATGCATTACATT
Organism: Muscardinus avellanarius; assembly: GCF_963383645.1. Lineage (NCBI taxonomy): Eukaryota > Metazoa > Chordata > Mammalia > Rodentia > Gliridae > Muscardinus > Muscardinus avellanarius. Next base: position 16,292,682 of record NC_137793.1, read on the forward strand.
ATTTAATCTTCACAACAAGATTTATCTTATCTCTGTAAAATAAAAAAAACAATTTTTAGATGAGAAAAACCAGACACAAGGAGATTAAATAACTTTGCCAAAGTCATATAACTTACAACTAACAATTGTAGAGGGTTTAATCTTCTCAGGGTCTCTCTGGGGTGACTAGAACACCAAACCATCAAACCATGTTGTCTCTGTGCTATACCCTGGGACCCTGGTAACCAGTGGTTTTGCAATGTTGTTTTGATTTGGCATTATAACAAACTATGTGTAATTTTAAAGCTCCTCCCATATAACACAGTTGGTAAATAGTAGGACCCGTTTGGGGTACCAAACCTCATCAGTGCAGATCATTGAGAAAGCCTATCTTGTTAGCAGAACTCCTTGTTTCATTTGTCTTCCTTTGGGCTCATAGTAAAGCTTTATTTTTCTCAGGTTCTGAATTTGGAGGTCTCTATTGTAGAGGGATTGTCTCAATCAGTATTCTTATTACTATAATTCAAAAGACTTGACCACACAACATAGACGGAAGATTCATCTGCTCGCACTTTTTTGGAGATTCTAGGTTCAGTTTATATGAAGCCAGTATCTATGGATCTGAGTGTGGTGGTAGGAAGCAGAAAGAGAGGACAAAGACATGGGCTCAGCTCTTCACATCATGGTGGGAAGCAGAGAGAAAGAGAGTGAGCAAGAAGATTCAGATACAAGAACAATTATCGAGGCCACACCTCCAGGGACACACCTTCTCCAGCCATACCCCACTAGTACCCATGAGATTACAATCCCTATAACTCAATTATATCAACTCTGAACACCAATCTATGAGTTCTTCAGGGTACATTCTATATCTAACTCTAATGATGTTTAATAAGGAATATTATTCTAACCATCCACAATCACCATAAAGTACCTCAATCTTTATGTGAACATCCAACAGAAGGATGATCCCTTGTGTTTGACAACAGCAAACGCAGAATGGAACACTGAAAAATCCTTTTCTCTCTATCTAGGTGACACTTTGTTCCCTACCCATGATGCTTCCAGGAACAAGAAATGGTAGCAGGCAAAGTGATCTATTAAAAAATAGTGACCACTGGCCACGTTTGCAAGTTCTATCTCATTTAAATATTATCCAAGTGTCTACCATTGATTCGACAAATAATTATCAATCTACTATGTGGAAAGAAATGGCACAAAGAAATGGCACAAAGATGTTAGAAACATAGCATCACCATATGAAATGAGGTGGGGAATTAATTTCCTATTGACAGTGAATCAACTACCACAAATTCATTGGGTTAAAACCATGCCTATTTATTGTATCAGAGTATTTTTATATGAAAATACAGCCTTAAGGAGGTCTTTAGCTTAGGAGCTCACAAAATTGAAACCAAACTTTGGACAATCAACTTCTAAGTAGCGCCAAAATGGAGATTATTATAAGTGAGCTTCATTCAATCAGGTGAACTCTGTAAAATAGGTTCTAGGCATTCTCTGAAGTCAGACACTTTAGGGAGCAGAGATTCTTTGTCTCTTCACTGCTGGCTTTGAATAATTCAACTACCATGAATTCTACAGGAGTGAGACAATGAATTACCTAACTATTTTGGGGAGCACATTCATAAATGGATACTTATCTCCCTCCTCCTTATTTCTCCAAGCCTTTAATGGCTTATCTCTGCCAAGTATTAGCTCAAATATTTTCATTGCAGTGAGGCCCTTTATGATCAACCATGGTAGACATAGTAATTCAACATTATTTTATGGCCTGGGTTGCTTTAAGTTTTTTGTATACTTAATTCCCATTTGCTATATCACATCTTTCTAGTTAGGAAGATTTAATTTCTTTGTCTATAGTATTAATGAAATGTGACTATACTTTGTGGAAAATTGTGTTTTTTGTTACATTATTAGCCACCCAGTAGAATTTTTATCTTGAGGAAAACAAAAGAAACTAATAGACACACAGGCTTGAGGGTGATGGAGACATGTAAACTATTGATGGGAGAACCATGTTGGTTGTGGGAAGACAGATTATCCACAAGAGAATTGTGGCTTCTAGTAATGTAATTTGGGGTTGGCAGCCAAATATCTTCTAAGAAGGATATTAGACCCAGGAAAACTTTGCAAATGTTTTAGTTATAGAAACAGCTATATCTCCAAGCTATATTACTGTGAATGAAAGCTAAGAAAAGAATAGCTTTAAAAGCTAGAGAAGGCATCAGAACTCCCTTCCTGGAAAACTTTCAGTGAGCCCTTCATAATCCAGCAGACTGTCACCGGCCTCAGCGTGTGACCAACACCAGTGTATACTTGCTTCCTTGAGCCCTGATCACACTGAACTATGAGTTCTTTCTCTATGTGACTATGTCCTTGCTGAACTTAACTTCTCAAGGTCAGTGCCTTTGTTAGATCACCTGTTACAGCCAGGGGACTTAGCATATGACATAAGATATACTCTAAGAACATGTTAAGAATGAACAAATAGGAAAGAGGGAGAAAGAAACCCAACACATAATTTCAAACACCAGCATCAGCTTTGGGAGAAAGAACCTTTGATGCAGGCACATGAATAAGTGGAAAAGAAGTACCAGACATATGAGACAAAGAAGCTAATAATAATGAAAATAATAAAGTGAGAGGGGGAAAATAAGAAAAAAAATGACAGTAAAAGCAATTTTCAAACATAATCTCTCAGTACACTTACAATGCAGGGAATAATTTGAACATATGATACCGAAGAAGCCTGAGAAAGGCTTAAAATTCAAATATATATGTATTGAATACAACTCCCGGAAAGCTCTATGTCTTCTGACTTAACAAAAGTACATATTATGGTTTACTGGCTTCAAATACACCCAGATATTTTATTTTCTGTTCCTAATTTTGCCAAGAGTTTCTCACTCTATAGTTTGGATTTATCTTTATAGTTTGTATATATATATATATATATATATATATATATATATATATATATATCCTTTTAAAGAGAGAAAAAGGCAAGAGCAAAAAAGCAGAATGACAGAGGAAAATAGAAGTTTCAAAAAGAAGTATACAAAGTATGAGAGAGTCCAAAAATGAGAAAGATAATCAACTGGGGAATGGTGAGATGTTACTCTCAATTATTTTGGAACTTACTTTCCTTATATAAGGATAATCAAATGGGTAAGATGATATCTATAATGGGAAACATTTTTTTGGTTCTCTTATCATGTGACAGCTTTACCTGAAATATCACTGTTCAGTTGTTTGATTCTCACAACAGCTTTTCCTGGGATAAATATTAATGTCTCACTTAACAAATAAAGGAACTATTGCCAAGAGGAAGTAGGGCTAGCCATCTTGTCTTCAAATCTTATGCTTTACCTCTCACCTACTTCTGAAATGCACAGCACTTACACAGCCTCCCTCTTCTAATTTCAAATCTCGATTTCCTTTCTATCTCTAATTCATCCTAATGCCTTAGTATTGACTGCACACACCCTAGGGAATGAATGGATCCTTTTAATTTCAGAAATTTCCATCTAAAAAGTATATCTAAACTTTTTCATGGCACCTTTAAATTTCCTGACTCTGAGGGACCAATTTTAACCTAGTGTATTGGTGCAGCCCCTGTCTATCCTGATGAGTCACTTAGCTACCTGTATTTGACATTATAAATTGCATTACCCCAGATCTGCCTAGCATAATCTTCTCTCCCCTGTGTCCCCTCTCTTGTGAATGTGAACACTTTTGTCTCCTTACCTGGTCCCGCTATCCTGGTAGTACACACACACACACACACACACACACACACACACACACTTCATTTGTTTTTGTCGTTGCATTCTTGGACCTTGTAAGCTGTTCTGTTCTTCTATTTGTATGGTCTACATTCATTACTTTTTCACTATCTGTTGTGGATTGAATTGCATCTCCCTAAAATTTATATGTTGGATTCCTAACCCTCTGTCCCCAAGTGTTTCAGAATGTGAACTTATTTAGAAATAGTGTTTTTGCAAATATAATCAGTTAAGGTTAGTCCAATCATACTGGAGTAGGACAGGCATCTAAACCAATGTAACCTTCTAGTAAGGTTTTGGTATTTGTTTTAACAGTCATAGGACCATCTATGAAAACCCTCCCTCTTATATTCCATTTCTTTTTGAAATCAAATTTGTTGCCCAATTAAAATATTACTTTAAGTAACAACAAAACCATACAATTTTAATGATTTTTCCTGAATACTAGACACTATTCCAGGAACTCAACACATGTGTTATTTCATCTTATTCTTTTACAGTCTTATAAGATATATACTACTAAGCCAGTTTTTATTATGAGAAAATGAGACTCCATAACATTTAAGTACTTGCCTATGTTTACACAGGTGAGCACAGATTAAAATTTATATTTTTCTGACCTTCATTCATAGACTTTGCTATCTGTGATTTTTTAATTGTGCTTCATAAATAAACATTTACTTATATTATATATAGTGTTGTCTAAGCATGTCTACATCTCAAACCAAAATTGAGATGCTTCTTATGAGCTGTGCAATCTGCATTTTCTTTTGCTAAATGTAATTGTCAAAGTAAAGGCAATTTTCCCAACAACCCTACATAATTCTAAGTAGGTTCAATTTTGCAGTACTGCAGATTGAATCCAGAGGAATTGAACCTCTGAGTCTCACCACAAGCATCCACTCTTTTATTTTTTTATTTTTTGTTCTTGCAACAGGATTTCATTGGGTTACTGAGAGGCTCTCTAAGTAGCTGAGGATATCCTTAAACTGGTGATCTTCCTGTCTTAGCCTTCTCAGTACTTGGATTACAGGCAAGCATCATCATGCCCAATTTAGGCATGGTGTTTGAAAAGCTAGCCTAAAAGGACACCATGTGTACAACCAAACATGTGGAGTGTGGCCCCAGAGAGTTTCCTGCAACCTTTTATCGTGCTACAGTTTCTTAGAATTGCGTTTGACAGTAAGGACAATATCTTACTGTTTAGATTGTGTCTTTCTAGATCTATCATAAATCTAGAAAGGCAGTAGGTTATAAGTGAATGTTTAAGGGAGAATGTGACTGGAATTGTGCCCATGGCCTCCAGGAAAAGGTCAGGATCATTCATTACAAACAGGTTTTTTACAGGTACAGATTGCCTTTTCTCTCATAATACAGGAAGTCTCCTTTAAATCTGGTCCAGTGTTCAGCATGCTGTGCTTTTTCATTGATAATGATGGACGACCTCTGCAAAGTTGTTGGCTTTCCCAGGAAAATGATTTTAAACAAAATGGAAAACATTCACTTTCAAATAATTTTTGTATAGAAGAGCTAATAAAATTACTGAAATGAATAGAATCTTGGTATAAAATTGAATCAATCCAGAGGCATATCTGCAGGGCTACAACCAAGAAGTTAATTTTTAAAGACATTTGTAAACTGTAACATCACAGTGTAAAAATATGGGAAAAGATGTCATAGATATTTTAGAAAGTAAGAACATATTATGTATTTTAATATCTTACAGCATCTTCAAAATTTCACATACGATTGCAAATAATAAATACTGATGAATATATGGGAAGATAGGAATACTTATATACTGTTGGAGGAACTGAAACCTAGTACAGACTCTATAGCAATCAGTTTAGAGGTTTCTCATGAGTCTGGGAATGAAACCATATACAAACCAGCTCTACCACTCCTGGGCATCTTTCCAAAGGAATTGAAGTCAGAATAGTATAGTGATACAAGCTTATCCATGTTTATGACAGCACAATTCACAATAGCCAAATTATGGGACCAGTCTAGGTGGCCACCAACGGGTAAATGCATTATAAAACTGTGGAATATATGCACAATGAAATTTTACTGAGACCTAAAGAAGAAATTATGTCAGTTGCAGGAAAATGGATGACGCTAGATAATATTGTGCTAAATGACTTTAGCCAGTCTCAGAAAGCAAATAGTTGTGTGTTTCCTTTCCTATGTGGAAGCTAGAGAGAAACTGGTAACAAAACAGACCTCAGATAAAGGAGGAGAGACTCCAGTGAAGCCATGGAGGCCGTGAGGGGAGAGAAGAAGGGGGATAGAGATGTAATGAAGATAATGGTTTAATTAATGCTATGTACATATATGATATGATCAATACCAATGTCAATGACACATGGAGGGAAGAGGAGGGAGTCAGGTAAGATCCAGAGAGAAACACGTCAGGAGTTGTGTGAAGGTACATTTCTGTCAGTCTATATTTTATTGTGATATATAATTATAATGTCATGATAAAAGTATAAAGAATTCATAAACAATTATAAGTATCCTTAAAAAATGTATTGTGTGTATAGTGTATATATATGTTTGAGTAAATGTATATGTGCTCTGTATATGTATATATGTATATATGTGTGAATATATGTACATATAGCTATATATATATATATATACATATAGAGAGAGAGAGAGAAAGAAAGAGAGAGAAAGAGAGAGCATGTTCTTTATGTATGTTAGTCCAAAGAACATAAAGTCAGATAATTATTATTTGTATAAAGATGTTCAAAGTTCATTTTTTTCCTCCATATTTTCCCTATGAAAACTTTTTTAATTACCATAGATGCAACTCCTGTGTACGCCCTACTTTCATTTTTAAGCCGACGGGAAATATATTTCCTACTGTTGTTGTGAAACCTCCAAAGTTAATTACTGCAGATAGTTGGATTACTTTTTTTGCTTATCTTCATTCCGGTGGGACTGTACACCATTTGCATGTAGCCATGTAGAGTGAGCTCACTTCCGACACAGTCAATTATATAAGTCTATCAACAGCTATTTTATTATGGGAACAATAGAGACAGACGGCTCGGACTCTCTGATGAATGTAGATTAGACAGAGGTCACCCTGACATACGTAATTAGTTTTAGAATGTTAAATTAATAGGTAAAATGCCCCTAAGGCAACCATACATTTCGGCTGGAGCTGCAAGCTCTGGAGTTCATCTCTGGGCTGCTGTTGTCAGCAACGACATGGCTATGCACTGCTTGTGAAGTATCAGAAGGTATTATGGAACAACTAAAGGGCTGTAAAAACAACATTTGCATAATACTATGGTCAGACTACATATATTTCCCTTCAGAAATATTTGTGCAGCTAAATTATTATGCAAATTCTTAATTAGGTGCTTGCAAAACAGGTACATCTTTAGGTGCCTTAAATAGATCTTTAAGCAAGGGTTCAATAAACAATCGATGATAATATTCAGAGAAATATTAAATTTCTGGTCTGTATTTGCTGTAATTGATAGCGGGGCAATGTGAAGGTGAAATGAAAGATGGTTTCCAGTTCTGAATGTGATCCTGTTTTTCCATTCATGTGTAGGTGAAAAAGAATTACAATATATACAGTAGAGCTCACCTATGAAAGAGAAATTAATGATGATATTCAAGCTGTCCTAAGGTTTTAATCAATAGGCTAATGATATTTTGCATGAGCATTATTGTTAGTAACCTGACTGAAAGAAGAGAAACGTGACTTTTCTATGGAATGCATACGAATATGGTCTACAGACATAGAAAATAAATAAACATGAAGAAGTCTAGAGGCTTATCTGCAGCACAATTTGTAATATACATTATACTCTTTTATGTCAAGAGTGAAATTTATTTTTTTGACATTTACCGTGTGACAGCTGCTGTCATACAGTAAACTAGATAATGTATTATGCTATGAATTTTAGTACACAGAACACCCCAGTAAGGTATCTCTTATTGGGCACATTTTACAGATGAAGTAAATGAGATAGTTACTGGTCCTGAGTCCTTGATCACACAGCCCTATAATGAGAGAGAAAGGCCTACTTGAATCTGAAAGTCATATTCTAGTGGTTTTATATGATAATTTTCTCTTCATATCCTTCTGATCCCAAGTGATTGACTATTCATATATAGGTTCAGATTATACAATTGATAAGCATTTTGTAATTTAAGTACCAAGTTAGACATCTTCCAGATAATTCTTTGAGATATCATACTTTCTAAATCTATGTCCAGAAAAGTTAAGTTACCTCCACAAGATTATATGGGTAGAGTATAAAGGTCATGCTTAGCTTCTAAATGCTTGTGTTAACATTATCATCACCTCTGCAAGTCAGTGGATACTCACCCTGGGAAGGTTTCAATACCTCTAAGGCTGCTATATACACGCTAAGTTAGTGTTGGCATAGTTTAGGTTGCCTTGGAGTATGAGCTACAGGACTCATAATAGAGTTGGTGGTGAAAATATCAGAGCATGTAGACTGCAGATATCAAGACAGCCCGAGCTTAAGTTTATCAGCTCAGTGATGAAAGCAAGGGCTCATGTGACTTCCCCTCTGTCTAATATTCTCTGTACCTTGGCAGTATCCCGTTCCTTATACAAGATGACAGCCATAGTTCTGGGTATCGTAGATAGACACCACCAAGTCCGGCACTCATTTAGTCCATTGGTAAGATGCTCAAATGTGAATCATTTATAAGACATAAAAAGCACCCCTCAGACTTCTTTCAGTTATTCCTGCCTGCAGTTGGGTTACTTGAATGAGTATGTTCTTACTTCAAAGAAAGATGGAGAAACTGAAATTTTCAAGTAACTGAAATTTTCAACCTCTCTTTGGTGATGCGGGCTTTTCCAACAAAGACAGTGCACGTGCATTGTGATAGTGTGTACACAGCACTAGCCATTCAGGGGACAAACATCAATGTCTACTCCTGCCTCATGCCTTGATATTTATTACATTAACCTTGTAATATGCTTATTATTTAGTGACAATAGCCAGCTACCTAGTGAGACAGGCTATGAAATTCCAACCAGGTTGATACGGCCATTTCATCAGTATAATCTGTTCCAGGCAATTAAGGAAGAAGGGGAAAAAAATCTAGTCATTATTTTTTCACAGATAATAACTGTCGAATAAAATGTTGCAGAATAACTGTCCATTGTTGCTAAATGCCAAGGTAAAGTCAATTATTTATTTTATGATTATTACTTTATCGAAAATAAGTGTTGGGAGAAAATTGAGGTCTTTTTAAAAGCCAGAGTTTCTGATTCTATGGCAACCAAGATAGCATGTTGAAATATTTTATCATGCACCAAGTGATTATAAACAATATCATTTAACTCTTGCTATTGTATAATACTTCTTAATATTTAAACATTCTAATATTATTCTTATGTTTGTGTTTGCTCAGTTTTGGGGCTATTCTTTAAAGTTAAATTTACAAAATAAGTGATCCCTAGTTAAACATTTTTCTTAGTAGGGAATGACTTTGGTTTCTATCTTTTCAAGGGCAGATCTGCAGAAGGATTTATGCCTTTATTTCAGTGAACAGGAAATTAAACAGAATTTTTGATACTCTGAGATTTGTCCCCATTCCACTTGGTGACATGCCACCAAAAAGCTAAAACCTACCACATGTGCACACACAAAAAATCAAATTATAAAAAGCCTGTGTTGCTTCTGTATATGATTGTAATAAGTACTTGAAATGTTACCATGCAAGAGACGACAGTGTTCTCTAATTTTCAAATCTGCATGTACATTATTTTAAATGAAAAGGCATAGCAGATCCTAATTTTTTCAGAACACTTTAACATCCCATTTTTAGTCATCCAGTCCTGGAAAGCTAGATCCAGGTTGAATTTCCAGATACCAGTTTCTGGCATAATAATATAGTAGTATTAACATACAACATTCAGAGCATAAAGTGAGATTTTAGTAGTACATCTAAAGATGATATTGATGATAGCAGATAATGATTTGGAATCTAGAATAAGGATATAGAGAGAAAACTACGTGTGCTAATTTACACATGCACAAGTGAGTACGTACTCTCACACATATCAAGATTAGAAGTTAAGAACCATAAGTTTCCAAAGATACACTTGTTGCCTAGAGTCACTGTTTATAGGATATCATATACCTCATTTTATAGCATTTTTGTTACTGTGTCATTTAATTTAGGCAGAAGATTTTAAAGATACTGATGACTTGTGCAACACTAAAGTAGAGTAGAGTCATTTGATACAATCTCATATAAGATTCCTTCTTTCCTAATAATCAGTCTGCTTCCAACTTGTCTACCGGACCTTCATTTTAGGAATGGGTTGGGGACTATAGAAAAAAAATCCAATGATGGAAAAGAAGAGAGCTAGAGAAAAAGGGTACCATGATGACTCAGGTGTGTTCTTATCTTTATCATGTTTCAAGGGCTCAATAATACACAGAATCAAAGTCATAACGCATAAGGGACTTTGCAAGAAGTAAAGGGGTATATGCTTAGAAGTCTTTAAAATCATGTTGGCAGAGAGAACCCTGTAATTGGAAACTTTGGGAAATGCCTTAATTCAAGAAGCTATATTTCATAACAAAATAATTTTTAGTTTAGAATTTGTGGAGGCTAGACATATCCTAGTGGCCACTGGAATAAATGTGAGGCACAGAAATGCATTTAAACAGCGCTATGTAGAATGGAGCCTGTATTTGGGTGCCTTTAGTTAGGAGTCAGTATCCGTAGGGCCACCTGGCTGCTTCTCATGATTAATTATTGTCTGGCCACTGGAAATATTTGTGGTTGCCCTCTAGATTTAAACATGGGGTACGGCTGATCTAAAGGAAGTCAGGTGTCAGGGCTCTGTTATTAGAGCACAGAATGGATTTCAGCCCTACCTCCTTTGTGTAGTTTGCTGTCTTTGCATCCTTACCAAATAACCCTCTACCTCAAACCATGAACTATCACGTGAAGAATTTTTTCAAACCTTATTTTTTGCAATTATGAGAACAATCTATTTCCCCATTTCTTTTCCATGTAAAACCATAACACTGAATAAACCCTTTCCAGCCATACAGAACTCTCTTATATCATCCATGAAATTCAGGTCTATCCAATATCTACTACCACTCCAATAAGAATCGCAAATGTAGAAAATGCATTGTAAAAATAACTTCAAATATACCTATAAGTTGTATTTTTTTCAGTTTTATGAATATTTAGTTTTTGCCTGAATATAGCTTTTAACATCAGGTAACATACTTTTATTGTGATATGTTTGGAGAACATCCGACCCCGTTAATCTTTTTCATAGACCCAAAGGGGCTCACAATAACCTCTCATTGCCTCTTGGGAAAGCCTTCCCTTCCTCCATTAGAGCATCATGTGTAGAGATAACATTTGGCAGTCTCTAGTAAATTTAACACAGTTTACAACACGCAGCTGTGTTTTGTTCCTAAATACAGTAAAAGAAATGGCGAACAAGTTCAAACTGCAAAGAATAATTCTTATGACTACTAATAAAATGTACCTATTATTCAGTAGGAAATAACCCAGTGGAAAATGTTGTCTTTTTATTTTCTTCTTATGACTGAGCTCATTTTCTTTTTTATAGTTGCAGGAAATAAATGGGAACTCACAGAGCTGAGTTTTTTTTTTTTTCCTCTGAAATCTAGATGTTGCTAAAATTCTCATCAAACACAGTGGGCTGATGACAGGTACAAGAAAATGGCAGATATTTAAATGATCCAAATTATAATTGGTAATTAGCTCCCAAATTATTTCTGTCTTTTTCTTTTGGAAGGAAGACACTTTTACAGTTTTGTGATTACCACAAAGAAATATAAATATTCTATTTGGGTATAATATTCATGTGGAATGTAATTTCCAGGAGCTGAAAATATGTATTTCCCCCTAGACAACAGAAATATAAAACATTTTAACAATCTTAAATGGAAATTTCCTTTTAAAAGTTATGTCATGAATTAGGGTCTTTTAAAAATTCTGACATCTTAAAGTATCATTATGAGTTGAATTGTTAGCTTTATCTAGACCATCTTTGCATTAGAAAACTTTTTCTTTTTTTCCGTGATTTCATCTACTGTACATATTTTTCATTTTAGTCACGATGTTCTGCTAATCAAAACTAGCAATATTATCTAGAGACATCTTGGGAATTAATTAGGTACATCTCATTTCTACTCTGTTAATCTGTTCTATGTCTTTAGCTTAGGGAAAAGCAGCCCATCGTTGACTGATAAACCAAGGAGATTCTATTTGCTTTATGAAAGGACCTACCCAAAAGCTAGCAATGGTTTATAATTTTTTTAGTCTTGTCTTGACAGTGCACCCCTTGAATGTCAGCCTTGAAAAGGGAAGTGCTATCCTCTGTGTGAACACCAAGGAGAGGCATTTCCATATCACCTGGTTTTACTTATAGTTTGTCTGTTTTAACCAAATAGAAAGAGAGCCCATGTGTGCAAGCATTAACCAGAGCTACAGGGAAGAGAAGGCACTGAGCCTCAGAGGATATACAAGGATAATTCATGACCACACTAGTACTTCTAATTGTAAATAATTCCAAGTGAGACATTGTGAAAATTCTATCTGGTTGCTGACTTTATTATCATGGCTCAAATCCATGAATATATTTGAAACATAAATCCAAGCTATTAACTTTTCACTTGAAGGAAAAATTTTGAAAAGGAAAAAGGACTTTTTTTTTCCTTTGAAATGATCAAAAATATCCTAATAAATAAGAATACTTCTTTAAGTCTGATCAGAGAAATGAGAAGTCTTGCTAAAACAGAGAAATGACACAGTACAATCATAGATCTTTGAAATAATAATATAAGCTTAGCAAGTATAATAATATTTTAGAAATGTAGATAACTGAGTTTAGCCATTAGGAAGATGAGTATATTGCAACAGCTATTTTACTGTACCCAAATTCAATTTACATCTTAGTTATTAAGTCTACTTATTTAGCTTAATAAACTTATTCTTACTTAATAAATTATTTTTGATGACAAACTGTTGGCTGGTATCAAACTGTTATTTGTTTTGTTAAAAACAAAAAAAATCATGTTATTTTTTACATTGGGAATATTTCCTTTAATAAACTGTGAAATAACAGTTGCACTTTAAGTAAATTAAAGTTATAGGGAAAAAAGTAGCGACTTTGAAAAAAAATTATTTCAAGAAACTAGCAAATTGCCAGGTGTGGCAGTGCACGCCTATAATCCTAGTACTTGGAAGGCTGAGACAGGAAGATCAAAGTTTGAGAACAGCCTCAGCAAGTAGTGAGACTCTCAACAACATAGGAAGACCCAGTTTCAAAATAAAATAAAAATAATGCTGTTTCATATGAGTTACAACCCCCAGTGATATATATTGATGATATATTTATATATAAATAGAAATGATATATTTGTTAACATATACAAATGATATATTTATATACAAATATGTAAGTAATATATATTGGTGATATATATTTATATATTACTGGGAATTGAACCTGCCAGGAGCATTCTACCTCTAAAGCTGAGCTACACTCCCAGCCCTATTTTATTATTTATTTTGAAACAGGGTCTCACTAAGTAGCAGAGGGCCTTGATAAATTTCTGAGGCTGGCCACAAACCTCTGATCCACCTGTCTCTGCCTCCCAAGTATTAAGATTACAGGCATGCTCTGGGGCTTATATTTAATAAAAATGAGCATTATACTCCTCTTTTTTTGTGTGTGTGGTGGTACTGGGGTTCCTGGAAACACTTCTACCTCCGGGCTACACTCCTAGAACTATTTTTATACTTTTTTTAAAATTTGGGAAACAGGGTCTCTTAAACCAGCGCGGCTGGCTTCGAACCTGCGCGATCCTCCTGTCTCTGTCTCCCAAGCACAGGGGTTACATGCGTGGGCCACCCTGCCTGGCGTTCATACTCCTCTTAACTGTCCCATCCAGGTTAGTGTCTTTAAAATGGTTCCCCAAATACTTACCTTTAAACTAGATACAGGGAGATATGGATTTTAGTCATTTCTTAATCAAACATGATGCAAATATATTTTATAATTTAGGGTTAAAGAAGTGTTTCCTGACACCCAACCTTATTCTTTAACATGGCTAAAATGATAAAAAATTAAAACAAATAACCCAATAAAAATTAACTAAATGGGACATTTCATGAAGGAAGAAGTTAAATTGGCCAATAAATGCATTTAAAAAAAATGTTCAACATCATTAGCAATCAGAGAGATGCAAATCAAAACTACCCTGAGATTTCACCTAACTCCAACTAGAATGAAAATCATTCAAAACACAACCAACAACAAGTGCTGGTAAAAATGTGGAGAAGTGGGAACCCTAATACATTGTTGGCGGGATTGAAAATTAGTGCAACCATTTTGGAAAACAATATGAAGGAGCCTCAGAAGAATAGGAACGAACTTACCATTTCATCCAGCAATACCACTTCTGGGTATCTACCAAAAGAAAGGAAACCAAACTAATGCATGTGTATCAATGTTCATAGCTGCACAATTCACCATAGCCAAACTGTGGGACCAGCCAAGATGTCCATTAATAGATGAATGGATTACAAAACTGTGGGATATGAAGACAATGGAATTTTACTCAGCCATAAAGAAAAACACAAATTATGTCCTTTGCAGGGAAATGGATGGATCTGGAGAACATTATGCTAAGTGAGATTAGTCAGTCACAAAAAATAAGAAACTGGAAGTTCATCCTAATATGTGGAAGCTAGGGAAAAAATGGGTCAGAGGAGGAAGTCTAGTCAAAGAGGGAGATTCTATAGATGAGCAAATAGGCGACCTAACTGAGGGGATGGGAGAGGAGAAGAGGGAAATTCTCTAAAGCATATAATGTACTTTAACAAACACATCAATATCAATCCCTAAGCCAAACATGAGAAGGAGGGAGGGGAAGGGAATGAGGTGGGAACTGAGTAAGGGCTAATTGGGTGATTTGTGCATGTAATGTCTCCACCCTCTTGTATCCCATTAAGATGTATGGATACAGTGCACCAATGAATTTTTTTTTAATTTAAGAACTGTATTTAAAAAGAAATGGTTGACACATATGCAAAATGAAGCATCTTTTTGAGAAACTATTGGGATCCATTGTTTATAATGCTTAATTTCTGAGACCTGCCCCAGTGGTCATCTTGTTATAGTTAGAAAGGTGTCCGTAGAATCTGTGTGCATCAAAGAGGCAACAATTCTGACTCAGAACTTATTTTCAGATGTCCCTCTCTGTTGTGAGTTTTAGAGAACAGATTTTCACATCCTTTTGTTTTTGTTGTTACATCCTGTCCCGCCAGTACCAATTATGTGGTGATGTTAAATTGAACACAGAGATAGTGAGGCAACTCACGAGTTCATTTCGTGTTTTAGCTGCAGTTATAGCGTCTGAAATCAAATTTTCTACAAAGCATAATAAAATTGTGAGTCTTCTGTCTTCTAGTGGAAGTGGAAGTAACTTTGTTACTAGCCTGAGAAATGTGTTCCCCGTTTGGTATTGGATCAGGTTCATGGGTGAGGTATGGGTGTGAGCAGTATCCCAGTCTTTAGTCTGGTTTTCTGAGAAACTCTGTTTTCCGTTGCCAGCATAGAAGTGGCCTCCGAGCAGGGAATTTATGGCTCTATAACGAGTATGGGTTAGTCCACAATCATGTGCCAAGTGCATGTTCATATCCTCTTTATGACCCACATAATAGATCATGGAGCTACAGGCTGAAAGGGAACTAATTAACCTTTAATGAGATGAGGACACTGTAGGACAGTTGGCAGCATGTGAAGGCAGAAATTCCCAGGGTGGGACCTCTACCTGGGCTCCATGCCACATAGACCCACTACCTGTATTTGGCATCCGCCTTCTTTTCAGTGAATACCAAGTCTGTCCACAAAAACAAGGTGAAATAACACAAAATTCTACATGGGTCTATGCAGCTGGGTTGATATGTAGAATGTGAAATCTCTAATATAGCTGTCCTCCAAGTCTTCCGTAGTTAAAGGAAATTACACACTTTGTAAGCTCATCACAGATCATTCTGCTTTAAAGGACTTTAACCATGCAGGTATGAAATTAAAGGAACACTTGCAAACCAAACAGTGGTATTAATATGCTCACCCGCTTCACAATGGAACATGACACATTTTTCAATACTGTTTGATTCATATTAAATTTCAATTGAAAAGATAAAGGTTCAGTGAGTTCATCTCTACCCAGTTTCCAAGATTCACATAATTTCTGAAATTACAGATATAGGATTAGCTGTTTGACAAATATGCAAAAGAAAATACTCAAAAAGTGTTTATTAATGTCCTGAAAGTTGAGAGCGAAATCTCTTTGGACTTGCTTGACATTCACTCTCATTATTATGAGTTGACAGTTAGTATTGAAAGAAAATATAGAGCCTGTGAAACATCTTTGTCCTTGTATTGATCGTTCTGCTGAATCTGGAAAGATGCTTTTATCTGGGTGCACATAAATGTGTCCAACAACTGGATATTTACCTGGAAATGGCTTATGATATTACCAGGCTTCTCTACAATCACCTCTTCAACTTTAAACATGTGAAAGAGAACAACTCCAATTCCTTTCTTCTTTGCAAATATGCAGAATATTAATTTCATTCATTTATTTATTATACTTAAGGAAGGCAAATTTTCAGTTGTCTTTGTAAAATGCATGCATGTTTTATAATGGTATTGAGATAAGTAAGGCCTTAATTTTCATGAAAAATTCTATCTATACAAGAATGACATTATTTCAGTACTAGTAAACAATTTTATGGCACATTTTATTTTTTAAAAATTATAGTATTATTTTAGGTCTAGTTTTGAAGGACATCTGGCCAGTTCTTTTGTTTCTCCACAAATAGTTTGTTTATTTATTAATCAAAGTATTATATTCTCTGAATTTTATTTAGAGGAATGGAATAGCAAGACAAGACTTTGGTTAATAGTATTTGGAGAGCTGGGCCTAGTGGCGAATGCTTGTAATTCCAGCATTTGGGAGGCTGAGACAGGAGGATCGCGGTTCACAGACAGCCCCAGCTACTACTTTGGTGAGGCCCTGTGCAATTCAGTGAAAACCTGTTTCAAAATAAAGAATAAGAAAATAGGGCCAGGGGTGTAGCTCATAGGTAGAATGCCACTGGGTTCCATTCACACACAGTACTGCAAAAAAAAATAGTATTTGGAAATATGCTAACACATTTAAACCACTTTGATCAAATCTTTAGTAGATGGTGACTGATATGTAAGGAGAAATTATGATCCTAGAATGAAATGATTTGAAATCTCAGTGTGCAACTAGAAATCTCTAGGTGAATTCCCACACCCACCATTACCACATACATACAGAATAATGTTTTTTCTCCACTTGGTGAAAAATTATCTTCTGCAGCAGGGAGAAAACTTACAAACTGTATTATAACTATTTTTTAAGACTATGTGCTTTTAAAGTTGGCATGTAATGCATTTTGAGCAGGGATCTGGTTGAGTGCTTCTCCAGTTTTAAACTTCACCCAAGGAGTGAGTTAAAGTGCAGATGTGCTAGGTCCCATCTGGAGAACACCCAGTGCATCTGCGGTGAGACGCAGACACTTGATTTTTGAATAAGCATCTCAACTGTTCCACAGTTCTTTCATTAAAAGGATAGTCCTGCTGGGCGTGGTGGTGCACGCTTGTAATCCCCGGGCTTGGAAGGCGGAGACAGGAAGATCCCCCAGGTTCAAAGCCAGCCGCGCTGACTTAAGAGACCCTGTTTCCAATGGGATGGGATTTGGGTAGGGGTTAAATCAGCGATGAGTACATGTTTGTATACACAAGTTTTTTACCCCAATAAGTTGTATGAATATAATGCACCAATAAAAAAAAAATTTAAAAAAAAGTATAAAAATAACTCTGGGAGGGTAGCCCGGAGGTTAAAGGCTTCCAGGAACCCCAGTACCACAAAAAAAAAAAAAAAAAAAAAAAAAAAGGGATGAATCCTACTTCCTAAACTGAAACTTTTCTGAATGAGAATTATCTGACTCTCACCAAAACTCCATAGCAGGAAAGGTCCAAGATATCCTGAATTAAAAATAGATATCTATCTAGGCACAGTGGTACACACTTGCATTCTCAGTACTTGGGAGGCAAAGGAAGAGGATCACAGGTTTGAGGCTAGTGTATGCTATCTTAATGAGACCCTATTTGAAATATATCTATTATTAATATAATTATATATGTATATATATACACACACATGTATACATGTATATATGTAATATAATTATATGTACATATATGCATATGTACACATATATCATATATATGATTAAGAGTGTAGCTCAGTGGCCTCTGCATTCAATCTCCACCCCCGCCCTCGAAAAAAAGAAAGAAGGATAAGGAAAATGAGGACGAGAAGGACTAGGAGGAGAAGTCCTGGGTATAAAACAAGAATGTAGAGTTGTAGAGAGTGGTGAGTTCCCCACAGGCTTTATATCACCAATAAAATGATCAGATACCTTCCTTTTATACTCTGTAGCTTATCTTCCCCTTATTTTCTTTGAGAGGAGATGAATCCCTAGGATTTATGGACATTGAACCAAGTGAAAGAGGTCCTAAAGAGAGAGGGTAACCTACTAATTAGGACAGATCAAATGATGATAAATAAAAGACAGCAAATTTGCCCTCAGTTGATAGGTAGGTGAGGCAAAGTATCAAGCTGTTCTGAAGGAAGAGAAAATGAGCACTTTATTCACCCTACTTCTCTACTTGTTAATTCACCAGAGGAAAAGAATGAGCACCAACTCGAACCTTTAGGTCAAGGAGAATGGCTACATGGATTCTAGCAATACTTTCATTTTAAAAAAATTTGATCACCATTGAAAAAATCTGCATATTTTATAGTTTATTATGTAGGAACTTTATTATAACTTGATTTTATCTTGAGATAATTCTTATTAAATCCATTTTTATAAGTTTAACTTTTTATTTAGACTTAATCCTCCCCAAATACATTTTAAAATACCAATAAAACTCACATAGACCAGTCATTTTTATTTTACTTTTCTAATGTTCTTGATAAAAAAACCAAGACATGGCAAATTTTCTTCCTTTATGTTACAAAAATTTCATATCTTAAGACATAGGTTTTGCCTATGCCTTTTGTTTTTCTAAAAGATATGTCTCTATCTTACTATTCATCTTCAGCAGCAAGAAACATGTTCTATTAGTTTAAAAATGTGTTCCATGTTACACTATTGTGTATTATATGTCCCTCATCCTATCACCTAGATGATGATGATATTTATTGTATATTTATTGCTGTTTCAAATATCAAGCTTAATTTATTGTCTATTCTTACTTAATTTACTGCTTAATTCTTACTTTGATAAAGTAACTGGAATATCTCTTGAAATTGAAAAAATATTTATACTATATTTAATTCATATTCATTAAGCAACTATTATGGGCTTTTTACCTCATAGCTCCTATAACAAAAGCTCTTACAAAAAAATCAGAAATGGACATTTGAAAACAGAAATTTCACATTATCTATGTATTATAGGAGGAGCAGCAAACAAAAGCCTAAGAGCTCTATTTTAAGACTATGGTGATCAAATTTGGAATTTTTGTGGCATCTCTTTTTGATGACCTACCATGGTTATATTATGGAACATTAAAAGTCAAGAAACGTTTCCTTCGAATAGAAAAAAAGGAAAAGAACAAAACAAAAATCTTCAGTACTTTATCAAACCAAGTTAATTCTTCTCACAAGTGGTTTTGGTGAGAAAAAAAGATATTTCATTAGGAAATTGTTCTGAGAAAGCAAAATTAGCTTATTTGAATAAGCAGTTAGAATTACTTTCTCTTGTATTTTCTGTCATATTATACTACAGAGTTGCTTATAAACAGATTTTTTAAAACCACTAACAGTTTAAAGAAATGTGTTAAAATATGTTGGGAAAATATATTTTCCACATCCCTTTTATCCTTCTCTTCCTCCTAATCATTCCTCAACACCTGTTCTATGAAAACTTTCATAACTCTCTTTTCCTTATTTCTAGACCTAGATAAGGTAAAACTATGTTTAATAAAAATTTTATATGATTAGTTTCTATATTTTTATTGTAATCCCATGAGAAATCAGAGGATGTAAGTTTGACCCAAAACATGACATTATACATCATACATTATACATGGTATGTATAATTATCTGTACATAATAGGAGCCAAATAATTGACTTTGAATGAAACAGTTTGTAAGAAATGTAAATCAAATGTAAATCTATATACTGATATATAATACATATAAAAGATATAAACATAAAAATGCTCTCAAAATGATCATTGATAATTGGATGATGATGTAATATAAAAATGTTTAAGGTATAAGAAGTACATGGGTTTATAATAAATATAAATTAATGCATATAATATTTTCTTTAAATTATTACATATTTTATCCAATTATAGATAGCTCAGATTTTTTGGTGCTTACTTGACATTTATTTTTATTGTTTTAAATTCTTTATATATATTTACAAAGACATATATTTTAACTGACACATAATTGTACATACTTATAGAATATCATGTCATATTTAGATACACATGTATATTTTATAATAGTCACATCAGGGTAAGCCTATCTTTCTCCTCAATAATTTATCTTATTTTTGTGGTGAAAGCATCTAAGATCCTTTTATTAACTATTTGGAAATGCACATTATTTTTATCTGTAGCCATTCTAATTTGCAATAGAGTGCTAGAATGTACTTTATGTAGAACTCAATACCTGTTGACCAACATTTCCCCATCTCTGCTTCTCTGGCCCCACCCAGACCCCAGCCTCTGGTAGCCACTGTTCTACTCTCAGCTACTTATTGGTGAAGCCATTTGTTGTGTTTTGTCTGACTTACTTCACTTAATGCCATTCAGGTCCATCAGGGTTATGGCAAAGTCATATTTAATTAGTTCATTCAGCTACCATTGGACACCCAGGTTGATTCCCTAGCTTGGCTATTGTGAATAGCGCGGCTCTGAACTTGAGAATGTAGATGTCTCTTCCACATACTGACTTCATTTGTTTGGCTCCATATTCAGTGTTATGGTCATTGGATCACATGGAATTTTAATTTTTAATTTTTTGAGGACTCTCCATGCTTTTTCATAATTATTATACTGTTATATTCCACAGCAACAATATGTAAGGGTTTCTTTTTCTCCATATTCTGACACTTGTTATTTTTGTCTTTTTGGATGATAGCTATTCTAATGGGAACGGAGTGATTTGTATTTCTGATTTGTATTTTTCTAAGGATTAGTATTACTGAGCAATTTTTAAATATATTTCCTGGTTATCTGTCTCATTTTTTTGAGAATTTTCTATTTAGGACTGTTAGACATTTTTTTAAATCAAATTATTTGTATTTTTTTTTTTTTTTTGCTTTATTTCTTGCTAGTGAAGTGCTTGAGTTTCTTATGTAATCTGGGTACTACATCTAATCAGTTGTTTAGTTTGCAACTCTTTTCTCTCACTATAGGTTTTCTTTTGGGCTCTGTTAATTAATTCCTTATCTGTGCAGAAGAATTGTGGTTTGATGTAATCCCTTTTTTTTTCTTTTGCTTCCAGTGCCTTTATGGTCTTATTTTAAAAGAAAATCCTTTCCAACTCCAATGTACTGAAATATTTCTCCTGTGTTTTGTCATAGTAGCTTGATATTTTTGTGTCTGACACTTCAGTCTTTAATCTGTTTTGAGCTGATCTTTGTATAAATTGCAAATAGGATTTCTTTATTTTTACAATATTCAACATTATACAATTTATCCTAATTATTGTATATCTGTTATGTATCTGTAATTTGTTAAATTTGTTTATTAATTCTAAAAAATTTGGTGGAATCTGAGATTTTCTTTTTTTTTTTTTTTTTCCTTGTACTGTGGATTAAGTCCAGGGACATTCTACTTTCACGCTACAACTCTAATCCTATACTTAAATTTTATTTTGAAAAAGGTTCTTGGTAACTTTTTCACTACATTTCTGAGGTTAATCTCCAACTTGTGATCCTTTTGTCTTAGCTTCCCGAGTAGTGGGATTATAAGCACATGCCATCACACCTAGATGGGGTTTTCTACATGTAGGAACTTGTCTTAAGTTTAACTTTCTCCTTTTCAACCTGAATTTCCCTTTTCCCTTTAATCTTTCCTGATTGCTCTAGTTGATACTTCTAGTACTATGTTGAATAACAGGGGTAGACATGAGCATTCTTGTCTTATTACAGTTCTTGGAAAGATTTCCACTTTCCCTATGTGGCCCAACATTATTGTCAGTTTGTTGTCTATGACATTTATCATATTGATGTTTGTCATCCTATATCTAATTTGTTGAGAGTTTTCATCATGAAGATATGTTGGATTTTATCAAATATCTTTTCTGCATCAATTAAGATTCTTCATATTGTCAATGTGGTTATGTATCACATTTATTGTCTTGTATATGACTAACCATCTTTGTACTTCTGAGATTAATGGAATTAATTACATTATGGTGACTAACAATCTTAAGATACTGTTCAACTCAATTTATTAGTATTTTGTTGACAATTTTCACAACTATGTTCTATAGGTATATTAGACTGTTGTTATATCAATTTTTGTGACCTTGTCTGGTTTTGGTATCAGGGTAACACTGGCCTTATATAATGAGTTTGGAAGAATTATTTCTTCATCTTTTGAAATATCTTTAGAAAATGATAAAAACTCTTCTCTAGTCTGGTAGAATTTAGTAGTGAAGCCATTTGGTTCTGGGTTTTCAACTTATTGGCATAACTATGCATAAACTATGTTTGTTATAAAAAGAATACAGCTGAGTCTTTGAATTTTTTTAGTCCAATCTGACAGGCCTCAACTTTTTATTTCAATGCCCAGTCCATTAATGTGTAATGTAATTATAGATATAGTTGCACTTTAGCTCAACACTTAATGTTTATTTTCTATTTAATGTGTATTTTCTTCATTTCTGTTTATCAATTCTATTTTCATTTTTAGATTAAAAACATATTTTGAATGATTATATTATGTGCTTTCAGTTAGCTTTTTCATTATATCTTTTGGTATTTCTTTTTTGGTGAATACCACAATAGCAGACATATGTTTCAGGTAATTATAGTTGAGTAACAAATCATCTTAGAACTTAGTGTGCCTAAACAACCACCACCCATAAATTATCTTTCCTTAGGAATTGTTTTATGGTCTAAACAGTGTTCTTCAAAAACTATATGAGCCATCTGTAGTGGCACATGCTTGTATTTGGGAGGCCACTGAGATCGGAGGATCATGGTTCACGGACAGCCTCAGCTACTTTAGTGAGATCCTTTGCAACTCTGTGAGACCCTGGTTCAACATAAAGAATAAAAAAGATAAGTTGGGTGTAGCTAGGGGGTAGAATGCCCCTCAGTTCCAGCTCCAGTACCACCAAGAAAAAAAAAAAGTAGAAAACCCTCAAAAATGAAATGCTGATTTCTGAATCCCTATGTGATACCTCCGAGTGTAAGCTTGAATGTAGGGTTTTAAAACTGATTATTAAGTGAGGCCAGTGGGGCGAAGTGATATAATTTCAGTCCTTAAAATAACAGAAAATTAGGACAAGGATACATTCACAGAGGGAGACCATGTGAAGTGAAAAAGGGGATATCTGTCTAAAATCCAGGGAGGAACGCTGACTCTACCACTCTACAATGTTTCAAGGAAAGATAATATTTTTATATTTAATTTATTTATTTCAATGAGAATGATTGTTTCAACCTTACATCTTATTTAGAAGTAGAAATCTCAAATTAAATATAATTATATATTTCAGGGCCTGAATAATATAAATTCCAACTTACCTTTCTGCTTTTCTGAATTACTATCCCAGCTCATGCCCGATGCTACCAAAAAATTTGGATTTTTTAGTGTTTTTATCAACACACAAAATTTTCCTACCTCTGAGGCCCTGTTCGCATTGTTCTAACTAGCTTGTGCCTGGTGATAAGCTGCGTGCTCTTCTAGTCTCACTTTGAATACCACCTTGGTACCCAGTCTTCTCTTAAATTCTCAGTTGGAAATGACCTAACTCTGCTTAAAAATACTTTCTGCATATATTTTGCCCTTCTGATAATGTGACATGTTTTGTGTTTTTTCCATATTCTTCTTTCATTTCTTCTTCTTTTTTTTTTTTTTTTTGGTACTGAGGATTGAACCCAGTGGTGGGGGGTTTTATCTACAAGCTACCACTCAGCCCTTTTTTATTTTGAAACAGGGTCTCATTAAGTTGCCCAGGCTGGCCTCAAACCTGCGATCCTTCTGTCTCAGCCTCCCAAGTATCTTTTCACCTTTTAAAAACATAACCAACTTCCCTTTTTATCAAAAGCTTTTATATGTCTTACAAGTGAGGTGTAGGCATGTACTTATAATTCAGAGCTTTGCCTCCCTGACTTTAGAGGTCCCTGATATCTTCCATGTGAATGCCTGAGATAGAACAGCTGGTCACTTGATGATTCCTTATGACTACTCTGCTTCTGTGTTCACACAGAATGGCTATTTAAAAATATCTTCACACTACACATATTTGATAGGTACCATTTGATGAGTCTCAATATGTTTATGCTCATAAAACTGAAATCACAATCAAAGTAATGAATGTATATACCATAGTTTTCAGGGTCATCTTTATTATCTCTTCCATTCCCTTTCATATTCAAAAACTCTGATCTATGTTATCTCACTATAGATTAATCTGTGTTTTCCTGAGTTTTATATAGATGGAATCCCACAGTGAGAACTGTGACTTGGTTTACTCAGCTGGATTATTTTGAGATTTGTATGTGTTTTTACATGTTGATAGGTATTTGGATTGTTTTCATATTATGTCTGTTATAAATTGTTATGAATGCTTACATACAAGTGTTTAGATGGAGATATATTTTTACTTGGGATAACACCTAGGAGTAGATTTGATGAATCACATGGCCAGTGTGCATTTAATTACAACTGATGAAGCTGTGAAACTTTTTCAAAGTGTTTTTACCCTTTTAAATTTCTACCCACAGTTTATGAATTCTGTGCTCTCCTTATCCTTATCAACACTTGCTATGATTAATCTTTTTTCATTTAAACTCTCCTTGTAGCTACACAGTAGTATCTCATTGTAGTTTTAATTTGTATTTCCCTAGTGACAAATGATTCCCAGCTTTTGTGTATTTGTGATAGTTAAAAAGGTGTGTACCAAATATACAAGCACAGAGCTTCTTTCAAAGAAACCATAATTAGCTGCATGATTGAATGTAGGCCAGATTTCTTAATTTAGAAAAACATACTTGCAATTGAGAAAGAGATTTAATCTAAGTAACAAAATATGAAAAATGTCATCAAAGACATTGTGGGAAGCCTTATTTATTTCTTCATAAGTCTTTGGAGCCAAGGTGGTTAATTTGCAGAAGAAGAAAAAGAGTGAGACAGGAAGAGAAAAAAGTAGATGTCTAGACAGAGAGGTAGAAAAGAGATACAGAATACTGTTTAGATTCTTTATAGTTTTCTAAATTCTATCTCCCTTTATTCTTGAGACCCAACTGACCTTGACCTCAGGTCTTGGAAGCAAATCTTTCTTCTTATTTATATAAAGAGATTCCCACTGTCTTGTGTAATTTGCAACCAAAGATAAGAAATATGCTCATTTCACTTACTGAAGCATTGTTACCACCCTGAAGGATTATTTTAGAGCAATTCAAATATTTAGTCTTTAATAAGGTGACATATTTAGCAAGTATAATTTCACTGCATGTAAATAGACCATTGTTTTCATTGCCAGCTCATAATAATAACCACTGTATATTGTGTTTTCACAGGATTAATGGCTGGTTGGGGTTAATGGCTCTCAGCTATACCATGGGCCATCAACTCTTCTCAGTTGGCCATTAATTCCCAGGAAATGCCTTGTACTTCAATCATTATGGCTTAATTAGGTCATTAAGAAGCTACTGGTTAATTGCCACATTACACTGATCCAGAGATGGACAGGTGGTTGCAAAGACCAGAGGAATCATAGCAATCACAGAACAAAAGCAATTCATATGTGTACATGTATGTAGAAGATGATAATTAGGAAATGCTTCTGTTTTTACCTGTTAACATAATTAAGATGTTTATATGATTAGAAAGTATTTTCAAGAGAAATGTAATTGTGCTAATAATTCATCAGAAATTTATTTCTCATTCTAGGAAGAATAATTGATTTGTAAATGTCTTAATGTGACATAGTATTAGAACCCCAAATTGAATAGTTTCAAATATATATATTTCATCAAGTAGTTGTCTTGTCTTTGCTAATTTTTTTTCCTCTGTGCCTCAATCCTATTTTCTGCAGATTAGTACAGCTACACTAAAATTTGAAGTTTTCTGGGATTTTGTTAATAATTCAATAACTCAGCAGAATGCAGCGTTACACACCCATAATCTCAGCACTTGGAAGACTAAGTAAAAGAGATCACACACAGGCTGGAGGCCAGCCCCTGGTGACTTACTGAGACTTGGTGATTTACTGAGCTGAAAGTGTAGCTCAGAGGTAGAATGCCTTTGGGTTCAAATGCCTTTGGGTAAGAATAACTGAAAGATAAATAAGCTGAAAAATGTCTTCCAATGAGAAGTATGAACTGTATTACACCTTCATTCAATTCTGTGTGCTTACTACTTCTAATTGAGAGCATGAAGATGCAGTTTTCACAAATTGCTAATATCAAGAACAAAAAGGAAGTGTTTGCAGGTATTAAGACAGGATATTGAGAGGAACTATATTTCAATAAGCTTAGTAATTATATGAAATTTTTTTAAAAAAATTATTGAAACATGTAGAATACCAAAGCTATCTTAGGAAGAAGTAGATTAACTCAGATAAGTTCTATGCCTATTGAAGTAATTGAGGTTTGGTTAAAAAAATTCTCCTAGAAAAAATAAATTCCAGAACCACATGGTTTTGCCAAACATTTAACAATAAAATTATACAAATAAAAACAAAAATTTTTAAAGCATATATCTAGACATATGCTTGTGAAATTCTCCTAGAGGAGAATTTGTATAAAACGAGAATTAGTTTGAATTTAGCTAAGATACTTCATTTTAAACACTAAAGCTCTGAAATAGAAGAGTAGCTAATGTTTTCTTTGAAAACAAAAGTATTATTAAATAAATAAAGGTTCTAATATGATGTTAATTGAGAAAGTAAATCTGTTTATGAACCTCAGGATATGAATGACTGACATCATACAATATATAGAGAATGCAAGAATGAATATTTGTTGTTGAGTTAATATAAGAAGGTGCCTTCTTATATGACACTATGCAAAATCATAATACACCATTTTTATAAAACATATCATCAATTATGAGGGTCAAATAAGTGAATATATTTTTAAGGATTAAGTTTATTTTTAATGTACAAACTACTATACAGTTAATTTGATTTAAAAATATTTATTAAATTCTCACTATGTAACAGTCACTGAAAAAAATTATAAAGAGGAAACAAGATAAAATTCAATGGATTTTGCAAACTTGATTGCTTTCTCTGTGCATATTTTGTGAATGATGCAGTTTATTTCATTCTTATTCATTACACAGCATAGCTTTTTGGTTGTGTATATTCTACTTGGAAACATCTTCAGCCCATGAGACCATTACACTACACTCGTCTGAAATGCAGATAATAACAATTGACAATTTCAGGACCAGAGAGAGAGCAAATATATTGGGAGGTTTCTGTTAATTAGTTAACGTGGCTATTAGGGCAAAGGTGTACCTGAATTATAAGTTGTTTAAAACTCAAAGGAATAAGAGTTCTACATTTTTTAACCTAGAGAAGGGATCATCCTAGTTAGAAATTTATTCCATGATACAACACATCTCTCCACAGTATATTATTCTCAAAATGAAGATTTTTTTTGGTGTGTGGTACTGGAGTTTGGAGCTTGAACCTAGGGGCATTCTACCTCTGAGCTACAACTCCAGGCCTTTATTTATTTATTTATTATTTTATTTTTAATTTTTGGTGGTACTGGGGTTCCTGGAAGCCCTTCTATCTTTGGGCTACATTCCCAGACCTATTTTATATTATTTGGAAACAGCGTCTCTTAAGCCAGCGAGGCTGAGTACGAACCTGCGCGATCCTCCTGTCTCCGCCTCCCAAGCGCGGGGATTACAAGCGTGCACCACCACACCCGGCTCAACTCCAGGCCTTTTTAAAAAATTTATTTTTAAATAGAGTCTAAGTTTCCAAGGGCCTCACTAAGTGGCTGAGGCTGTTGGTGAGTCTAACATCCCCCTGTTTCAGCCTCCTAAGAACTGAGATTACAGATGTATGCCACCACACCCAGATTCAAAATGAAAATTCTGAGGGAAAAAGAAAGTTGATAATTAGGAATGAGGAGTGAAAGAGGCCACACTGCTTGCTAACTTTCAGTGCATCGTACTGGCTTGGATTATTTTATCTTGGATACTCATTCATTCATTCATTAGGCCAATGTATGAGTACCCATTATGTCCTGGCACCTGTTCTAAGGGCCATAAACACAGTGAAAGACAAAACAGAGTAGATCCACACTCTGATAAAGTTTATGTCTTGTGGGTCAAAGAAGATGAAATAACTAAATATACTTTCTTTCTAAGAGTTGGAAGTACCATTCTGTGAAATAAAGTGGAGGAGTAAGGTAATTCCAATTGGTTGTTCAGTGAAGAGCTTTTAGAGGAGATCCATGTAAGGCAAGATTGAATGAACAGTCTATACTCCTTTGTGATGATCAGGTGGGAAAACACTGGAAAGGCAGAAGGCAGAGCCAGTGTATAGGCAGTGATGTGGGACTGGGAAGGCAAATCTAGCTAGAATTCAGCGGGTAAGAGAGAGGAAAGAAGCAAATGGGGTCAGATCATGGAGGGCTTGTTAATAGTCAAAGGATGGAGGCCTTATGTTAAATATATTTATATGCCATGGGAGAATGTTAAACTACCAGAAATCAAAGTTGGAAATCTCAGAAAAGGGTTAAAGCAGGCAATTCAAATTTGAGGGACATTGGCATATAGATTATATTTAGACTCATGAGATTGAATGAAAATGGTGCCAATTCAAATATAGAAACAATCCAACGGTAGGTAATGATGCCGTTGCGCTGGCATGGTTATGTGATTTGAAGCTTTCCATCAAGTTTATGGAACAGGGGTTAGATAAGGGGGTGCAGATTAACGGCCACTGGGGCATAGTGGAGAAGGCAGGGTCTAGTTTAAGAAGTGTGAGAATTAAATCTAGTAGCTGTAGATAACAAGGCTGAACTGTAGCCTCGGGATAGAGATTGCCCTCCGTTTGCTGTGGTTTTGTCACCTTGGAAGCACTGTAGACATTCCTTGGAGCCTACCCTACTTTCAAGCATGGAATAGACAGTGTGGTGACCGGAACCTCAGGCGCTTCAACCTGTAATCTCAGATTGTGGTCTGCCATCTGTCGAAGGCTATTGTCTGAGGGGAAAGTCTCAGTTATCTCCCCGTACACATGGTACATCATTAACAGCTTTTGAGCAATTTATATTCAGATAGATTCCCACTTGATCTTTTATGAAATTTATTTTAATACTGGTACGTAACACAACCGTATTTACCTCTTTTGAATGTTTATATTATTTGTTATCACAAGTGTTGCTTCTCTGTCAACCTTATTTTTGGTTCACATTAAATGAGAAATAAAATGGCAGATTTAGAAAGACTAGTATGTAGGGGGTTTTATGTTCTTTCTGGTGTGACATGAGTTTTTTTTTTTTTTTTTTTCCAGCCTTGCAGTATTTTTTGTTCTTATTTAAGATATCTTTTCTGCCTTTAAACATAGCCCTGTGTGTCAGGCACAGTATCACACATCTATAGTTCTACCACTCTGGACACTGAGAAAATTGGATTGCAAGTTCAAGGCTAATTTAGGCAATTTAGCAAAACTTTGTTTCAGAATGAAACTAAAAAAAGGTGTTGTACCTCAGTGATGGATTGTTGCCTATCCATGTGAGGGGCCTTGGGTTTAATTCCCAGTACTACACACACACACACACACACACACACACACACACACACGTCACTGTGGCAAGATGACCTGGCTATATTGAGTAAATGCTAATTCTAGTGGCAACTTTGAAAAGTTAAAGGCTAAAATGTTTCTGAAAACCATCTTCTCTCCTCCTAAAGAAAACCAAAGCCATAAAAGCCTACCTATCCATTAGGGTCTAACAAGACAACTGAAACCACTATGTTTTCAGAAGTGTGGAGTTTGAAGGAGGGAGTTTTTATCCATGTGTGGAATGCCTGGGAGTAGTCAGGTAACGAGAATTCATCAGTATCAAGGACAACTAAGCTAGAGGGATAGAGAGGGCAGTGCTACCAGAACCCAGACAGCTTCCCCAGGGGCTGCCAAAGCCTCCCCAAGCAGTGAGAGAGGAGGGGCACCCAGGTTTCTCCTTTTCTGTATATCTCCAGTCAACTAGTTGGATCTAACTTCTAGCAGAAATGCTCAGTTGAATTAACAGGGCAAAGAATCTATTCTGAAAAACATATGACCATGAGATTTAAAAAATATGTATTAAAGTATTCTGAAGTCATTAAAGTTCTGTTTACCTATTTATAAAATACAGTCAACATACTTCCTTGGCTACATTAGAGGATTATTGCTCAGGCAAAAAAAGGTTAGACAATACTTTAAAAATATGTAACAAGGCAGCAGACTAATATTTTTATGCTAATTTTTTGCCAATGAGGGGTATATAATGCTTGACATTTTCGATGGCACAATCACTTCTAAGAACTAGAGCTGTATACATAATGTTGCCCACTATGACTCATAAGTTAGGTTAAAAAATTGACTAAGACAATTTACTAGAAAAAGAAATGGAGGATGCAAATATCCCAGGTGCTACAAATAGTCATTATAAATGACTTTGGTCCATGTGCTAAATAAATAAGTGAGACTCTACCCGATTAAAAGTCTGTGTCAAGGAACAGCTGCAATTTTAAAGACATAAGCTTTTGAAAAAAATAGCCAAGCAAATTATGCTTTATCTTAATTTTCTCTTGCTCAGAAGGGAGTTTTTACTCCTACGCATAATGAATGGGAGCATTTCCAGGGTCAGATTGATTCTATCACTAAAATTACAACTCAGGTTACATAGAAATTCATCTACATCCTGTATCTTTAACTAAATTCAGTCAACTCCCTCCGTAACTACATTTCTCAAGCCCTTTTAATCCTCTGTGTTTTCCATAGGCAAGGCCAGCCAAGATGAGAGGTAAAATGAAGAATCAGCAGTTTTATTTCACAAGATAACAGCATCTCTGAACCTCTCAATATCACTATAGAGGAGCTTAGGGTACAGATAGTAAGACAGAAGAATTAGAGACCATGGGGTTATTCATTTATCAGAGTCTTCTTTAAATCCAGTTTTGCTTTCAATGATTTCAGTTAGCCATGGTGAAATGTAGTTAGAACATACTCAATAAAATATTCCAGAAATAAATATGCCATTACTTTTAAAACATACAGCATTATATTCTGAGTGACATGGTGAAGTCTTGTGACATCCCATCCAGGGCATGAATCATTCCTTTGTCCAGATGATTCACACTGTATTCACTACCTGCTTTGAACTGAATTAGTAGCTGTCTTCATTATCAGATACACTGTTGCAGTATTGCAGAGTTTGTATACCGAGTTTTCAGACATCCACTGCAGGTCTTGCTATACGTCCTTATTGGTAACGGACAATTAATTTCTCAAGAGCATTTACTCCCGATGTAAGTTTTGCTTAGTACTAAAGCAGTGATAATTTACCAACCATCATTTTAACCAACAGTAATTAACCACCTACTGTGTGCTAGCCCAGTGACTCTCATTAGAGGTAATTATGCATCCACCCCAAGGGGCATTTGACAATGTCTAGAGATATTTTGCTTTATTTAGTTTGTAAACTCTACTAACAACTCTGGAAGAAAAAGGCCAGGAGTGTTGCAGGCATTCTGTGCATAGGGACATTTTCTACTCCCTGCTCATAACAAAGAATTATCAAGTCTGAAATATGCACAGTGCTGAGGTTTAGATGCTTTGTACAAGCTACAGTACCAGGTTATGAAGGTGAGCAAAATTGGACATAAAAGTATCTTGGTTTCCTGGTGATTTCAGTTCGTCTTGGGGAAATTATTACTTAAATTGTTTGAATTACATTTTAAAATGTAAACTGTGCTTGTGTCATACGTGTTGATTTTCTCATCACTTAAGAAGAGATGGGACACAATTTTTTATACTTTTAATGGCCCATTATAGTTCCATAACACACTTCATACTGATAGTGACATACATGTACAGAAATTGGTGGGGATGTGGTCCAGGGGAAGGGGCAGGGGAGAGGGAGAATCAAGGAAGGAATCACTTCCACTGACATTAGGTACAGATGTGAGAACACCAATGTCATTCTCAATATCCAATATGGGGCTTGGGGCAGTTACTGGGGAGGGAGCCATGGGAAAGCTCACTAAGTGCTGTGGGCAGTATACCACTATGTGGGATTATAATGCCCCAATAAATATATTAAAATGTAAATTGTGTGAGACAGGAGAATGGGAGGTTCTAGGCCAGCCTAGGCAACTTAGTGAGACCCGGTTTCAAAATAAAAAAATACAAGCCGGGCGTGGTAGCGCACACTTGTAATCCCAGTACTTGGGAGGCTGAGACAGGAGTATCACAGGTTCCCAGCCAACCTCAGCTATTCAGTATGGCCTTCTGCAACTTAGTGAGACCTTATTTCATAATAAAGAATATACAAAATAGGCCTGGGGGTGTGTCTTGAAGTAAAATGCCCCTGGATCTATCACCAGTATCACAAAAAGTAAAAAAATTAAAAAAAATAAAATACAGTACAGTCAAGAGTATGCCTGGGAAGTAGAATGACCTTGAGTTTAATCCCCAGTACTAAAAAAAAAAAGTAAACTGTGTTTTATTTTTGTTTGTTTTGAAGAATAGGTGTGCTACCTTATGAAAATACAAATAACAATAAGAATTGACTTTCTCAGGAAAAGAAATCACAAGTTATTATAAAACAATGACTAATACTTATCAAAACACTAGAATTTTTAATCACATTTCCATGAATTTATGGATATAACTCACTTGGTTTTTAAATATATTTTTGATTGGAATAATAGGACTGTACATAACTGAAAATTTATCTTTCATATGGTCTACAATTTCATATCCTCATATTTACATTTAGCAGTCGAGAAAACACTAAAATAATCTTTAGATAGGGGCTATCTGATTCTGTGCTCCAAGGACTTTGCAACATAATAAAAACATTAAAATATATATTTTAAATAAATATAGAAAATATATTTTATTAGATTTATGTACTAATCTAGCCAAACACTTTTTTTTCTTTTTTGTGATATTGAGGATGGAACTCAGGGGCATTATACCTCCAAGCTACACCCACAGCCCAATTTTTTATTCTTTATTTTGAAACAAGGTCTCATTAAAATGCAGAGGGACTCACTACGTAGCTGAGGCTGTCCATGAACCCGTGATCCTCCTGTCTCAGCCTCCCAAGTATTGGGATTACAAGCATGCACCAGCAAGCCCGGCTAGCCAAACACTTTTTAGAACTTTGTCTTTCTGCCCTTCATATTCTCACATGGAAGGCAAAACAAAAGGCGAGGAGATATAAAAGTAAAGAAGTTTTTTTAAAAATTCATTTATTTATTTTGTAGTTATTTCTGTACTGGCAATTGAACCCTGGAGTATTCTTCCTCAGAACTACACCCCCAGCCAGATTTTATATTTTATTTTAAAACAGGGTCTCAATAAGTTGCTGAGGGCTGAGAGCCTTCCAAAGTTGCTGATGTTGCCCTCAAACCTCCTGTCCCAGCCTCACAAGTATTCGGATTATATGTATATGCCCTTTTAACAAATTATTTTTTAGTGTAAATATGTTATTGTTTTAGATTTTTTTCTATATTTTCCCTACCCGCTTATTTCTTAATCTTATAACATCTGTCTTTTAGCCCTTTCATGTTTGATACAAATAATTGATGCAATGATGAGGTCATTTTAGCTCTATTTTTCTTTCTTTTTTTTGTGGTCTGGGGAATGAACTCAGGGGCATTCTGCCTCTGAGCTGCACCCTCAGCCAGTTTTTTACTCTTTATTTTGACATAGGGTCTCACTAGGTTGCGAAGGGCCTCACAAAGTAGCTGACAGTGGCTGTGAACCTGGATCCTCCTGTCTCAGCCTTCTAAATGTTGTGATTATAAGTATATTCCACCACGGCCAGCTATAGCTCTTATTTTTCTTAACTGGGGCAACAAATATTTCTTGATAAAATCCCTTTATCTCTGTTGTTATTGTGCCAGAGTTTCCCCTTCCCTCTCCTTCCTACTTCATTCCTTCTCTGCCTCATCCTGCTCTGATACATAAGTAATCCAGGTACAAAGTTCAGTGGTAAATGGCTTATTCTGTTGTGGCTGCAGAGAATAGACTCACCTTTGTGCAGTATCTGGATACAAAATCACTCTTAAAAAATTGGAAGCTTTTTTGTATACTAACCATAAATCCACTGGAAAAGAAATCCAGAAAACACTTCCACTCAGGATATCCCCCATACACACACAAAAATAAAATACTTAGGAATAAACCTAACTAAGGAGGTAAAAAAAAAAAAAAACTCTACAAATAAAACTATAAAACATTGAAAAAAGAAATCTCAGAAGACCTTAGAAGATGGAAAGATCTTCCATGTTCATGGATAGGCAGAATAAATATAATCAAAATGACCATACTTCCAAAAGTTATCTACAGATTCAATGCAATAACCATTAAATTACCAAGATCATTCCTCACAGACATAGAAAAATTAGTCCTTAAATTCAGTTGGAACAACAAAAAACCCCAAATAGCCAAAGTAGTTATTAACAATACAAACCATACAGGAGAAATCACAATACTTGACTCACCTTTATAATTCATGCCATTCTCTTCTTGCTACATTTGAAACACACACCACAAACAGTGACATAATCTGTTTAAATGCACAACTATCTAAACATTTAAGTATCTGAATATCTAATATTCAATATATCTACATCCAAATAGCTTTGAATGCTGAAAAAATCCAGTCTGAAACTATTCACATATCTTTAGACCATCATAGTTGAAATCAGCATCTTTGTGCTTTATCACCTTTACCTTCAGGATCTTTCAAGTTTCTAACAATTCATCATTTTTACTAAAGTTTCAGAATGAACATGATGGAAACAAAAAAGATTTTCCTTTGCTCCTTAGGTGGAATCATCGCAGTTGATTAAACTCACACTCATCCATTAACTAAAGCTCCCACGTCATGCCAGTCAGCCCTGTTCCTATGTTGACCTGGCTAGTAGTGGTCTCATGGTTTCACACTGGACCAACTTTATCACGAACCAGACATTATTATTATCCATGAACATCATCCTAACCTGACACCCTTTCTATGTATATCTCAACACTCTGCTTCTCATAGTTACTTTCCCATATTGTTGACAAAATAATCCAATCTTCCCCAAATACACCTTAATTAAATCTTCCTCAGAAATTATTTGGTGGAGCCAGATGTGGTGGTGCGCATTTGTCATCCCAGGATTTGGAAGGCTGAGACAGGGGTATCACGGTTCGTGGCCAGCCTTTTCTACTTAATAAGGCACTCTACAACCTAGAGAGATCCTGTTTCAAAAATAGGTCCAGGCGTGTAGCTTGGAGCATAATGCCCCTGGGTTCTATCCCCAGTATTGCCCCCCCAAAAAATTATTCAGTAGACTTCTCTTTAATCATAATAAAGTTAAGTTTTACTTTTTCTCTAGCCAAGCCTTATTTTTAATATTTTTATTGGTGCATCATAATTTCACATCATAATGGAGTTTGTAGTGATAGTGACGTACATGCACACAGCACTTTGGTGAGCCTTCTTATGTTTTCTACCTATAACCTCACACAACTATTGCCCTTGAAATCTTAAAGCTCTACCTCTTTCCAGTGTTCATATAATATTTTGAAGTGTTTCTGAAACATTTTAGAATATCTCAGTTCTTTTAAGATCAGTCTTTTCTCAGTGTTCATTACACGCATCATTTACAGTATTTGAAACTTCATTAAACTACCTTATATTATTAGTCATCTTTGTTCTGTTCAGATGATTTCTCTAAAATTAGGTTGTAGGATACTGTGATGGGATCTAGGCCTTAAACTGCTAGAAACATCTTTTTAAAGAAACATTTTCTCTTCAGTATCTAACCAATGCCTCAAGATTAGTGAGCATAGAGTATATATTTGGTGATTATTTTAATGACACTTATCATTTATTACAGAGATTAAAAACCACTGATAACTTTCATATGCAGAGAGACAACTTTTAAAATGAAGGAATATTTTTAGTTCTAGATTATTATAATTAATAGTTCAAAATATCAGTATTAGTCTTTATTTACTTAGTTTTCAGAAGAATCTTGGTTTGACATAATCTGTTAGGTTTCCTTTGTTCCTCAGAAAAATAGAGTTCAGGATGAACTAGTTTGGACTAAAAGTACAGATTTATTTCATCTCATAGAAAACAACCCTATGAAGTAATTTAAAAAGCCTAGCTGTGCTTATTGTTTGTTTTTTTCTTCCTTTCTCCTTCCTTCAAATTCTAAAGCAGTAGAATTGAGATATTTATAATTTAGTCTTATCTTTTCAGTCTATTATTCTGCCAATAGAACTTCTATACATTTTCATAAAGCCATATATATGTAATATATATATACATATGATATATATATATGAATTTATTTTTTGTTATATACTTAATTATTAATAATAATAATTATTATTTTGTATCTTTTTTAATTGGTGCATTGTAGTCATATATCAATCACATTGGAGTACAAGACTTGAGAGGATATACAAGCACACATCATCCAATTAGCCCTCATCCAGCCCCTATCCCATTCCCTCCCCCTCCCTTGATCCCATGCTTGTTTGGTGATTAACTTTGATACATTTGTTTATGTACCTCCTGCGTTTTAAAGAGGTTCCATCCTCCATCCTCCCCTATTCCATACCATCTGATTGGTCACCTTAGTTGCTTCACTATAGGGCCCTTTCTATAGCTCGACCTCTTCCTGTTGCCCCTTTCCTCCTAGTTTTTGCTGATTGGGAGAAGCATCTGATTTATATTTTCTGCGATATTTCTCTGTGCATGCTGCGTTACAAGTACCGATCACACTCTTGACGGCCGCAGTAGTGGCCTGGCTTATGTTTTCAGTCTATTATTCTGCCAATAGAACTTCTATACATTTCCATAAAGCCATATGTGTGTGTGTGTGTGTGTGTGTGTGTGTGTGTGTGTGTGTGTGTGTGTATAATTTAAATCCATTGATAGAAACCTGAATTTAAATCCATTGATAGAAACCTGAGGATAACAATATCTGCTAAGAACTGTCAAAGCACACATTGTGAGACTGGCTCCCTTTTCCTCACTCAGCATGTAAAGGAATATTTTACACTCTGAAAATCGTACTTAGACTGAGTGAGTTTACATTGCAAAGACACAAGCATTAGTCACTGCACCAAAGAGCAGTTCAGAGCCATGGAAAGGGGCTGACTTAGTATGGGGTAAGGATAAGGGTTGACAACTGGCTTTTTTTTCCCCCTCTAACTCTTCTCTTTGACAACTAACAGCACACAAACACTATTTGTTGGACTATTCTTCCCATGCAATTTTTCACTTCAGTTCAAAGAAATGAAAACTGACATTTCTTTCCCCACATTGATCCGAAGGAATCGATGCAATAGCAAAGATACTGCTGATTCTAGGGCTACAGAACATCAAAATGTTTCTAAACTTCAAGTGATTCTTGTTATGAGGCCTGAACATGATGTACCAAAGACTAAGACATAGGAGAAAATTCATAATAAAAGGATAAATATTTAAAGAAGTATGAATTGGGTTATTTCTTGGAGTTTTATCCATCAGTATTTGATAGGTCAATAATAGTAAATTAAGAATTTCTTACTTTGTTGCAAAGTTTTTGGCATTTCAAGTTTCCATTCATAATCATGTTATTGCTTCTTTATAGAGAATATCAATATATATTATTAGGCATTTACTGACATTTAAGTTAGGATGTTAAGTAGTAAGCATCATAAAATCATTAGTGTCTAGCAATAGTGCTAATCAAATGAATGGTAATATAGCATCTTTTAGCATATATAATGAGATTAGACTTTGATTCCCCATTTTATATTATCATTTATTTATGATTATTTTATCACTATAAATCAATTTTGATCATTACTGCTGGAACTACTGCCAACTTAAGCTTTATCTTTTTTTTTGAAGGCTCACTTAATTTTCACACAAATTTATTCCTATAAAACTATGAGCCATTTCTACACAGAAACACAATCTTTATCTTAATTTGAGAATTCCACCTGACACTTGGCAGACAATGGGTTAATAATTGCTGAATGATCAAATGCATCTGCTACAAATTTGAAACAGAAATAAAATTTGGCAACCAAGAGGTTGTGGTAGAGAAATTAATTTACAAAATTACATCTGTCAATCCAGTGTGGTTTTTAGGTAAACAGTTTTCTGATTTACAACCAAGTGCTGTTGCTCCAAAAATAAAAACGCAGTAATTATTTTAGGTCCATATTTTTATGATTTTATGATTCATTAGTGACAGTGAAAAATATGTATTTGGTTATTTTAATAAAATATTTCATTAGAGAAGATATGTAGAAATATCTAGCTATAAAAATATATATCAGTAAATAATTTATGATAGAGGACAGTTCAAAAGTGTAATTATCAAACATTGGAAATTGGTTTGATAAAATCCTGCTTAAATAAGAAGATAT
This sequence comes from Muscardinus avellanarius, assembly GCF_963383645.1. Taxonomy (NCBI): domain Eukaryota; kingdom Metazoa; phylum Chordata; class Mammalia; order Rodentia; family Gliridae; genus Muscardinus; species Muscardinus avellanarius. The sequence goes on from NC_137793.1 coordinate 16,331,458, forward strand.
AAAACTCTTATCATAAAGAATATTTAATGGCATTAAAATGCATTTTATATTAGGTAAGAGGCTATAACAAGACTATATACATAGTATGATCTCATATTTGTAAAACTAAATGTGCATAAATGTCAAGTAGTATAGAAGAATACAAAACTCAGTAGTAAATGGAAGTCTTCTCAGGATGAGGAAATTGCACATTAATTTTATTTTTAACCTTTGGCTCTTTAGTGTTTTGTATAATAGTTCTATAATTAGCATGTTACATTTTTAAGTGTTAGTTTTTAAATGAGAAAAATGATTACTGGTGTAATAAAATAGGTTTATTCCATGTGATTACATAATTCACCAGAAGCTGCTCTATACACAATTTCCATATAATGGTGAACAAAATTACTTTCTAATTGTCTCACTTATTTAATTCTTTATCACCTCTAAAACTAAATTGGAAGTTAGATATTGCTTTTTCTAAAGCAGAGATTTTCTCAAAAACAAATCCAGTAAGCTTGACAAAATATTTAACTTTGTATCATTGTGCTATAAATTTAAAGACACCTGGATGAGCAAGCATAGCCTCTTTCTCTAAAGGCTTACACTGAGAAGAAAAAGAACATGTTTCTTAAAAGTCCACCAGAAGAATAAGAAGGAAGAAAAGGAGAAGGTGAAGAGAAAAGAAGATCATTGGAAAGACTTGATGTTAGATGCAATACTTTCAGGAATTTCTAAATGTTTGCCAAGAAAATTCTAAAATACCTTACACATTAAGGAAACTCAAAAAGTACCAGGAGCCTGATATTATGAAAGATTACAATGTACTGATGACTCCAACCTACTTCTTTCAGGATAATTATAAATAAATAAAATACATTCCATTCTGTTCGCTGGTTTAATGCTTTCTGCAGCACCACTTCCTTTAAAACCACACTCGTGGCTATTAATGGATTATTCTCATCCATGGCTATATCAATTAGAGGAGCAAATTGGAAAAAGGCAGGATGTAAATCAATCCTTTTTCAAAGATAGAGGGCAAATAGATGAGCCAGTATGTATCCCCTGAAGTCTTAGCAGCCAAATAATTTTTGCCTCTAGGAAGAATAATTGAAAAAAAATCAGCATCACGTCATTTTAGTATTGATTTTTTTGCTTTAGTTTTTGTTTTCAGTCAGATACTTTGATGAATTTTATTAGCATAATTTCAATAACTATTTTAAGAACATAATTGTTATTTCTGAATGGTTTTCCAATGAAATTAACAATTTTTTAAATATAGATTAAACTTGAGTACCACAAACTTGTAATAATAGCTTTGCTATTTTACCTTCATCATGGATTCCTAGCAACTCCAAAATAAGTGTCAAAGCTTCTTAACCACTTATACAACCTCCACAAAATGACAAATATCAATTATATTCCTTGGAAAAATTGACCCATTTTTAGGATACAATGAGAGTTCATTTGGAATGTGTCAGAGGTCAGCAAACCTGAACAACACCTTGTGTCCCTCCCCACTCCACACACACTGTTTTATTTCTCTTTATATTTATGTAGCACAAGCTCCATCTCTTAGTTGTCTAATTGGAAATTTTCCAGTTGGACAAAGACCAGAACTAGCTCAATGTTGTATTCGTCACCTAAAGTACTGTTGGCCTTTAGTCTATGTTAAATATTAATAACAGTAAAAGCTTCCATAAGCCAAGCCAGACAAAGTACAAGGGGATATGAATAATCACTGTCTAATGCCAACTTCACCCTCATCAGAAAAATCACCCACAGAGAAGAGCACAGACTCGATCCTCCCACTCAGACCTACTCTCTCTGGGGTCTGCCACAGAGCATTATGGTGTGTTTATGATATGGTCTAAAATCTATCCAGGGAATAAATGGAAAATCCTTCACCTTAGGCCTCTCAAAGTGCTATATTTTAGTAATTTTTGGTTGGTAGATTATATATTTGGCTATACCTTTTACCCTGACCTTTTAAGTCTGTACCATGTTCTCCATTACTTTTAGACCAGATTTTCAGTGATTACACGAAAACTTAAAAATGAAAAATCAAGTTATCTAAAGAGTTCCATTTCCAGCCTGGCTCTTACAGCATGTGTTCTAGGATTGCCTTCTAACAACATATGGGAAAGGCATCAAGTGTTCCCAAACACCCTTGGCAAAACTGTAACTGTCAGATTTCTAGAAAAAAAAAAGGGCTCTATCTGGCAACCTCTAAATAAATGGGTAGATTTTGGCAGGATTGACAAATCTATGTTCTTTCTTTACAATGAAAACCAAAAAAAAAAAAAAAAAAGCAGAAATCGAATAGCTTACTCGTATAAGTCTTAACTCATATAAAATAAGCTTTCTAGTAATTTAGTTGCTGTTCTTTCACTTATGTTCCTTAATGTCCATGTTATTTTCTATTGTTATCCTTAAAATGATGCTCACAAACAGGAGGCCTGCACTAATACACTAGTCTCTTGTTACATCACTCCCATCAGCACAGCCACCGATACCAGGCTTCTTAAAGGCAATGCTCATTCCACTCTTTGCTTCTTGATTTGTTCCACTTCCTATAGGATCACAATGCGTCAGTAAGACTCTAGCTCTGAAATCCTTTAGTGTGTTCTTTATGGAATGCTGCAGGGAGGTAAAGATTATTGTAGTCAAATATTGGTTCTATTTTTGGTGATAAACACACATCAAAGACAATATCCAGATACAGAAGATTCCTGGGACTAACCAAATGTGATCTATACCAATGAAAAAAGCAGCCTGACCTTGTAGTTGGATAATATCCACAGAAAGCATATACTCATGGTCGGCATAATGAACAGTTCCTATGCCCTGGATTCTTTCACCACCTGAGCATTCTTGCACTTGGGCTGTCTCATATACTGGCTGTGAAACTATCTCTTGTTTATGAAAATGGTCACATTTAGGTCGCTGTCCCTGGAGTATGGCAACCTGGCAGAGCTTGCTAGGTCCCATCCTTTGTGCAGTACCACATGCTGTTACAGGTTCTGGGCAGCTGCTGTGCAGAGACCAAGCAGGCAGCATAGAGAGAAAAGGTGGTCTCTCCACCATCTGGTGATCAAAGACCCTTGGGGGGCTCATATTAGGTCACCAGCTTCTGTGCTGCCAGATGACAGGAACTTGGCCACAGGCTCCTGTTTCCTTCCTGGCCTTGCTCTGGAGGCAGCACGCAGGGGGTGTGGCTGAGTCCCGAGGTATGCATAGTTGGCCTTTTCTAGGGCATTCTCGACAGAGCAGCCAGAATCATCTTTATAAAACATAAATCAGATCAAGGCACACTCCTGCCGTCCCACTGCACATAGGACACAATCCAACTCCTCTGGTTACGAGACTGCCTAATCTGGCTCCTGCCCAATTTCAGGGTTTTCACAGCGTGTCCCCAATTGTTCGGATGGCTCCCGTGCCTCTGACCTCCTTCCCATGTTCAAAGGAATTCAAGATATTTTCATTTTGGAGGCTCTGCTGTTCTTTCTACTGTCCTGTTTACTTCCAGCTGTGACTGCAATGTCACCTCCTCATAAGGCTCCCTGTGAGCGCACTGCTCAGAGTGTCTTCCCATCACTCTATGCATTTTCTAACATGATGTCATAATCTACAGTTATTTTAGCTTTAACATTGGGGGTCTTCAGGTGCCTCCTGTTATTTCCCAGCACAGCTGCTGGAATGAAATTTCTGGAAGGCAGCAGTCACCCCCCACCCCTTTCACCATAGCTATCACCTTATGCAAGAGATGAATGCTTGTGCCTCCTCGAAAATACACATGTTTAAATCCTGGCTCCATGGCGGCAGCTATAAACATAGATATACATACATTCCTCTGGTATTCTGGTTTCCATTCCTAGGAGTAGCTTTTGAATGGACATCCGGTGCATTAGGGTGTGTCCCTCAGCCCCCTTCCATCTCCCTCAGGTCACTTTCTTTATTCACCTAAGGTGAATAAAGGTGAATAAAGAGGGACTCTTTGTCCAGAGTCCCTCCTATGTCCCATTTTTCTTCCTAGCTTCCAAATATTAGAGAGAACATCTAACTATTCACATTTTATGACTGACTAATCTCACTTAGCATAATGCTTTCAAGTTCCATCCATTTCCCTGCAAATGACATAATTTTGTTCTAAGAATTTATGTCTTTCAAACCAGCACTGGAGAAAATACTAAAAACCCACTTTCACTGAGGGATGTTCTATCAAGTAAAGTCAGGTTTTCCCTTTTATACTTACCTTTCTTGGCATTCATACACCATACTTAAGGAAGAACAGTATTTATATTTAGCATTTGTACATTTGCTGCTGTATGTTCACCAATTTAATCATCACAGTCATTTAATGTGGTGCCACTGTAGAGTTGGAGACACAGAATTTTTTAACAAAGTGTTAAATACTTGGATGTTTCTGTGAATGTACCTATTACTAATTTATCAGTATGAAGCTCAAGTTCAAGCTTGTCTATTTACCTACTTGGACTTATTTATATTTTATATTTTTTATTGGTATATTATAGTTATATATAAGAGGGAGATTTGTTGTTATATATTTGTCCATGCACATAACATAATTTGGTCAATTTTATTCCCCAGTACCTACTCTTTCTCTCCCCTCATTCCTCCCCAGGTTTAATTTTGCTGAAGTATAGTATTAGAATTTTCCTCTTATGGATAATGCTACTTTTTTATCTAGAATGTTTCAAGTCTAAAGATTGTACATAGCCATACATCCTAAATTTTCCAATATTTTACTTTTTTGACTTTTTATTGGTGCATTGTAGTCATACATCTTAATAGAGAACAAGATGGTGGAGGCATACATGCACACATCACCCAGTTAGCCCTTACCCAGTTCCCTCCCATTCCCTCCCCTGCCCTCTTTCTCATGTTTGGCTTAGTTATTGACTTTGATATGTTTGTGAATGTACATCATGAACATTAGAGAATTTCCCTCTTCCCCCTCTTCTATCCCCTCAGGTCACCTTATTTGCTCATCTATAGTATCCCCTTCTTTGTCTAGAGTTCCTCTTATGCTTTTGCATATTAGGGAGAGCATATGATTTATTTTTTGTGATGGACAAATCTCACTTAGGATAATGTTCTCCAGTTCCATCCATTCCCCTGTAAATGACATAATTGTGTTTTTTCTTTATGGCTCAGTAAATTTCCATTGTGTACGTATCCCATAGTTTTGTAATCTATTCATCAGTTGATGGTCATCTTGGCTGGTTTCATAGTTTGGCAATTTTGAATTGTAAAGCAATGAACATGGATATAAAAGCATTAGTTTAGTAGTTTGGTTTCTGTTTATGGGGGGCAGATAATCATAAGTGGTATTCTAGATATTGATTATTTTTATTTTTAAAGTTAAACAATATTGGGCAAAATCCAAGGAAAAAAGCACATATATGCACTAAAATTTTCTTATTATGCTGAAAATAAAAGGTTGCCACAATCTAATAAGCCTAGTCAAATAGTAAAAAATAAGTCACTGGGTATGCTATATTATTCTTACATATATATTTTTTAATTTCTCAGCTTGTTACATGAGGTAAACAAAAAATTTATAATAAGAGCTTACAGAAAAATGAACTACATAAACTAAGATTACCAAATAATACACAAGTGATCATGAAGGATATATTTGCTGCTAAGGGAATATATCACAATATCAGATAACATTTTATTTATTGCAACTATCTATTAAATTATAAAATTTATATTGTTTCCTAGTTTTATTGATCATAGTAATGAACAATAACATTTGTCTGTGATTTAATGTATTCTGTTATTATAAGTGAAAATGAGAAAATTTCCCTGGAGATGGGAAGGAGAGAAGGTTAAAATCCTCAATCAGTAAATATTTGTTTTAATATGTTTTGAAGGCTTAAACTTTCTAATCTCGTTTAACCCATTAAGCACCATGTTTTTAATTCTGTAAATAGTTTAATGAAATTGACCCAGATGCATTACGATAGATTGATAATCATACTGTAGATCTTATATGTTGTTTATTGTTCATTAAAATTGAAAATAGTTTTGCATTGTGGCATCTCAGCATTTGGGAAGCTGAGATAGAAGGACTTTAAATTCTAGGCCAACAATGGTAATATAATGAGGACTTGTCTTTAAATAAAAACGGTCTGTGGCTATGGTTAACTGATAAAGCATCCCTGGGTTTAATTCCAATTACCACCCACCCACACACATGCACAAAAAAGATTAAAAATATAATGTCATCTAAATAGGACACTCATAAATATAGTACCTACATCTTATTTTTTAAAATAAAATAGTCACCAAAAGATCTTCTGTAAAATAAATACTATGGTTACTTGAATCTAAACTAAGGTATTAAGAATCTAATTAAGTTATATGTGTACAGGTAAATATAAAATACTGTATAAATGTACTTTTATTTATAACTTTTTTCTATTTGATCTAAAATATAACAGCATAATATAACGTAAATAGAAGCTTACACTATATGATTTGTAATTTTTAAGACAATAGTCCAAAGGAGCAGAAGGTAATTTGGAACAAAATTTTTTTTTAAACCTTTGGGTTTTAGTTGGAATTAACCCAAATTGGATTTTTAAAGTTAAAGCAATACTTTTAATTCCCATAGCAAAAACTAAAAACAAGATAACTTTAAAAATACGTCATATTAGCAAAGTAACAAAAAATTACCCTAAAATACATTTATTTAAACTAAAAGGCAATGTGGAGAATCAGAAACAAAAAAAGATATATAGCATTTAGAAAACAAATAGAAATGGGCAGCTACACATCTCTATACTACCAGTAATTAGACTGAACATAATTGATAGCTCATATTTCAGAAAGCAGGAAGTAAAAAAAACATACAACAAGCAACAACCACACAACTGTGAAGCAATTATATTTTTTTTAAAGAGATACCTTTTAAATTCAAAGACATTCATAGATTGAAAGAAAAGGGAGAAAATATGCCAGGTACATCCTAAACAAAAGAGAACTAGAGTAGTTATACAAACTTTGAATAGAATCTTTAAATCTTAGAGAAAATGTTGTTATTGGAAATAAAGAAGAATGTTTGGTTTTTTAATTTCAAAAATGTCAATCTATCAAGAATACTACTAATAAGATTATATATATATATATATATATATATATAGACACAAATCAAATGAGGCAAAATCTGACCAAATTCAAAGCAGAAATGGAAAGACAACTATAGTAGTTGGATATTTTAGTATAATAGTTAAAAAAATGGTTAGAAAACCTAGACAGAAAATTAATAAAGGGATAGGAAACAAGAGCTACAATTTGAATCAGACTTAACAGACACCTCTAGAACATCTCACCCCCAAAAAGCAGAAGGAATATTCTTCTCAAGTGTGCATGGAATATGCTCTGATTAAGATCATATGTTAGGCCATAAAACAGGCTGCAATACATTCAAAATTATTTGTTTTCTTTTATTTATTTGCAATTGTAAGGACTGAACCCATAGCCTCGTGCATTCTAAGCAAGTATTCTACCACTGAAAAACATCCAGAGCCCTTAAATATTATTCAAATTATTCAATAGAGTTAGATACCTCATTATGCCTACAAGGATGGCTATAATCACAAATATAAAAGGCATTGGAAATTTTGTAAAAAAAAAAAAACTGAAACCCTCATCTATTGCTGGTTGTAAATTTAAATGTTATATTCACTTTGGAAAACCATTTGGCAGTCCCTCAAAATTTAACCAGAGAGTAATCATATAATTCAGCAATTTCATTCTTACATATATACCCAAGAGAAATGACAACTTATGTCTACATACAGAATCGTATACACAGATGTTCATAACATCCAAAGTTTGGAGATAATTCAAATGTTCCTCAACTGATATATGGATCAACAAAATGTTTTATAGCCATACAATGGACTGTCAGTGATTAGTAGAAAGAAGCGATGCCCAGACTGCCACATGCATAAACCTTGAAGACATTATATCAGTGAAAGAAGCCAGTCACAATAGACAAAATATAACATACAAGGTCCTCAATAGGTAGATCCATGAAGACATACAGTGGGTTTGTGAAAGTCGAGGTTTTGGGGAACAGATGAGAGGAAATTGAGAGCAATCACTATTTTTCTTGTTGTTGTTTAGAAGATAAAAATATATTGTAAATTTATTTTTTATGCTCTGAACAATTATATTATTCTGTTACATTAGACTATTATATTAGTCTGAACAGACTAAATATTATTATATTTCTGTGTATTCATACACATATGAGAATTGTACCAATTGCTTTCTTTTTAATTTTTATTGTTGCATTGTCATCATAAATCTTAATGGGCTAAAAGATAGTAAAACACACATGTACACATCATCCAATTAAACCTGACCCAATTCCTGCACCATTCCCTCTGCCTCCTTCTTTCACATCCTTGGCTTAGTGATTGACTTTGATATGTTTAGGTTCATCATGTGCTTTAGAGAGTTTCCCTCTTACCCCCTCCTATCCCCTCAGTTAGGTCGCCTTATTTGCTCAGCTATAGTATTTCCTTCTTCAATTAGAGTTCTGCTTGTTAATCATTTCTCCCTAGCTTTCACATATTAGGGAGAACATCTGATTTCTTTTTTTTTGTGACTGACTAATCTCACTTAGCATGATGTCCTCCAGTTCCCTCCATTTCCCTGTAAATGACGTAATTGTGTTTTTCTTTATGGCTGAGTAAAATTCCATTGTGCATATATCCCACAGTTTTGTAATCCATTCATCTATTGACGGACGTCTTGGCTGGTTCCATAGTTTGGCTACTATGGTCAATTGTGAAGCTATAAGCATAGATATGCATGCCTTAGTTTGGTAGTTTGGTTTCCATTCTTTTGGGTAGATACCCAGAAGCAGGATTGGTGGATCAAATGGTAAGTTCATTCCCATTCTGCTGAGGCTCCTCCATACTGTTTTCCAAAGTGATTTTTGCTTTTTTTTGGGGGGGGGGTTAATTCTCAATTAACTGCACTCCAGGAGAGCAAAGGCTGGGCTTGTTTCCATATTCCTAGTTCCTGTGTTCTGTATAACATAGAGCAGCTACATTAATGTGTATTGATAAATAAATGAATGAATGAGCGAGTGGGTATAAACCAGTTTGGGGAGATCCAATTATGTAAGAAACACTGTCCCATCAAGACTAACTTTGAGCAAGGTGCTTTTATTTTTAGGTAAAATGATCAAAAGAGGAGCTTAAAGTGAACTTGGATGCATCACCTCTTATATCTTAAAGTAGAGCAGGACATCTGAAAGAGGGTTCTTGTAAACCCTTTGATCTAACAGAATTCTCTAAAGCATGGGTATCTCACTCTACTCCATAATGATGATACAAATGAAAACTAGTTTGGGGCCGGGCATGGTGGTGCACATTTGCAATCCCAGCATTCAGGAGGCTGAGACTGGAGAATTGTGGTTCGCAGACAGCCTCAGCTACTTAGTGAGTCCCTTCACAACTTAGTGAGATCCTGTTTCAAAATAAAGAATAAAACATAGGGCAGGGGGTGTGGCTTGGAGGTCAAATGTCCCTGGGTTCATCCCCAGACCTGCAAAAAAAGGGAAGAAAATTATGAAATTGATGATGCTCTGAATAAAAACTAAAGATTTTTACCTAGGAGATTTGCCACTGAAAAAAATAGGTCAAGACCTAAGGAATCATTTTTTGTTTATGTTACTGAATGAAAATAATTAGAGGTGCATGGTAAAAAAAATCCATTAATAAGCACTTGCACAAAACATGTAATTAATTCCTGATCTGTAATTTGGGGGTGGTGATTTTTTCCTTTTATTATTATTATTATTATTTTTTTTTATTTATTTATTTATTTTTTTTTTTGCGGGTCTGGGGATGGAACCCGGAGGCATTTGACCTCCGAGCTACACCCCTGCCCAATTTTTTATTCTTAATTTTGAAACAGGTTCTCACTGAGTTGCAGAGGGCCTCACTAAGTAGCTGAGGCTGTCCGCGAACCACGATCCTCTGGTCTCAGCCTCCCAAATGCTGGGATTACAAGCGTGCGCCACCACGCTCGGCTTTTCCTTTTAAATTGTACTTGTAGCACCAGGCGTGGTGGCGCACACTTGTAATCCCCATGCTTGGGAGGCGGAGACAGGAGGATCATGCAGGTTTGAAGCCAGACGCTCTGGTTTAAGAGACCCTGTTTCCAAATAAAAAATATAAAATCGGTTTGGGAGTGTAGCCCAGAGGTAGAAGGGTTTCCAGGAACCCCAGTACCACCAAAAAAAAAAAAAAATTGTACTTGTGACACACATTTTATATATTATATATTCTACTACATCATAACTATTAAAACAACGTAGAGCTTTCCATTCAGTTAAAGGATTTAAAGCAGGCAGCTTCCATTGATGGAAGTAAAGGCAGCTGTGTTCAACCTACCTAGGCAGCATTGCTGCAGGAACAGGTCTTCCAGAATCATGAATCTCTCTTCAGGCCTTCTTAGAGCCTTGAGTTTTGGGCCATTACTTACTATAATTGCCTCCCAGGGCAGAGGTGTGGGTGGCCTAACTTGTATGGTTTTTCTACTAAATTTCATCCTAAACTTCAGAACCCTAACCCTAACCCTAAAATTCCAAAAGTCTGTGTCAAATTCTGATGGCCCAGGATTGACAGGTCACCTGAAAATAATCTTAATGTCATTTTTTTTTCTAAGTACAGTAATGTACCTACTTTTTTGAGTAGCTATTCTCTGATAGGTTCCTTAATACTTGATCTCACTAAATTCTCATGTAAGTACTATTTTTATCTTTATGGACCAGGAAATTAGTGCTCAGAAAGTATAAAGAAATTACATAAGGTCTTTAGATACCAGAACCCTTTAATACTATACAGTTTTTCCAGTTACTAAATTTCTGGATGAGTTGGATGATAATTCAGAATTGAACAAAGATTTCAGTTTTCAAATCATTTAAATCTCTGTTCCTTCAAAACATTCAGTTTTAGGATACTATCCTAGTAAAGGGTTCCTGAAGTCTTGGCCAAGTCCTGCCTTGCTCTAATGTGTTTTGATTAGCATAGTTATTAAGAAAGTGCTTATTTTTAATGATTTGAGCTTCAAGGCATGAGTATTCCCCATGCCTATACAGCCATTTTCTGTTGTCAGACACACCATGTCACATCATTTTCATAGTCTCTGGAGATATTTGAGTTTGTCCACCTCCTAACACATAGATACAATCAACAACATTTTCATCCACCTGGGCTTCTCAGACACAGTCCTAATTTCATTGGCAAGATTCAAGAATCATTTCATCTTTTAAAAAATTTCAATAGAAATCCTCTTTACATCACAGAATGCTAGTATGATCACAACATGTATTCATTTGATACAACTCTTTTGTAAGTTATGTTGTGGTTTTATTAGTAAAAGCCATGTTAACAGGCAGAGAAAGATAATCTCATAGAAAGGAATTTCAGACTTACGTGAGGGATTTTGGGGATATGAAACTTTTAAAGAGTTCCTTAAACCCTAATATTTTGGTGTCTATTTAAGTATTTTCAAAAAGTTTAGAAATACAGTTTTCATTGCTGGCTACTGTCTCTGAGGTTAATTACTTCTATTAATTGAAACATTGAAATTCCGTTCTTCAAATAAATTGAACACAAGAATTGTACTACATGATATTATGTTTATTCTCATGTTTATAGTAATGTGAGAAGAATTCCCACATTATATTTGTCTCTTTTAAGGGCTTTGACATGTTCTCAAAAACTATACACTTAAGTAATGCAGTTAAGAAATAAACTTGTATGAGTATTAAGTTATGTTTTATAATTTGGTTATATATAATTACACTTGTTAGAAGAATACTAAATTCTTAGAAACTTATTTTATGGAACTACATTCCATAAAATGCCAGAGAAAGTACATAAAATATTTATTGACATGTTATTTTTTTGTTTTCTTTTATATAAAGTAAATGTTGGATGAATTACTTTGTTCTTAGTAGTTAAATGGAATTTGGAAAATATTTTTACAATATGTAAAAGGTAGATATCCCATGCTATAATATAACCATATTATAATGAAAACATTAACTTTCTTGTCAGTTTTCAACTTTTTAATCTCTTAAAATTTAAATCAAATTCTCTGCTTGAATTGACAGTCCCTACCTAATCCTTCCAAATTCTGGGAGATTTACACAGTATCATCTTAGCATTTAATGTAATATCAATATATACAATGCAGATATATACCCCAAATGCCTATAATTAAAAATAAACTCAATTTTAGGGATGTGTCCAAGACTCTACCTAAATTAGTTAAGGAATTTTGTAAAATGTAATAAAATATGCTCTAACAAACATTTCTTCCAAGTTTCCCTCAATTACCTAAGGGGTCTACTCAAGGAATATTTGCATAGAAAATATTTACCTTACTTGAAATAATTTATTTAGGGAAGGAAAAAGATATTACCTGTAACAGAATGAATTGCTTAGGAGCTGAATAAATATTCTTTACCCTCTTAGGTCAATTTGTAGAGAAAATTGACACTTCTTAAAATTCACCTGACATTATTAGCAGCAGTAAACCAGTTTAAAATTATAAACAGATTATTAGTGCACCATTTCATGCCCCCCAAAAATCTATTCACTAGGAAAGTATAGAGTTTTCATACAAATATCTCTGCTAAACAAAAAGATCAGAATCACTATTATGTAGTATTAATGTTAATTGGATTAGGATATCCAGGATTTTAGTATTAAGAAAGGGTACTGAGTAAAGTGGTCCATGTCTTATAAAATCAGTACTGTTTATAACTCTGAGCTGTATTTGCCTACATCCAAAACAGAGGGCCTTGCCTCTATAGGATATGATTTAGATAATTTAATAAGGTGTGAATGAGATTTCGGCCTGCTGTGGAAGCACAGGGGTTCCTTCGTTCTGGTACTTGATTTGATTTCTCTGTGCTTCAATATAAAAACCTATAATTCCTCTTGATGCTATTTTATAAATCCGTTACTTTTTACTAAAGCTTAGAGAAAAGGTCACAAGATGTTTAGATTAAGGTCGCTAAACTCTAGGTTTTTTTGGTATGTATTCTTAAGATGTTTCTTTTTTATGTATACTACTTAAATGTTTCCTGATCCTTTTTAAAGAAAGTGTCTTGAATATATATTTAAACTGACAAAGTGTGAAATAGTCAGAAAAATAGAAAATCATATATATGTATATATATATATATATAAATTTGAATTTTATAAGGTGACATTCTTATGTTATTTTAGGAAGATATTTGTGTGTGTGTGTGTGTGTGTGTGTGTGTGTGTGTGTGTGTGCATGTATGTGCCCTTTTGCTCATGCATCTGCACCTGGTGCTGGGGATTGAACCCAGAACTTTGTACATGCTAGACAAGTGTTCTACTACTGGGCTATATCCCTAGCCTGGGGTTGGTTCTTTGACTATTTATTAAACCTTCTTCATTCTTGCAGTCAGAAATATATATAAGTATAACAAAATGTAATATATAATACCTTAATATAGTAAAATACAATAACTATATAACAATTAGCCCTCATTCAATACCCATCCCATTCCCTGCCCCCTAGATCCCATGCTTGATTGGTGATTATCTTTGATACATTTGTTTACGTACCTCCTGAGTTTTAAAGAGGTTCCATCCTCCCCCATCACATCCCCTCTGATTGGTTACCTTAATTGCTTCGCTATAGGGCCCTTTCTATAACTCAACCTCCTCCTGTTACCCCTTTCCTCCTAGTTCTTGCTAATTAGGGGAAGCATCTGTTTTTCATTTTCTGAAATATTTCTCTGTGCATGCCGCATTGCAAGTTCCAATCCCACTCTTGATGGCTCCAGTAGTGACCTGGCCACGTGGAGGACTCTGATCCCGACCTCACTGCCTCCAGCATTGGCCTTGCCTCGTGGGAGGCCCCGATTCTGGCCTCGCTGGCACCTGCACCGGCCTAACCCCTCACCTGGCTCGGATACTGGCCTCAGAGGCCACAGCACCGGCCTTGCCTCAAAGCAGGCTCCGATCACAGCCTCCCTGACCCTGGCACCAGCCTAACCCCTCGGCAGGCTCCGATCCTGGTCTCGGAGGCCTCAACACCAGCCTTGCCTCATGGCAGACTCCTATCCTGGACTTGCTGACCCCAGCACTGGCCTAACTCCTCGGTAGGCTCTGATCCCCACCTCAGAGGCCTCAGTAGCAGCCTTGCCTCACAGCAGGCTCCAATCCTGGCCTTGCTGGCCCCGGCACCAGCATAACCCCTGGGCAGGCTGCGATCCTGGCCTTGGAGGCCCCAGCACTGGCCTTGCTTCACGGCAGGCTCTGATGCCGGCCTTGGAGGCCCCAGCACCTGCCTTGCCTCACAGCAGGCTCTGATCCCGGCATCCCTGGCTCGGGCACTGGTCTAACCCCTTGGCAGGCTCTGATCCCAGCCTCAGAGGCCTCAGTAGCGGCCTTGCCTCACGGCAGGCTCTGATGCTGGCCTCACTGGCCTCGGCACCAGCCTAACCCCTCGGCAGGCTCCAATCCAGGCCTCAGAGGCCCCAGCACCGGCCCTGCCTCATAGCAGACTTCAATCCTGGCCTCTCTGGCTCTGGCACCGGCCTAACCCCTCGGCGGGCTCCAGTCCCGGCCTCGCAGGCCCCAGCACTGGCCTTGCCTCATGGCAGGTTCTGATGCCAGCCTCGCTGGCCCCGGCACTGGCCTAATCCCTGAGCAAGCTCCAATGCTGACCTCACTGGCCCTGGCACTGGCCTAACCACTCAGTAGGTTCCTATACTGGCCTCAGAGCCCCAGCACCGGCCCTACCTCAGGGCAGGCTCCAATTCTGGCTTTGCTGTCCCCACCACCGGCCTCACCCCTCTGCAGGCTCCCATCTAAGTGCCCTCTTCACCCAGCAGGTAGTCCCACATTCCCCAGGGTGTGTGGTGGTAGCATTCTGTCTGTGGGGTTATTTCTTCCAAAAGTTCCAGATGTAATGCATCAGATCTCTGCATCTCCTGAATACTGCCATTGCCACTGCCTCCACCATTTCAAATTTTTCCCAAGCTCTTTATCCACTCTGCGTATTTTCCAGTGTTCCTAAGCATGTGTGATGGTAGCATTCAATGTTTGGGGTAATTTCTCCAGAAGGTAAGGTTGGAAGGATCAGATTTCTGCCGCTCCCAAGTACAAGTCTCCACTGCCATCGCAGCAACCACTTC
Organism: Muscardinus avellanarius; assembly: GCF_963383645.1. Lineage (NCBI taxonomy): Eukaryota > Metazoa > Chordata > Mammalia > Rodentia > Gliridae > Muscardinus > Muscardinus avellanarius. Next base: position 16,346,681 of record NC_137793.1, read on the forward strand.
CAACACTGCCTTCCTTCTAGGTCTCCGCTAAACTCTCTCCTTACAGGTGATGTCCAGGATTCTTAAGGATGTAGAGAAGAAGCAGTCCTTCTTCACGGGGAACTTTTGCAAAAGTTCAAGTTCAGTTGGATACGTTTTGTCTGCATCTCCAGTATCTTGGCAGCCACCGCGGCCCTCTTGACCCCTCTCCGATAATTTTCTTTTCCTTTTTCTTTTTCTTTTCCTTTTCTTTTTTAATAAGAGAAGACAGTATGTGTGGTTTGAGGAGGTCGTAGATCAGGCACTCTGTAGCACTGTGGCCTGGGCCCCGGTTCTTCCGGGGGTCCGGCGTGCCCCGCGTGCCCCCCACCCGGGGACCCAGGGCCTTGCGACTCAGGCCCTGGTTTTTCCGGGGATCTGGCATGCCCCACGTGACCCCGCTCTTTCTGAGCATAATATGTTAATGTATAATACAATATAATTATGTATTCTATGTTGAAAATATTATGTAAGTCTCTTCATAGAATTTTCTCTGCCTAACATTTAAAAATGAATTATGCTTCTTAGATGCATAACAGTCAAATTAGCACTCTTTAACTACTATTTATTAATTTCCTTCCCTATTTCCTGTCTTTAGATTATTCATGGATTCTATGTACTTAAAAAAAAGCCCACCAGCTTCTTACTCTGACATTCAAAGCCCTGCTGTTCAACCCTTGTTTTCTTGGTGCCTTATAGTCATACATCGTAATGGAGTACAAGATGTCAGAGGCATACATACATGCACACATCACTCAAGTTAGCCCTTCCCCAATTCCCACCATTATGCATGTTTGACTTCACCAGAAATGTCTTCATTTTCACTCTTTATTTTCAAAATGGCCATCATTGTCTTTAACCTATATAAATTGTACTATTTTCCTAAGGATCAGGATAAACACCACTTTGACCACAATGTTTCTCAGATTTTCACTAGAGGCACTTATTTCCATGCTTCTAGACTTCCAGAGGACTTTATATCTGATCCTTTATATGTCCATTGTGATCTTATATTTTGTTTTACTTGTTTCCATCATTAGCCATTTTTTTAAAACAAAGTCAGTACCTGAGTACAATAACTTTCATATTCTACACATTACAGTGTATAGTGTGTGCTTAGTAAATTACTAACTGGATCAAGGATATAAAAGCAGAAGAATCACAACAACAAAACCAATGAATGCTAATATTACAAGCATGATTTTACATGTAAAACACAGGGTTAAACACTTTCTATGCAGTGTTTAAAAAAACACTGCATAGCAAAAAACTAAAGTTCAAGAAGTCTAAGAATCAGTTCCCTGGAGTCTGAGCCCTTTGCATATATATCTCTATGAATTACCAAAAACCAATTGCAATAATATTCAACAAAAGACAGTGTATTTCTGTCATTCAAGGAAAATAGTATAACCACATTTGCTTCCTCCTTAACAGAACAAAACTCTAAAAATGCTCTGCTTTTTTATAGTTTGGGAGGATTTTAGAAATAATTTTTATCTTTAAAGAAAAGATCATCCATTTCTGATGCTGTTCACAACCACAAAGCCCGGGAAGGTGGCGGGAATGCCTTTAAACATGACTGAAGAAGCTTAGAGAAAGTATTTTCCAGCCTCATTCATTTCCTCTGTCAGTAAGGATATCCTGTGTGCACACAGAAAGCAAAGAAACTGGGATTGGAAATTGCTATAGCTTCTGTTTGTGTTGATCCCTTAAGTTCAAACCTTTCTTTCTTTCATAGACAGTAGCTGTTATGAGAGCTGGGGGAGTTGACTATTCACTTCTATAATTAAAGAGATACTCGGGCATTGAAATGTAATGCCCTTCTCGTGACTGACAGCCGCCATGATTAAATGTTAGCAATGGAACACATTGGAGATGAATTCCAGCAATCTCAAGGTTTTTTTTTTCTTTTTCCTTTTGTCTTTCTCTCAGAAACGCCTCAAACTGACACTAATTTGGTAGTCTTGAATCTCAGCTCCCCTTGGATGCCTAGAGTGGAACGTAGATAAATTCTCCATGTCTGTCAGGAGCTTTGTCTTTTCTTTAGGTTACAAGAGGCAATTGACAAAAAGAGAGGTCTGTTCAGTGCCACAGCAGAAGGGAACTTGAAAACTGGGTCGACAGTCATCTGCTTGCAACTTTTTTTTTATTAGTGGTGATGAAGAATAGATAGATAAGAGTTCATAAAGTGATGGATTTCTTCAACTGCCATTGTTGAAGTCAAATGGCAGGACAGAGAAGCCCCAGCCAGAACAAAGCCAAGGTCTCCCTACACTCAACACACACACACACACACACACACACACACACACACACAAATGTGTTTTTTCCTTTTTATTTTATACACTCAACACAAAATTAAGAACTAGACTGGCTTAGCATAGTGATGCATTCCTGTAATCCCACTATGTGGGAGGCTGAGACAGGATGATAGCAGAGGCAAGAGCAGCCTCAGCAACATAGTGAGATTCTATTTCAAAACAAGAATAAAATGGTCTAGGAGTGTAGGTTGGAGCTAGAATGCTTCTGGGTCCCACCCTCAGTACATAAACAAACAAACAAACAAATAAATAAATAAATAAACAAACAACAAACAATAAGTTAGATGTGAAAATGCAAAGATCACAACCTAGTATCCATCCTTATCACCCAGAACTTTTCTGGATAATAAAATATTTTGAGGGAAAATACAGGTTGAGTTAAAAGAAAGTATAAAAAAAGAAAACCAGAAAAAGTACTTTCTCAAAAACAAAAACAGAATTGTCAAAACAAGTTGCCTGTGTGCAGTACTTTGGATGAGTTATGTAGTTGTCCAGAAAGAGGCTACACACACAGCCATGCTGTAGGAACCAGGAGGAAAGGCCGTGGGCTTTGTGGACAGAGATGGCACAGAGCAGAATCAGAAGCAGCAGCTCTCGGTGCATGCGGCTTTGCCCTGCTATGTACTCTCTCCACACCACACCAAGCCAGGACTGGAGCTTCAATTTGCTGCTGTTGCTTCATAGTTCATGCATAATTCATTGTCCCAAACAATTTTCCCAATGCATACTTCAACAAACACACATTCACTCTCAGTGTGGCTACCTTCTCATCCAGTAGCAAAACCCAGAGCAAGTATGCACACAGTACCAATCACCCTAACTGGTATCCTAGAAAACAGTTTACTCAAAGTAGAGCACTTTCTAAGAACCAGAAAAATCTAATCAGAAAAGTAACCACATTGCTCATGGTTTTAAATTCTAATTGATTCATTAGCTCATAATATAGGATCCTGCCTTAAAGAAGAAAATCTGAGTCTGATGTGCTTTGGAATATAGGCTCCACGAGTCAATTGCTAATCTGTTCTCCCTGCCCAGAAAGCATCCAAGCATATAGCAGGCACTTTATTAATGCTGGGGTTTGAGTATGTCCCCCAAAGTTCATGTGTTAGAAATTTAAGCCCTTATGGAACAGTGCTAGGATATGGGACCTGATAGAGTTAATTAGGTCCCTAGGACTCTGTCCTCATTAGTGGGCTGTTTCTTTTCTTTTTATCATGGAGGTTAGTTAGTTACCGAGAGAGTTGATTTCTTATCAGAACAAGTTCTACCTTCTCTCGCTTCCCAATTCTCATTCTCGTCTTTCTGCCTTCTGTCATGTGCAGTGAAGCTTCACAGGGGCCAACACCTTGATCTTGGACTTCCCTGCCAACTAGAACTCTGAGAAACATTTCTTTGCTTTATAAATCAACTCATCAGTAGAATTCTGCTATAACCAAACAAAATGAAATAGGACAATTGAATATGCAAAAATATTCAGAATGCTGGGCTGTCTTCCAGATGTTATTCAGAGCTCAAATGATCCAGAGGATCCCGGAATAGAAAACACCCTGGGCACTTCCAGTTCCAAGCTGGCTTCCTATGTCACTCTTTCTCCTTGAGAGTTTCAGAAAATCCAAGTGGCAACTTTAATTAAGCAAGTTGCTCCAAACACAAGTCCAGCACACGTTTCTGCCCTTTTTCATCTCTGCCACCTCATTCAAACTTACTTTATGTGCTCTTTTATCACAGGGGTTTCCTATTAGACCCTTTGAGGAGAAAGTTTGCATAGTGAGCCGCATTTGTATGACAAATGCCACCTTCCATTGTATATATCATTAAAAAAAATTTTATTGGTGTATTGTATTCATACATCTTAATGGGATACAAGATGGTGGAGACATACATGCACACATCACCCAATTATCCCTGACCAAGTTACCACCCCATTGTGTCCCCCTCCCTCTTTCTCATGTTTGGCTTAGTGAATTACTTTGATATGTTTGTTAAAGCACATCATGTGCATTAGAGAATTTCCCTCTTCTCTCCCTCCCATCCCCTCAGTTAGGTCACCTTATTTGCTCATCTATAGAATCTCCTTTGTCTAGAGCTCCTCATGTGACCAGTTTTCTCCCTGGCTTCCTCATATTAGGTTGAGCATCCAATATCTTATTGTTTTGTAACTGACTAATCTCACATAGCATAATGTTCTCCAGTTCCATCCATTTCCCTGTTAATGATGTAATTGTGTTTTTCTTTATGGCTGAGTAAAATTTTACTGCATATATATCCCATAGGTTTGTAATCCATTCATCTCTTGATAGACATCTTGGCTGGTTCCATAGTTTGGCAATGGTGAATTGCACAGCTATCAACATAGATATGCACGTATTAGTTTGGTAGTTTGGTTTCCTTTCTTTTGTGTAGATACCCAGAAGTGGAATTGCTGGATCTTATGGTAAATTCATTCTCATTCTTCTGAGGATCCTCCATACTGTTTTCCAAACGGTTGTATTAATTTGCAATCCCATCAACAATGTTTTAGAGTTCCCACTTGTCCAAATCTTTGCCAGCATTTGTTGTTGTTTGTGTTTTAAATGATTGCCATTGTAGTTGGAGCTAGGTGGGTTCTCAGGGTACTTTTGATTGGCATCTCTCTGATTGCTGATGATGTTGAACATTTTTCATGCATTTAATGGCCATTTGAATTTCTTCTTTTGTGAAGTGTCTCTTTAGTTCACTCACCCATTTTTTGATTAGGTTGTTTGTTTTCTTAGTGCTGAGTTTCTTGAGTTCTCTGCATATTCTGGATATTAGTCCTCTATTGGAGGAGTAGTATATACCTTTAAGAACTCGAGCCTCATTGTCTTTTATAGAAAATAGCCAAGCCTGCTATGAGTTCAAGGTCAGGAACAGCTTTTTCAGTTTTTCTAAGATAACTTCACCCATCCCCTGGATCATTTATTTTTAGAATAGATGAGAGCAAGATGTCAAAAGTGCTGAAATGATGTTCTGCCATCTGCTAGGTATGGCAGAACCTTTGACAGTAGATACCTTTGGCAGGGAAAAATGCATACCCTTCCTTCCTTCATTAATACAAATACTTACCAAGCATTTATGTCGCGCAAGCTCTGTGTGGTAATCTTTGCAAAAAAGAGTATACACAGTTCCTAACTTCAAGATGCTTCCCATCCATGGTCTTGCTAAATTACTGAGGCTAGCCTCAAATCTGCAATTATCTTGTCTCAGCCTCCCAAGTATTGGGATTATAGACATGCCTCACTACACAGCTTCTCTGTTTTCTTAGAATTACTTACCTGGCCACTTGCTATGGTACTTCACCTTCAATGATGAAAACCCTAAAATTGCTTAGCCTTTCCCAATTCCTGATGGTAAAGAGTTTAAACTAATGTGGTTTTAGCTAAAATACTTTTTTTTTTTTTTTTTTTGCGGATATGAGGATGGAACCCAGGGGCATTTAACCTCCGAGCTACATCCCCTGCCCTATTTTTTCATTCTTTATTTTGAAACAGGGTCTCACTGAGTTGCAGAGGGCCTCACTAAGTAGCTGAGTCTGTCCGCGAATTGTGATCCTCCAGTCTCAACCTCCCAAATTCTGGGATTACAAGCATGTGCCACCATGCCCGGCTTCAAATACTCTAAATCATCACTCAGAATAGACAAATAAATCAATAGGAAATAAACCTTTTGACCAGTTTCTATCACTTCATGACCCATAATTTTAACTCATTGCTCAGTACAGAGAACTGAAATTAGGTGCAGCCCAAGGTACTAGTAACTTTTAATTTCAGCAATTTCTCTAAAATAGTAGATAGCTGGGTGTCCTGGCACATGTCTGTTAACTCATTACTTAGATGGCTAAGACAGGAAGTTTGCAGGTTCAAGGCCATCTTTAGCACAATGCTCTCAGCAACTTAGTGAGACCATCCTTAATACAAAATAAATTAAAAGAGAGCTTGAGGTATAGCTTAGAGGTAGAATGTCCTTGAATTCAGTCCAGTGTCACATGAAAGGTTCTGGGAGGAAGGAGGTAAAGGAAAATAGGTCAATGACAGGATAGGCTTTATTGGGGTGAAACTTGTAGAGGGGGTCTCAGGAAAGATTGGAGCCTGGTGCTCTTTAACAGACTAGAAGCTTCTATAGGTTGTTTAAGAAAAGATTCTTCCATGCAAAGAAGAGTGGTGGTTAATCATTACTAGGGAGGCTGTTAAGGGGAGTTGGTTGGGTTGTTAAAACTGGGTTAAACAGGGCAATGGAAATTTATCATAAGCAGAGAGGCTCTATAAGCAAGGGCTTGTCAGGCATATCTTAGACAAGACAATGGGAACATTTAGGTAAGCAGGGGGATGAGTGTTATTTGAGTAAGACTTGGGAATTCTCTGGTCAGCAGAAGCCTACAAAATGACACATCTTCACAAGAATGGGTCACTTTGAGACTCTAACACTATACACAGACCAAAGAAAAGTAAAATAGCAGATAGGAAAAGAAGCCTCAATTTGGTGAACTAAATGGTAAGGTATATAATGTGCATACTTCCACAAAAAAGACTTCAAACGCAATCTTCTAAGAGAAAGTCACTGCTGAGATGGATCTCGTATACTGAATCAGAAAAAGCCAGGAGAAAGAGTAGGACAGAAACAGAAAGTTAGAAAGTGAGATAGAAGGAGAGATAGCACATGGAAAGTAGCAACTAGCAGCATTCGCATCCTCCCCAAAGAAGGAGAGGACTGCCACACTGTGAGCACTAAAAGAAGTTAAATCTAGTTAGTAGGATGGCTATAAAATATGCAAGAATGTTGACATGAGTGAAGAGACAAGAGGCATTCAGTAGAGAGGAAGCAAGGCTGGGCAAGATAATGAAGGATCCTCTGAATCTCTGCTATGAAATTTGACCCGTGGATGGTTCTAAACCAGCTCCTCATGATTGTGATTCAGAGGTGTCCTCCTGACTCCAGAGAGGAAGAACGGGTTCAGATCCAATGAGGCTGGAGGCTAGGGAATCAGGAGAGTCTTATTCTGCTGAAAACAGGCCTGGAAAGAGGCTGAGAGTTGCTGAAATACTTAGATGATAAAGTGAAATAACATGAAAGTTGAGGGCCGACAGAGTGGAAGAAAATATTTTTCCATTAGAGGACTAATAGTGTGAATGTACAGAGAACTCAAGAAACTCACCCCTAAGAAAACAAATAACCCAATCAAAAAATAGGCAAGTGAAGCTGGGCATGATGGCTCATGCCTGTAATCCCGACATTTGTGAGGCAGATACCTGAGGATTATGGTTCATAGACAGCCTCAGCTACTTAGTGAGGCCCTTCACAACTCATTTTCACAACTTCAAAATTAAAAAAGACTAATAAACAGAGATGGGGGTATTGATTGGAGGTACAATGGCCCTGGGTTCCATCCCCAGTACTGCAAAAAAAAAAATTGGTAAGTGAACCAAATAGACACTTCACAAAAGAAGAATTTTAAATGGCCCAAATATGTATGAAACAGTGTTCAACATATTTAGTAACAAGAGAGATGAAAATCAAAACAATCCTGAGATTTCATCAACTCCAATTATGGAGTTAGATAAACTAATGGCACTCATTCAAAACACAAACAACAACAAATGTTGACAAGGATGTGGAGAAGTAGGGACTCTAATACACTGTTGGTGGGATTGCAAAATAGTGACAACTTGAGAGTATAGAGGATCCTCAGAGGAATGGGAATGAAACTACTATATGATCCAGCAGTACCACTTCTGGGTATCTACCCGAAAGAAAGGAAACCAAATTACCAAACTAATGCATGCATATCTATGTTCATAGCTACATAATTCACAATTGCCAAACTATGAAACAAGCCAAGGTGTTCATCAACATATTAATATGGATTATAAAACTATGGGATAGGTACATAATGGAATTTTGTTCAGCCATAAAGAAGAAAAAAGCTAACATCATTTTTGAGAAAATGGATTATAACATTATTATAAGTGAGATTAGTCAGCCACAAAAAAGTAAAAAAATTGGATGCTCTCCCTAATATGTGGAAACTAGGAAGAAAATGGGTCGTAGGAGGAACTCTAGATGAAGAAGGAGAAACTATAGGTGAGCAAATGAGGTGACCTAACTGAGGGAATGGGAGGGGAGAAGAGGGAAATTCTCTAATGTATATGACATACATTCACAAACATACCAAAGTAAATCAGTAAGCCAAGCATGAGAAGGAGGGAGGGAGAAGGAGTGGGGTGGGAATTGGGGAAGGGCTAAATGAGTGATGTGTGCATGTATGCTTCTACTATTTACTCCAGAAAAATGTATGAATACATTGCACAATAAAAAAGGTGAGGTAAAGAAACAGCAGGTATATTTTCAGAAAAAATGCTGGATTCTACTAGAGTTTGATATTTCTCTATGAGAAACCATTTCTGAATGGATCTAAGCCAAGTCATGTAGGATTTCACATGTATTATTTGTTTTCCAACAAGTTAGATATAAAGCCTTTATGCAACAAACAAACAGCTATATTATAGTTAAATCCAACTACATGAAAGGAGGAGAATCATATTAAAAATAACCCAAATTAAAAAATAACATGTTTAGTATTTAACTATACTTTTTCCTATGAATGTATTTGTTCTTTTTATTTAACTTACTAGAATTTATTAAGACATAATTTAAATGTAATAAGATATACTCAATTTTAGTGTATAGTTGAGTGAGCTTGACAAACGCATATACTCAAATGAATAGAAAAATAAAGATATAGAATATTTCTATTATCTCAAAACATTCATATTTATAGTCAATTTCATCATGGTTCTCAGCTTCACACAGCCATTTTTCTGCTTTCTGCCAATGCAAATACATTTTACCTGTTATGGAATTCTATATAAATAGAATCATACAACGCAGACTCTTTGCATCTGACTTCCTTAACTCATCCTAATGTTTTTGAATTTCATTCATGTTGTTGCTTTTTATTGGCATTCTATTTATTTGTATTACTGCAAAGTATTTGATTGTACACAAATATGGCAGACCACTTGCCTGTTTTCCTCCTGATGAACATTCTGGTTGTTTTCAGTTTTTGACATTATGAATAAACCTGCTAAGAGCATTCAGGTACAAGCTTTTTAGTAGATGCATGTTATCATTCTGCTACATTTAATTTGCTTCTCCTTTTCAGAATTACTGAGTCACAGTATTTGACTTTATTTTTAAGAAAAAAAAAAACCCTGTGAAATTGCTCTCCAAAATAATTGTACCATTATCCATTTTCACCAACTATATATAGTAGTTCCAGGTGCTCTGTAACCTTGCCAACATCTGGTGTTATCTGTCTTTTTAATTTTGACTCTTCTGACTGGTGTGCAGTGGTACCTCACTTTAGGTTTAATTTACATTCCACAAATGACACAAAATTTTGAGCACATTTTCACGTGCTTACTGGCCATTCCTTTATTTTTCCTTTGTGAAGTGTTAGTACAAAGATTTTACCATTTTGTAAAGATCTTGTTTGTCTTCTTTAAATTAAGTTAAAGTAGTTTATTTAAAAATATAAATAATGGCTATAATTATTTTGCACACATGAGTTGTCAGCCTATTCGTACTATTGTTTTTGACTTTTTATTTTCTAATTTTCTTCAACAAAGGAGAGGAATAAAATATAGATTTTGATAAATCCTTTTATCATTTTTATGAATAATGTGTGTGTGTGTGTATTTCTAAGAAATCATGGATTAAAGCCAGATCACATTAATTTCCTTCCATGTTTCCTTCTAAGACCTTTGTTATTTTTTATTTAACTTCAGCCTTGTTAGACACTTAAGGTTCATTTTTATGAGTGTTATGACATAGGGTAGGGGTTGAGATATTTTCTTTCTTTTTTATTTGTGGTGGTATTGGGGATTGAAATCAGAGGTATTTTACTTCTGAACTACACCCCCAGCTTTTTAAAACTTTTTATTCTATAACAGGCTCTAAGTTGCTGAAGGTCTCTCTCCATTGCTAAAGTTGTCCTTGAACCTGCAATTCTCCTGTCTCAGCGTCCCAAATACTGGGATTACAGGTGTGTACTACCACATCCAGTCACACTGGCACTGTTTGTTGAGAACAGTGTTCCTAAATTTTAGAATGACCTTGAAAACTGTTAAAAATCATACACAATTGAAAGTAAACTCAGGAACTGAAAGTTACATTAACAGGTCAAATAAATAATTATAATTTACTATATTAACAAATTATAGAATGGAAGTCGCATTGCCATTTCAGTATGTCCAGAAGAGCCTTTTTACAAAATTTAAAAACTTATTATTGAAAAATAAGTTTCAAAAAAGTAGAACTAGAAAATAATTTCATCAAACTGATAAAGTATAACTATAAATATCTTAAATCTATTATCATAATTAATGGACCCAGTTATAGTAGTTTTGCTTTAGAATTCTTATGATTATCTATGTACATAATCATCTAATTTGGTAATAAAGATAAATACATTATTCCTTTCAAATTTGTGTGTAACTATTCTTCTATTGCCTCATTATACTTTCTGAAAACTCTAGTATAATGTTGTATAGAAGTGATGAAAGAGATCTTGTCATTTTTATCATCTTACAAAGAAAGCTTTAACATTAATATTCACAGGTTAAATTAGCCTTGCATTTCCAAGCTGAATCTTAATTGGCCATGGTATAGTATTGTTTTAGTACTGGACTGAATTTGTTAATATTTCCTTAAGAATTCTTTGTATTTATGCTCATCAAAGATATTTATCTCAATTTCTCTTTCTTATGATTGATAGTACTCCACAGTGTACTTACAGAATACATAGAAAACGAAATCACACTCAGTAATAATACTACAGTTTCTCAGGATTACAATGCTGAAACATCTTGAAAACTGAGACCAAGAAATAAAGTTGAGCCGGGCGTGGTGGCGCACGCTTGTCATCCCCGCTTGGGAGGCAGAGACAGGAGGATCGCGCAGGTTCGAAGCCAGTCGCGCGCGCTGGCTTAGGAGACCCTGTTTCCAAATAAAAATGTAAAAATAGGTCTGGGAGTGTAGTCCGGAGGTAGAAGGGCTTCCAGGAACCCAGTACCACCAAAAAATAAATAAAAAAAAATAAATAAATACAGTTGAGAAAATATTCTTTTTAAAAAAAGATCAAAATAACTTTTTCCTAAAGAAGAATTTGATCTGAAATACCCTTCCTAATTATAGCTAAACCTTTACATACTGACTCTTGTCCCTTTCTCTCCTTAATAGTATTTTGTGCATAAATGCATTTATTCTGTTCCAAGCAAATTTATTTACTTACTGTGTTATATAACTTGAATCATGACAACGTTCTCTGAGATATACCATTATCTACCATTTAAAATCAAAAGCAAGTAGGTTGTGGTTGTAAATGCCTTAAATCCCAGCACTTGAGAGGCTGAAATTGGAGAGCAGCAGCCTCAGCTACTTAGTGAGGTCCTCAGTGACTTAGTAAGACCCAGTTTCCAAATAAAAAATACAAAGGGCTGGGAGTGTAGCTCAGAAGTAGAATGCCCAGGGTTCAATCCCCACTACCAAAAAGTAAACTAAATAAAAATATTCTAAAGAAAAACAAAACAAATTTAAAAAACAGGAATTCAGAGGTTCATGAAGTATTTGCTCAAAGGCTCAGTGATAAATTCAAAATTTAAAGGTAACCATTCCAACCCTCAGCCTACCTCTTAACCTAATCAAACTACCTTCCCCACCCCCGAAATCCCATAGACTATTAATGGAACTTAAGAAGGTTAAGTAGTTTTTCCAACTGTTCTGTCACCTTGTGTCCATGTTTTACTTTTCTCCATTTCTCCCTCCCAGTGATTTTCTCTTGGAAGAAAGAACCCTGTCTCACAACTTCTTTGTATTCTTCACTCTAGGTGAAATAGTATTAGCTACTACCCTATAATAAAGACTGCAAAAGTTGGAATTGTTTTAATGATTTGGAAAAAAAAAACCATGAAGTTTTTGTTGGAAATATTGCTTTCATGTTACAGTTCTGGGGGAATTCACAGCATGGGTATAAAATCAAAAGATTAAATGTCTAAATTGAGCATCAAAGTTTTCTATCAACTTGCTTTGTATTCAATGGCCCTTCATTCTCCCTTCCTTTGTCTCTTTGTGCTTCCCTTCCTTGTGGTCCCCATCACCCACGCTGATCACTTTCCATTTATACATAATGCTTTTATAAGCACTTTTTTTTATTTGTGTGTTATCCTGTAAGAAATTTTTCTGCCATGAGTGGCACATGTTATACATCATCTGCTTGTTTTTGTACTCCAAGTTACATTTAGGTAGCTTTGTGAACATCTTTATTTAAAATTTCCACTGCTATAAAATATCTCTGTAGCATCTCACGTTTTACTTACATCTACTCTTCTAAATAGACACCTAGCTTTTCTCCAACTCCTCTTAACCATACCCTCACTGTGATAATAGCCTCATCCATGTTCTTGCTTGGGACATGTACTTAGGAGTAGGGTTTATGTGTCAGAGGGCACATGAAAGAAGGCGTAGATTAATAAAAGCTCTGTGTGTTGCTCTTAGAACGGGGTCACCACATCATATTCTCTCTAGTGGAGAAGGGTTAGGGTGACCCATGTCCAACTAACCAAGTTTTGACAACAAAAGACTAAAAAGTCACTTCACATTGGTCTCTTTCTCCCTTTGTGAAGAGCATCCTTTTTCAATAGAAAACAAAATCTTTGACATTATTTTTTCATAGGAAACATAAGCCAGAATCTTAACTTAGAAATTGAAGGGCAAACACATTCTGTTGGACCCTGATCATTTTATCAGAAATAGATCAGATTGTCACTAATGAGGGGTCAAATGTAGATACGTGGCTGTACCAGTAATGTGTTCCCTTTAAAAAAACAGAGACTATTCAACTTACTCCTTGTAATTACCTAGGAAAGTGAATCCCTGTTCTTCAAATGTAAAAAAAAAAGAACAATTTGTCAAACAAAATGCTGCTTTTTGACAGGTATATGAAATAAAAAATTCAGCCTCGCTTAAGATTTATAAAAATACTCAATTTTATAAATTAAACAAACTTAACCAAGGTGGCAAAACATACACCAAAAAGTTTGAAGGAAATTTTATCTTTTACTTCTGTTCAAATGCTATTCATTGATGACAATTCTGAAATCTATCATTAAAAAAACCCAGCAATCATAATGTTAAACTAGAAATCCATTTTTCCATAATTTATTTCTTAGAACAACAGGTATAATTGTATTTCTAAAGTATCAGTTTAATTCATAGGTACATATATCAAATTATTTCATCGTTAATATCCATTTACATGCCAGATTTTCAACTAGAGAAAAGTGATTTTTAGCCAGAAAAATGCCATCTATATCATAAACTATTTCTCTGTATTTTATAATTTATCTTTTTTAACTTATGATAATATATATGATATATAAGCAAAAATATCACATACTATGTAACTCTGCATTTCCAGTATTAAAAAAATAGTGCTTGGTAGAGTTGCTGCTCAATAAATATTTATTAAAATAATATTATGTGATATATATTTTGATATCAACAGTGTCATGTACTTATAATTAGGATGCATGAGTTTTTGTTCAGACTCATTCATTTATGATGATTTAAGTAGACTCATATTCCATGTGCTTTACCTACCTTCAGCTGGATACTAAATAAAAAAGACATTCAACAAGAAGGCAGCTCTGTGAATGAGCTCCATGCTTAAGCATCTCCTGTTGGGGCAGGAGATTAGTCCTGAGAAGCAGGGAAGAGAAGAGGTACAAACTGCTTCAGACAGTAAGTGGGTAATTAATGGCCTTGGAAAACCTTGAAACAGACCTGAAGCAGGTTCAGAAACAACAAGCCAATGACATTTTTCTAGCTACAAATATAATTTAAAAGACTTAACATGTAACCCTAAATTTAGAAAAGGCCTGGAGCAGAAGTCCCTGGTGAGATTTAAAATTGCAGGTCCATCTCTGGTCTTCACAATGGCAGGCAAGCCTTTGAACGATTTTCTCATATGTAAATTGGAAATGATAATAACAACAACAACTAATTTGAGAAGCTATGAAGAGTTTTAACAAATAATGGGTGAAATGGGATCGCTTACTGAAAGTGCTCAATGAACATGAATTTTTGTCACTGCAGTATTGCAGCTATGTTTTCGGGATGCTGGTCCTCCTAGCACATCACGATTTCCTTCCTCAGAGAATTATATCATTCCATGTTGTTGATGTATACTGCCATATTTTTCTTTTCTCTTTGTGATAGTAATTCATAGTTGATTACCTTTATTACAGAGGAGGTTAGGATGGTGAGGGAGAGGTGAGAGGAAGATCAATATCTAACTCAAGCTGGACAAGGTTCTGTCTCTCAGTGGTTAGGAATTGGTGGTAGAAGGAAAGTTCTCAGAGAATTTGGGGATAGATATTGGATCAATGTCTATGTTATAGAAGTTTCTCTTACTATGTAAATGGAGAAGAGAAAAAAACTCAGCGATGGAGTATGAGTGAAGTTGATTCCTTTTAAAGAAGCAACAACATGGTGGTTTACACCATGCTGTCTCAGTACTTGGGAAGCTGAAACAGGAGAAGCACAATACAGGTTTGAGGCCAGCCTCAACAACTTAGAAAAACTCTGTCTCAAATAAAAAATAATAAGGGCTAGGGATATATGTATATATATTGCTCAGAGGTAGAATGTCACTAGATTTAACCCCTAGTACCAAGAAAACAAAATACAACAGCAATAAAAAAAACTGATAATGATGACTAATGGTGTTTTCTTCATAACTTTTTTAGTTTGAAAATTTCAGGGACCTTCTTGACTTGTCTTCTACATGACTTTGAAGAGAGAGAAGGAGGGAGGGAGGGAGAGAGACAGACAGACATATATTGGCTTCTTTGATGCATAGCTTAAGAGTCCTTGAACAAAATGCATACAAGTGTTCACGGATTAATAAGGTCATATATTTTTTGGCTATTTTCATGTTTATTCTGAAGTGTCATCATGTGAAGCAATGTATGCCTTGAGGCAGCAGCACAGGTCCTGAGTGGGAATGTGTGGGTATATGGTAGGTCTTGATTAAAATCATAATATAGATACGCATCATTTTCTTCTTATTATCCATCTACATAAATTAGTTTCAATCAATCATTTCACATAATGTCCAAGAGAGAATTATTTACCTGATTCTCGAGTCTATTCATTTTCGAGAACTAGCAAATATCGCATCATATTTTCCCTTTTCTTTAGCAAATGCTGTCTGACACATCGTCTTCTATTTAAAAATCAAAGGCTCACTCGAGAAACTGCATCATTCCCTTGGGCATGAATATCTGTAACAAATATACCAATACTTTGGTGGCAAAGAGAATTAAGAATGCATTAGCTGTTTAGCATTTTGTGAATGACAAGTGTGCCAGCACCTCCAGTGTAGAACAGAACAGAATCTGTAGTTTCTCGGCTTCAGGTTCAACTGCTTTGCTAATTTGACATCGATAGTGATTATACGAGCATATTGCAACTTTCCTTAAAATAGAGCCCCTCTTGTGATGATATTTGAGCTAGAAGATGAAAGAAACTCCTCAAAAAAAAAAAAGAGCCATCGATTTTATCACCTTTCTGGAGGAGTATTTAGCAATGCGAATCAAAAGAAAAGATACCTACATGATCCTGAACCTAAATGGACTTTTCTAGAATGTGCATTAAGGAAAGAAAGAAAGGTGAAAGAAATTCCTCTGTATAGTTACAATCTGAACAATAATAAAAGTGGAAGTATATTTTTGACAAATGAGAATGGATTAAAATAACTACAGTAGCCCATGCTAGAAGGAATGACATTACTGATAAGAAATATTTGTTGAAATACATGAATGTAAATACACTGGTGATGAAGACACACAGAAAAAAAAAAAAAAATATATATATATATATATATATATATATATATATATATATATATATTTGTGTGTATTGCCATATATTGCTTCTCAAAGATGTATACAGTAGACTTGTAATACAAATCACACAGTGACTTTTACCTTTCTGTGGTAATATTTTCTTCTAAAAAACAATGATAATATTTCTAGTCTCCACGTGCTGTATTCAGGACAGTCTACAGCTCCAACATTTCTCTGTATAAAGACTCTTTCTTCCCTTGAATGTTTTGAGAGAAAGTTGTTCTTAGCTTTGCTTTCAAAATAATTTAAATGATAGTTTTGGCATTTTTCTCTCTTTTTTGTTTTAATAGTTAATATATCAATGTGCCTAAATTTTCAACAACCAGGAAAATAAACATAGAAATCTCCCCTTCCTATTTGCTATTTACTTAGGAAACACAAGACAACCTGATCCCAAACTAACACCTGTTTTGCTATATTCACCTGGTTTCTGCATGTTTGCATGAGAAAATAAAAATGAAAATCTATCCCCTTGCCATAGTATAAGATACATTATGTTCCACTGTTGTTGGGTGAAGTATTCTGAAATGCCAATTAGATCTTGCTGCTTGGAAGTGGACGGTCCTCATAATGGCCAAGGAAAAAGTTATAGAGCTAAGCAAAGGAAACTGAGTCAAGGCTGCTGTACTTTTATGCTACAAACATACATCTTCATACATGTGAGTATTAAATAAATGTGGACGATATTCCATACTGACACCAGAATAACTACCCCTTTGTTTCTCAAGTACATTTACAACATATCAGTCACTTTATAAGCATGTTCATTAAGACAGGATCAAGCACCAGTATTTTACTCATTCTGATCAAGAAATTTCAGGGAAATGTCAACCCTCCTGACCCTGGAAATATGCGCAAAAATGTTATCAAAATCTTATCTGATACGATGCTCTGTATTTGTAAAATACTTAAAATGGCTCAGACAACCAATAACATGGTCTTGTTTATGCATCTTGCTAGCAGGAAAAGCCTTTACATACAGTGCACCTGGTGAAAGATCAACTTGGCTTAAAATATTCCAGTACAATTTTCAGAGTAAACAACTTCACAGAAGTTAATTAAAAAGTATTATGTTATCTCTTTTTCTCTCTTTCTTTTTTTTGTTTTAGGAGTTGACTTTATGATTTCAATGTTATCAACTTTTTTAGTAAACAGGAGGTTTTTCACACTATACTGTGTCAGTAACTTTTAATTGATGTATGTTTAAGATAAGTACTGTCATGACATGAATGAAATATATCATTCATTGTTTTCTATTTGTTTCCTCTTTTATTTTTCCTCTTTTCATATTATCAAACCATAGATTATTTGTTTATTTTTAAGATTGCATTTTAATTTTTGTATAGTGATTTGAAGCACAGGATTTTGTGTTATTTTTTAGAGTATACTCTAGTCATGATCATTTATAATGCATAATATATACATATACATACATATATATGTACATGCAACTTATCCACATCTACTGGAATTAATATTTTACAACTCTAGAAATTTTTTATCATTTAGCTTCTGCTGCTAATTTCACTTTTTAATTATAATTGTCTTACATATTATAATTTTTTTATTATATATTTTTATGATACTGGGGATTGAACCTGGGGCATTCTATGCATGAGCTACATAGATAGAATGTTTTTTTTGTTTTTGTTTTTGTTTTTTGTTTGGAAACAGGGTCTCACCAGGTTGCTGAGTCTGGCCTTGAACCTATAATCCTCCTATCTCAGTCTCCTAAGTACTATAATTAGAGTATGTAACATCATGCCCACTCATATTTTCTTTATATCCATTAAATACCAAATCTCATGGTGTTAAATTTATTGTTTCATCTATCAAATTTGATTGAAGAAACTTAAGAAAGTGAGTTAATTCTGTATATATGTGTAATTTTTATGCATGTTCTTTAATTTAGAATTTCAAAGTCTTCTTGTATTATCATTTCCTCCTTTCTAGAGAATGACTTTAGCCATTTTTAAGAGTAGGTTTGCTGGCAGTAAATTCTCTTTCCCTGAAAATGTCTTCATATCCCCTTCCTTCCTGAGGACTATCTTCACACGATGAAGAATTTCTGTTTTACAGTCATTTTTGCTCAAGTTTTGAAAAATCTGCGTCCTCCTCTTCCTTGTAAACTTTAGGCTTCTTTTCTTGCTCACAAGAACTGATTCCAAATGGTTTCATTTTAATGCAAAGTGCTGATTGTCACCTCTAAAGTTCTTCTCTGGGTGCCTCTTGCAAGGGACCTGAGATTTGTCAATGAAAATGCTTTTGGGCATTCTAACCATGACATCTACCAGTACCTAAAATTTAAGAAAGTGAAAGTCTGGCAACCAATTTTTATGACATTAATTTTTCCATTTTTATATTTAATACATTTTACAATGCTAAAAAAACATGACAATAAAATTATATTAGTTGTAAACTATATATACATATATCAGGTAACGTAATTCTCCCTTCTTGTGATATATTATAATAATCTGAAGAATTCTCAAACAGTGCTGATATCAAGGCTCTAAACCAATAACTTTTCTGATTTTATTGGGGTTGGGTCCCACAGATTGCAATTCCATTGGGGCTACACCCCACACTTTGTATTCTCCCATTCACAAAGGAGAAAACCACAAGTTGGGGTGAGGAGGTAGCTCAGTGGTAGAGTACTTACTTCCCTAACATATATATGTGAGATCCTGGGTTCATTCAATCCCCAGCACCATACACACACATCGTTTTTCATTCCCCTTTCATCTTTATTTCCTTTGTGACCCAATGTGATTCTTTGGAATTTTTTTTTTAGTATCTACTTGCCCTTTCTGTATGCCTAACAGCTGTGCTAATTCAGTCTTATTCATACCTACTAAAATTATCATAACAATGGCCTCCTAAGTTTTCTCATGGCTGTAATGAAAATGAGCAATTGTTCCTATTTCTATTTCTAATGTGGAGGTATGCCACTAGATGTGTTATGCCATTTACCTCTAACTATGATTTGAGATTTTCTTTCCCATATTACAGAGGTGGAAAGTAGACACTGAGATGCTCACTATGCACCATGACTTAGTGTCAAAACTAAGTACCCACTCCAAATCCTTTGGATTTCCAAGTCTTTCTTTAAAGTGTCTCTTTCTTGGTTTCATTCTGTTTGAGGCACTTTTTTGTGTTAAAACTGAATACTTTGTTAGGGTTCTCTACTAGACTATATGCTTGCTAAGGGCAGGACTTTTATGATTTTTACATAAAATATTCTATTAAGTTAACTAACTAAATAACTTAATGAAATGTTAATAGAATATTTTGCAATACAGAATACATCTTGCTAGAGATTTGCATTAATCTTTTATCTTCTCTGAGATTATATCTTTCTTAAAAGTAAACCTTATCCCTTCATCTTTATGTTATTAATTTGCTGAAAATAATGGTTATTTAATATATTTTACGAAAATAAATTTCGGCTTCTTTCTGAAAGCATTTCTGCCTAAATGAGTGGGTGAAAACATTAAGAATGGGATTATTTGGCTGCTGAAAATGATTTTTTAAATTAAAATTATCTTATATTGAGAATAGATAGCACTGATACAGTCTAAGGTAAACATTACTTTTACAAATATAAGAAGATATTATTTTTAAGAAATAAAAAATATAAAAACCTTTCATGTATAATATTATCCTTGTTATAAGTAAAATATAGATGGGAAAGAATGAACAGAATTATTTTACAAAAATGTTGTTTGTAGCATTAATGACTTCTGCCTTTTGTATTTAAAATTTTTGAAATTGTGAGCATCTTTTACTGTACTTGATGTAAAATAGAACTTTTTTTAGACAGTACATCAAAAATAATTATAGAAATCCCAGTAAAATAAAAGGAAAGTATTCTAAGAAGAGCAAAAATAGTTTATAATTTTACTTTTTAGTGACCATAAGCAACGAAAGATAGAAGTGAGATCAAGAAATTTAGTATTGACAGAAAAGCAAGTTATAATATGGAAAAAAGTGCAAAGTTTCAATATTTCATTATAAATATTGAGAAAATAGGATGAATAGGAAAATCAGAGGCAGAACCTAAGGAATATCTCTTAGTATAATTTCTGATAAGAAGGCAATTAAATAAATCATAGCTTATCTGAGTTTGTTTTTTGTGGCAATAACCAATTACTGGAAAATAGGAAGTTTTAAAAAAGAAGGATGTTTATATGGAGGTTCTGGAGGCTGAGAGTCAAGTTTAGGCACTATACCAGCAACTTATACCGCATCACATGTGATAATGGAGAAGGGCAAATGGGTGTGTATAGAAAAGAAAGCAAGACGGTGAGGGCAGGGGCTGAGTCTGCTCTTATAACAACCGTCTCCTGTGAAAACTATACCTGTTGCACAAGGATAAACTCAGTCTTTGGGGAAAGGTATCAATCCTTTTTAATGATCAAACCACCTCTGAAAATCTACCTCCCAACACAACAATGTTAGGAATCAAATTTAACATGAGCTTTGACCTGGCGTAGCATCACATGCCTCTAATCCTAGTACTTGGGAGACTGAGATAGGACGATCATGGGAGCTCAAGGCCAACATACTAACTCAGCAAGATCTCATTTTTAAAAAATAATTTAAAAATTAATTAAAAATAAAAATAATTAAAAATAATTTAATTAAAAATAATTAAAATAAAAAAAATAATTAAAAAAGAAAAAAATTATATCATTTGCAAGAAGATGGAAAGCCCTGGAGAACATTATGTTAAGTGAGATCAGCCAAGCACAGAAGGAGAAGGTACATATGTTTCCTCTAATATGCCCAAACTAGGAAACACAAAGGATACCAGTGGGACTCCAGATAATGGAGGGGAAATACCAGCAAAGCTTGAATGGAAAGATAGGAGAGGAGGAAGGCTGATCTTGATTAATGAGGGTCTACATCTGAACATGTGTAAAATTATGAGTAAGACATGGTTAACCTAGACAACCATTGGTGGGAGGGGGGAAGGGAAAACGGGGACGGGGGGGAGAGGGCACCAAATATAGTTTAAATGTATACTGTTTATGTTCAATAAAAAATTGTTAAAAAAATAAAAAATAAATAATTAAATAAAACTGGGAGTGTAGCTTAGATGTAGAACACCCTATGTTCAATCTTTAGTATCATAAAAAAGCTTAACTAAATAACATGATTTTTCGAGGGGAGGGTCATATTTGAATCATAGCAGAGCCTTAGGGTCTGTGGCTAATATTGTTTGGAAGAAGCTACAGCAGCACAAAAACTCAATGGAAAACATCACACAGTTTAGTGTGTGAGCCATAGGAGCAATATCTAAATCATAGCAACAGCGCTTTGATAGATGCCTCAAATGCCCACACGGTTTACAAATAAGTTTAAATGCTTTAGTGTGAACAATGACCTAGTGTTATTATTACAAGAAAATCTTATTATCTTGAAATAGATAAAAATGCTGAAAAGATATTTTAGAGGCCAGTTCATTAACAATTCCCAGATAATGCAGCAGTAAAACATAAAATACGAGCATATCAGTGATAAAATGTTCATTGAGTAATTTTACAAGTCCCTAATATGGGCAGGGAAGGCACACATTTCTGGCATAGTGCGGAGTGTCTGCATACTTCTGAAAACAGAAGTCTTGATGTGTAAGAAAAGTTTAAGCAGGGCCAAAGCAATGGCGAGCAGGGCATGATGAGAAAGGTTCAGTCAAGTACATCCCTTGAAGCTGTGTTATTAAGGGCGAGCCTGAGGATAGAATTTTAATTTTCAACCAAGCATTGTGATAAACACATGTGATGGGTAGGGAGGGCAGGTAGGTCCGTGAGTCAGCATAGGGCAGAAACTAGATGACACAGTTTTAGAGGGAGAATGGAAGAGTTGAATGAATTGACTTTCTACAAAGACATAGTCAAGGTGAGAATAAGCCAAGAAGGGTTGTTGAAACGTTGAAACCCCCTTAACTTGGCAACAGCCAGCAAAGACATCAAAGGAGCTCATAGGGATTGAAGGGAAGCTATGGTTACAGCAGAATGCCCTGAATAACAGAAGCTGTAACTCTAAAAGTGAGACCTTTGTTGTCAAGTCAGTGCCCGTTAAGAAGGGAGCCGATGACCAAGTACCCACGTCCCATCTGCAGGTGAATTCGCATTGGCCAAATCCAGCGAAGGCAGAGCCCGAGAGCATTGTGCATGGACTTTGGCCTCCAGAGACCTGTAGCAGGTGAGAGGTCTGGAGATGAGGATGGGAAATGCCTAGGGCAGGCTGTGAGGGGAACAGCAAGGGGAATAGCCAGGATATGAAGCAGCCACAGTAGTCCAAGTTAGAGATCATGGTGCTTAGACCACAGGGGTCAAGGGGATGCTGGGAAAAAGAGAAATCAGACTATAAGGTGAATTGTCAGGATAGATACCTATTTCTTCTTCTTCTTCTTTTTTTTTTTTTTTTTTGGTGGTACTGGGGTTCCCGGAAGCCCTTCTACCTCCGGGCTACACTCCCAGACCTACTTTATTTTTGGAAACAGGGTCTCTTATGCCAGCGCGGCTGGCTTCTAACCTGTGCGATCCTCCTGTCTCCGCCTCCCAAGCGTGGAGATTACAAGCGAGTGCCACCATGCCCGGCTCAGATACCTATTTCTAAAACATACTCTTTCAATAGCCCCCAACCAACCACATTGTCTTTAAAGGACAGACTCAACAATAATGAAATTTATATATGATATCATTTTATGTCATATATGATATATGTAAGCATATATGGCATACATGCTATGCATGACATCATATGTAAACATAACAATTTTATTACTTCTAGATGCTTATTTTTATTAAGTCTTATATGTCAGGTATTAAGTAGCTTTA
This sequence comes from Muscardinus avellanarius, assembly GCF_963383645.1. NCBI lineage: Eukaryota > Metazoa > Chordata > Mammalia > Rodentia > Gliridae > Muscardinus > Muscardinus avellanarius. The sequence continues at coordinate 16,369,847 of NC_137793.1, forward strand.
TGTGTAATCCTTTAAACATCCCTATGAGGTAGCTGTAGTTATTTGCATTTTTCAGGTGACAAAAATATGAAAGGAAAGATTAAGTAGTTGTTCAAATTAGAGAAGGTATTACTGTGTGAATGCTCCTTTCTGCCACCTGGCCACCATATAATGTTGCTTCGCACTCAGCCAGTCTCTTAATCTGTCTCCCATTCCAGCAAGAGGGCACGGTGTTTGTGAACCTGAAAAGTCCACATATATCCCCAACGCTGGTTTTGAATCTGGAACGTAACTGGGCGACTTGGTGTATGCATAATGTGAAACCTGAAACCACCTGAAACCACACAAGAGCACAACAGTAACTTAATCAATATAACAAATGGTATGGCCATTTCAGGTGTTGGGGGTGTCTTCACTGCGTGGAGAGGACAGTCTAGGGAACTCACCTGTCGGTATCAAGAGGAGATTTGATTATCCACTTGTATAACCATCTATCGTGCTTGCATATATAGACACAGAAGTATCTCATGTGGCCTGTTCTGAAATGTCAAGAATAGAGTTCCCTCTCTAGTATGTTTTTTTTTTTTTAACAATTCAAAACTGCATTTGACCTATTTATATGCACACAGTCTCTCCATTCCACTACCAAATTTTCTGAAAAGTTTGGGCAGGGTATATTTATTCCAAAAGCTGTCATTTTCATTTTACATAACAAGAAGTGGGAAAGAGGAGCTTGGGATTCTTTGTTTATTTTGCTTCATACTCTGTGCATGCCTCCTGCTGTCATTAGGTCTTGTGCAACAGAGCCCAACACACTGTTCAGCTGGTGATGGTGTCCTGGTTGGTCTGTTTCCTGCTTGCACCGATGTAATGTCCAGCACGACTGTAGGTCTCTTGCCTCGTGGTAACAAACCCATGTGCTTTGCCCAGGGCACTGATTCAGGGCAGTTTCTGGATGACCAGTGCATGGGGCCTGAGCTCAACCATAAATCCTGGCATTCATCTCACAGCCAAGATTGCCAGCACATAAACACCATCCTTCCTGACAAGTCTTCTTTTTCAATATGTTATACTGTGCATAACAACTTTATATCTCCTCTCAAAAAACCAACATTGCATAATGATAATATGAGAATTTCTTTAATCCACTAAGGCAAACAAAATCCTAGTATTATTTCCTTATAGGTTGAAGTGACCTATACTCTTCAAAGGATTTTTAAAGCATAATAATTTAAAATTATTAACTAAAATTATTTTCATAAAAATAGTATCTTATTTTACATATGCATACAGAAACACACAATACATAACTTTACATACCCCAGTTGTCTAGAAATACAGTGGTAATGCTAGAAATTAACACACACAGTGGGAAAAATTGTAGATCATAATTGTTTCTCTTAATATCTCTACATTTTCAACCCAGTAGAGAAACCCATGGAAAAAGACTAACCAATAAAGATTCACTGCGCAATTAACAACTGCAGTTAAGAAATGGTATTTGCAATTTTCAGTTTCCATGGAGGAATGCATAAAAACAGCTTGTTTTCAATAAAGATGAAATGGCTGAGGTACTGCAGCTGCTTGTAAAATGTGAGGTCCATATTGGGTTTTGGGGGACACTAACTAGTTATTGTTTTATACCAAAATGGTAGCAATATTAATGAATCTGAAACTGTAGCATGAAGAATTAAAAAAAAACTCAGTTACATCATTTTCAGGGAAATAAATGGAACTGGAGGACATTATGCTAAGTGAGATTAGTCAGTCACAAAACATAAGAAATCAGATGCTTTCCCTAATATGTGAGAGTTAGGGAGAAATGGGTCATAGGAGGAACTCTTGAAAGAGGAAATCCTATAGAGGAGCAAACAAGACAACCTAAAGGAGGAGAAAGGAGGAGGGAAGAGGAAAAACTCTAAAACACACAATGTACCTTAAACATATCAAAGTCAACCACTAAGCTGAGCAAGGGAGGGAATTGGGTAGGGGTTAAATCAGTGATGAGTACATGTTTGTACACACAAGTTTTTTATCCAAATAAGTTGTATGAATATAATGCACCAATAATAAATAAAAAATCAGATGCCCTCTCTAAAAAAAAAAAAGAACTAAACAGAAGTAAATTAAAGGACAGAAGAAAGATGGCGACACATTTAGTAAGTGAAAAAAATATATACGGAAATGTATTTATCAGTAAAGTGTGCCAAATAGTTTGGACATTTTGGCAATCAATGAATGAGTATATTTTGGGGAAGGTTTTTGTTTTACTTTGTGTGTGTGTGTGTGTATGTGTGTGTGTTTATAAACAAGCCTAAAGAAATTGGAGAGTTAGAAATACATACCAAGATCCAAAGCATCCCAGATTATCAATTGCCTTAACATAAAAAAGCACACACACACACACACACACACCCTTCAGTACTATCAATTAAAAGAGTGAAATTTCTACTGGCTAAGCCGGGAAAACAAACATACCAATAACTGGGGAAAACATAATGTCGTGCTCATTTTTAATGCACTTCATTTGTTTTATAAAGTTACTTGGAGGTTTTTAAACTTTTATTTTTCCTCTTTTTTTATTTAAACAATTTTTTTATTGAACGTAAATAGTATACATTTACACTATATTTGATGCCCTCCCCCCCGCCCCCGTTTTCCTTTCCCCCCTCCCACCAATGGCTGTCCAGGTTAACCATGACTTATTCATAATTTTACACATGTTCAGGTGTAGACCCTCGTTAATCAAGACCGACGTTCCTCCTCTCCTATCTTACCATCCAAACTTAGCTAGTATTTCCCCTTCAATAACTGGAGTCCCACTGGTATTCTTTGTGTTTCCTAGTTTGGGCATATTAGAGGAAACATATGTATCTTCTTCTTTTGTACTTGGCTGATCTCACTTAACATAATGTTCTCCAGGGTTTTCCATCTCCTTGCAAATGACATAATTTTGTTCTTCTTTATGGCTGAATAGAATTCCATTGTGTGTATTTCCCACAGTTTTGCTATCCATTCATCTGTTGATGGTGATCTGGGTTGGTTCCATATTTTGGCTATTACATATTGTGCTGCTATGAACATAGGTATGCATATGTTGCTATATTTCTCTGAATTCAACCCCTTTGGAAAGATACCCAGGAGTAGTATAGCTGGATCATATGGTGGATCTATTCCCACCTTTCTTAGGAATCTCCACACAGATCTCCATAGTGGTTGAACTAGTTTGCATTCCCACCAACAGTGTAAAAGAGTTCCTCTTTCCCCACATCCTCCCCAGCATTTGTTGTTGTTTGATTTCTTTATGCTTGCTACTCTGACTGGGGTTAGATGGAATCTCAGTGTAGTTTTGATTTGCATCTCCCTGATGGCCAGTGATGAAGAACATTTTTCATGTATCTGTTAGCCCTTTGTATCTCTTCTTTTTATTTTTCCTCTTTAATAAGCCTTTTTAAACAGTTGCTTAACATTACTTTTTGTTCAGTTTAAAAGTATAAGAGAGATTGATACATAGTAAAATATAAGTGATTTTTATGCTTGGGTTGACTGAAAATTCATCTTGCTAGAAGAATTGTTTATTATTGCCTGACTTGCAATACATATTATCAAACATTAAAAATTGGCAACTTTCTATATTATCAGTGTCATGGGTTCAAAACATATGCAAATGAAAAATATTCAAATTGCAGGCAGTCTAACTTAGAAGCTCAAAAGAATATCTGTGTCTTTGCTTTGGTGAAGCTTGGTGATGGAAAGAAGGCACCATTTAAGTTCCATAAATGTCTCTGACTATCTTCACAATGCAATAATCCCCAAAGAATATAAAGGAAACATGGATCCTATTTTGTTGATATTGTATAGGCGTAATATGCCTTTCCAGGTGGTCCCATTAATCACACCCTCATACACTCTCAAGCATATATATATATATATATATATATATATATATATATATATATAACTTTCAGGGTAGTACATCTTGTTTGTATTTTGATTAAAATTTTCTTTTTTACTTTGTTTTCTTAAATTTTAAATTGTCTTAAATCATGCTGAATTTTGCAGCATGCTTGTTTCAATAATAGCTACCACTGCCATCCACTTTAAGATGACTTTGGATATTGATTTTGATTTTTTGGGGGGAGGGAGTAAAGGATAAAGGATAAAAGGAAAAAAGCAATTACATATATATATATATATATGCATTATATGTATGTATATATAATATACATATATATGTATATATACATATATATGTATATATAATATACATATGTATATATATATGTATGTATACATATATACAAATATAATATATATGTATATATGTATATGTATTTTAGAAAATAACTTGTACCACACAAGGAATATTAAGCAACTATAGCAGGAACAACAGATTAGAAGCTTCTGCCATTAGACAAAGACTTGAAAATAAATGCAAACAATGCACCTAAAACCTGAAATACACTGATAGAGAGACATAGAGCCATGTGTGAAATCAACCTCTCTCTCTCTCTCTCGTTTATTATTTGGTTATTCATTAACAATTTTATGTAGTGGGGATCTGAATTTCTTTACATTAAAGTGTTCATTCATGTCTTTTAAATATCTAAAAAGTATGATGATGGGAATATAAGAAATGCAAAGCAATTTCTGCCTTTAAAACAATCGTTCTGTGGGAAAGATAAGATACTAAACCCGTGTAAGTCATTATTCGATACAGTTTTGTGGGAATCAGTAGATGGTTAGGCAGTAAAAGGTGATTTCTAAGATAGTTGGAAGAGGGAGAAAAAAATTTTTGATTAGAGGAGAAGATTTAACAAGATTGAGGATAATAGCAAAATCTTGTAAAATATGGAAAAGAATTATATTTATGATTAATATAAATACTTTTAGGTGAAAATTCCAGCATGAGCAACAGTGTGGAGGCAGAAACAATGTTCTTGGAAAAATATTCTGACTAATATTAATAGAAGAGTTGTAGCCTAACTAAGAATGGTGACTCATGCCTCTAATACTAGTATTTGAAAGTCTAAGACAGGAGGATCACAGGTTAAAAGCCAGTGTGCAGCCAGGCGTGGTGGCACAGGCTTGTAATCCCCGCCCTTGGGAGGCGGAGACAGGAGGATCGCGCAGGTTCGAAGCCAGCCACACTGGCTCAAGAGACTCTGTTTTCAAATAAAAATATAAAAAATAGGTCTGGGAGTGTAGCCCGGAGGTAGAAGGGTTTCCAGGAACCCCAGTACCATAAAAGAAAAAAAAAAAAAACCTCACAAAGAAAGCCAGTGTGCAATAACGTAGGGAATACTCCATTAAGATGTATGACTACAGCTCACCAATAATTTTTTTTTATTTGAAGATAAAAAAAATTAGTAAAAGGGATAGGGGTGAACCTGGGAGGTAGAATGACCCTGGGTTCAATGTCAAGTTTTGTGTGCACACACACACACAAAACTAAAACAAAAAAACAAGAACAAAAACCACCAAGAAATGCAACCAGGCATTGTGGTACTTGCATTTACCCTTAGTACTTGGTAGGCTGGGCTAGGAGGATTGTAAGTTTGAGGCTAGCCTTAGAAACTTAAGAAAATCTTGTTTCAAAATAAAAAATAAAATAATAGCTTTTATTTTCTAAAATAGGGAATGTAGCTCAAAGGGAGAATGATCCTGGGTTCTAGCTCAAGTAACACACACACACACACACACACACACACACACACACACACACACACACACACAGGAGTTAATGAAGTATGAGAGGTAATAGAATAAGTATTTTCATTGAACATTACTGTAAAGCCCTTGCTTTGCATACTTTTATAATATAATGAATAAGAACTCTTATCTCCATTTTATAGAAAGAAAAGCAAACTAAAGGAATTTGGAGTCATATTAAAGAGAATTTCACAAAAGCAAATACTTTATTGTTTGTGTTAAGTAAAAGAGACAATGTGCAGAGTAAAATTCAGATAGCTAAGAAAAAAGAGATTATACATTGAGAACTAAGGGCAATATACATTTTGTGAGTTAAATTTCAGTTTTCATAGGCTGCTGACTTCTTTTTTAAACTAATCAGAAAAATGAATTAAGGAACACCAGTCTAGAAAAACTCTTAGCTTCAGTAGAATGCATTCAGAGTATTAGCACTGAACAGTGAGAAAGAAAAATCACTTCTCTTTGAGGTAGTGACAGAGTTCACTTGATAAAATTTTTAAAAAAGATTTCACCTATCATAAAGATGTAAGAATATTCTAGTAGATTCTACCATCTATCTGTAACTAAATCAATATTGTACTAAGTCATTTAATTGTCCTAAAAGATAAAATGAGAGAATTACAGAGGGGCAGAAGAAGAGTTAGATTTACCTTATAAAGGATAGACATAAGATAAGAGAATATCATTGGGTATGTTTTTATCTTTGTTGTGTGTTTGTACATCTCTAGTGTTCCTAAGCCTTTCCTCTCCTCTCCGCTCTCCTTTTCCCTCCCTCTCCCTCCTTTCCTTCTTCCCTCTCCCTTTTTCTCTCTTTCTCTTTCTCTTCCTTTCCTCCATTTCACTTTTTCTTTTCCTTTTCATTCCATCCTTCCTTCCTTCCCTTATTTTTTTCATGATCCAGATGGTGGCAAATCATACTATAGAAAGTATGAGAACAGAAAAGTTCTTTATATTATGAAAATATAAGTATAAAACCTGGTAAAGATCAGAAGCAGGTAAAGGTAGAAGCTAATTGGACAAATTTCACAGTTAGAAATGCTGAAGAGATTCATGATATTACAAAAGGTGAATGAAATTTGAGAATCTTAGCTCAGTACATGGATGTTAGAGAAAGTGGTAGGCAGTATTATCAGTCTCATAAAAAGAATTTATCTAGACCATCAATTTCTTTATACAAGTTGTTTGTTAATTCTCAGTTGTCAGCAATATCTTGCAGGAACTACTCAAATATTTTTCATCTAAAGGCAAAGATTTCCTTTCCAGGTTATACTCTTCCTAATTCATAATTTTAAGATACAGTATATATAGCCATTTTTCAAAAGTGTCTTTAGTATATCATATAATATAAAGAGAAATTAATCAATATTTAGAATATAGAATGCAAGTCTAATTCATCAGAATATTTATAGAATCATATTAAAGATGGATCAAAGACTTAGAAATTAGACCTGAGACGGTGAAGTTAGTAGAGGAGAACATAGGTTCAACACTACAACATATTGGCACAGGCAGTAACTTTCTCAACAAAACCTCCAAAGCTCAGGAAATTAAAGCAAGAATAAACAAGTGGGATAACATTAAACTAAAAAGTTTCTTCTCATCAAAGGAAACTATCAATAACCTAAAGAGGAAGCCTACAGAATGGGAAAGGATCTTTACCAGCCACCATTCTGATAGGGGGCTAATATCCAGAGTATACAAAGAGCTCAAAAGGCTCTACACCAACAAAACAAACAACCCAATCAAGAAATGGGCAAATGAACTAAATAGACACTTCACAAAAGAAGAGATACAAAGGGCTAATAGATACATGAAAAGATGTTCTTCATCACTGGCCATCAGGGAGATGCAAATCAAAACTACACTGAGATTCCATCTAACCCCAGTGAGAGTAGCAAGCATAAAGAAATCAAACAACAACAAATGCTGGCGAGGATGTGGGGAAAGAGGAACTCTTTTACACTGTTGGTGGGAGTGCAAACTAGTTCAGCCACTATGGAGATCTGTGTGGAGATTCCTAAGAAAGGTGGGAATAGATCCACCATATGATCCAGCTATACCACTCCTGGGTATCTTTCCAAAAGGGTTGAATTCAGAGAAATACAGCAACATATGCATACCTATGTTCATAGCAGCACAATTTGTAATAGCCAAAATATGGATCCAACCCAGATCACCATCAACAGATGAATGGATAGCAAAACTGTGGGAAATACACACAATGGAATTCTATTCAGCCATAAAGAAGAACAAAATTTTATCATTTGCAAGAAGATGGAAAGCCCTGGAAAGCATCATGTTAAGTGAGATCAGCCAAGCACAGAAGGAGAAGATACACATGTTTCCTCTAATATGCCCAAACTAGAAAACACAAAGGATACCAGTAGGACCCCAGATATTAGAGGGGAAATACTAGCTAAGTTTTAATGGAAAGATAGGAGAGGAGAAAGGCCGATCTTGATTAAGGAGCATCTTCACCTGAACATGTGTAAAATTATGAATAAGACATGGTTAACCTGGCCAACCATTGGTGGGGGGGGGGAGAAAATGGGGGCGGGGGGAGAGGGCACCAAATATAGTGTAAATGTATACTATTTATGTTCAATAAAAAATTGTTAAAAAAATAAAATAAAATAAAAAAAAATAAAAATAAAAATAAAAAAAAAAAAAAAATAATAAAAAAAAAAAAAAAAAAAAAAAAAAAAGATATGAGATTATTGGATAATTTTGATTTTAAATATATAACATATTTTAGGTTGAAAAGTACTAAACTACAAAATATGTGGGTTTAAAATGGTAGGACAGGGGACTTTCAATTCCAGTCAAGATGGTTAACAGGGACCAAATTTATTCTTCTGCCTAAACAAATTTAAATAATACATAAATATATAAAATAGTGAATTGCAGGATGTTCAATATTAGGCATCCAAATACTGTGATCCATGAGGCCTGGTAAACAATAGAGTATCTAAGTGGTGCATGTTTCTAAGTGGTGGGGCACTACCGTGTTCAATACCCAGTTCCACACAAAAAGAAAAAAATACTGTTTGCAAGGAAAACTTAGGTTCCGTTGATTTCTCTGTTGAATCCTACAAATGTTTTAAGAACTCTTCTTATAAAGTTGCAAACTTTTATACAGGATTTATAGCAAATAAAATCTAACTATGTTCATTTGTATAACACTTCATGATCAGGTGAGGGTTATCACAGACTACAAAATAGTTTTAATGTTCTCAAGTCAATCAGTATAGCTGGCCATGATGATACATACCAGTAATGCTGGTACTTGGAATGCAGAGACAGGAAGATTGCAGGTTTGAGGCCAGTGTGTGGTAACTTAGTGATGCTTTGTTTCAAAAAATAAATAAATAAAAAGAGCCAAGGGTCAAAACCCTTGGATTCAAACCCAGTACCACCAAAAATTTTAATCAATGTTATTTACCCAATTCACAAATTAAAAAATTAAGTCTCATAATCATTTTTTCATGCTAAAGTGAAAAAAGAAAAGTAAAATGCTAGTATGTGTCTGTCATACAAATGCACAGCAAACTAGAAATATATAGAGACTTCTTCTTGATTAAAATAATTCTATGTGAAACCTGCAACAAACATTACATTTAATATAGATATGTATGTACCTTTCCAGATACTGGAACAAGGCAAGATTTTGTGGTATCTACTGGAGATTCTAAGTCATAGCAATAAAATAGGAAAAATAAAAGAACAGAAATCCTTCAGCTTGGGAAGGAAGTAAATCACGCTGCCTTTTATGTACTGTTTACATTCTCTCTAAACAATATCTTAAGAAAATTACAGAGAAAGGTATTTGAGCAAATACATGATTTTTTTGGCAAGTGTGCAGGATACAAATCAATGTATAAAATTATAATGATATGTATTAAAATTATTCTATAAAAACCAACACCATTTGAACTAGTATCAGATTATGAAGTATTCAAGGGCATCTATGATATAAAGATGTTCAGAAGTTATCTATGGAATACTAGATATTTGGATATATATATAGAACAGAGACTTACTCAAGAATTTGAAGCCTTAATATGTTATAACCTTCTAAATAGATCTATAGATTTAATGAACCTCAAACTAGGAGCAGTATTTTTTCCTTTAGAAATTGACAATTTATATAGAAAGCTTAAAAATTTACATGGAAAAGAAAACCATGTAGAGTAGCCCTCTCAAAAAAATTAAAAAAAAAAACACCTATATTGAAAAGGATAAAGTTAGAGGACTTTGTCAAACCTACTTGATTACAAGGTTTATTTTAAAGCTATAATTGAGACTGTAGCAATGGCATTCAGAAAAACATATAATTTAATGTAAAAATAATAGAATCTAGAGAGAAATTCAACACGTACAAATATGGCCCACTGCCTCACATAAAGGGAAAAGGCAATTCGGTTGAGAAAGCATTTCCACCAAATGGTTTTGTAACAATTAGATCTTCATACACAAAGACACACACACAACACTGAATTTGATCTGTACCTCACAACTATACATAAAAATCAACTCAAACCTGGGCGTTGGCGTACACTTGTAATCCCCGCTCTTGGGAGGCGGGGACAGGAGGATCACGCAGGTTCAAAGTCAGCCTTCCTGTCTTAAGAGACCCTGTTTCCAAATAAAAATAATATAAAATGAATTATAAGCCTAAATACAAATCTTACCATGATGAGTCTTCTAAAATTAAACATAGTTGAAAACTTTTAGTGACCTAGGCAAACATTTGCTAGACAGTAGAAGCACTATTCATTAAAAAACAGATAAATCTTATTTCATAAAATGTAATATATCTTACCACATGAGAGATATTCACAGAAAAAAAGAAATACAAACAACAGACTGGCAGAGAATAAGTACAAAACACGTATGTGTCAAAGGACTTGTATAAAAAATGTAAATGTTTAAAACTCTAATACGAAAGTATATGATTTATTTATTTATTTGGTACTAGGGATCAAACCAACGGTGTCTTCCACTGAGATACATCTCTAGCCCTTTCTATTTTGATTTTGAGATGGAGTCTCCTTACATTCTGAGGATGGCCTTGGATTTGTGATCATCCTGCCTCAGCTTGTGGAGTTTCTGGATTTGCATGCATGGATGCCACATCCAGCTTAAAAAATGATACATGAATCCCAAATGAGAGCATAAAGTAAGCCAGTGGTGCTCAGCACCATTAGTCATCAGGAAAACATAATATAACCACAGTGACAGCCTATTACCTTCAGAATAACTGAAGTCTAAATACTGGGCGGCCAGTGTTGGCAACACTGTGCAAGAAGTGGGAATTTAATATGCTTCTGGTGTGACTAGGAAGGAGTGTAACTACTTTGAAAACAATGTGGCAGTTTCTTGTTAAAAATGTCTATCTATTCTACTGACTGGCCATTCCAATTCTAGAGATTTATCACAAGACAAAGAACCATAGTTCATATCAAATACTAAATACAACTGTTCACATCTGCTTTATTTGTAATAGCTAGGCCTGCAAACACCTAAGTGTCCATCAGTAAATAAATGAATAAGTGAGTTCTGGTCTATCTTTACAACAGAATACTATTCATGAACATAAAGGAACAATCTATTGATTTATACAACAATGTGTCTAAATATTAAAGCAATAATATTGAATGTAAAAAGCCCAAACAAAAACAGTAATAAAACTATAATTGTGTGTTTCCATTTCTGTAAAATTCCAAAAATTCTAAAAAATGCAAGTTCATCTGTAGTGACAAAAAGCAAACCAGTTGCCTGGAGTTATAAGGAGGTTAGGTCAGAATGAAAGATTACAAAGAGAAAATGGGAGAGGGAAATCATATGGTTATTATCTAAATAGCATGTATGGTCAAACGTGATTAACTGTGTAATAGGTGTGGTTTATTAAATGTCAATTATACCTCAATAAAGGTGATAAGGTAGTTCAATATTGGCAATTTCATATGCTCAATCTTTTTAAATATTTCAGCTTATTTTTCTCAGAGCTGTATATTGAGAAAAATACAGCAGGATCTATATTTAAGGCATTTCTTTGTAAGAACTTTATTGTTATATTCTTGTTAATCCATTTATTTATTCCATTTATGGCACTGGGCATTAATAATGTGTCTGAAATGATGATGCAAAAGCCTTTTTGCCTTATTTTTTGTTTTTATTTTGTTGTCTTGCACATAATGTAGAACTCTTTTAAAACTTAGTGCACAAAGTAATTTTTCTAATTAATACTCTAGTTAATAGTAAAATGGTCAAAGACATTTATGGTGAAAAAATGACTAAAATAAATGACTATAAATGCTTTATAAGGAGCAGGTATTCTACTCTGTTAATATCTCTGGTGTGACATTCCTTAACAAGCTGGAAAACACATTTTAAAAAGGTGTAGTACTGTGACTCTAAAACCACCTAAGACAATATTTGTGAAATTCCACAGGCACGTTAAAAAAAAAAAAAAAAAGAATCACACCAAGTAACTTTATCCTCTGGCTTAACAAAAGCATTTAATACTGTTAGTTGACTTGAGGATTAGAGTCACTGACTATATCATTAATATTTCAATGTATTATCAAAAGAGCATATTGTATTTGAAGTCTTAGCATCCAGCCTAATCGCCCTCCCCAAGGACGTGGTACAAACACCATATAAGAAGAAGTTACTGACATTAATCTCTGTGGTTTCAGAAAATTTTATCAACTTAATCATTGATATTAAAGTTCATGAGTCCCTAAGAATTTGATCAACTTAGACATTGATCTTCATCTTCATGAATCTCTGAGAAAGACATTCAGAAGCCTTTACATCCTCATAGTGTCACTTAGGAAACACATTCATGTTATGTTAATATTGATGGAAAGGTGGCTTGTAGCATCTAAAACTGAGAAAGTTGCCATCAGTCTCTAAAATAACTTCAGAATGAATTATTAATCAGGAAACTCGTAAATATTCAAAAATGAAGGTGACACTTCTTTGGCAGCCACCTGGTTCTGCTCAAATTAGTGAACTCTGCCTTATTTTCTCTTCCTGAATTGTTTACTAAAGAAATGGTAAGAGAAAAGCAAGAGACTCTATATTTTAGTAAGGTTTTTGTCAAGGTTTTCTACCCCATCCACATATATAAGATGGAACAATGCAGTTTTAGTGGAGTGAGGTCTAAGGACACAGAACAATATTCCCCGTGAGATGCATTCAGAAATCAGCCATCTATCTCTCTGGCCTTTAAAACTTTCTCAGGACTTTCAGTGTCTTGGACGAAAATGTGGGCAAATCTTTGGCTTTGCTGAGCCCTCTGACAGAAACATAATTTTACAGCCCCTTCAAACTGCAGAAACGTTCAATTATGCTTTAAGTTTACATGCTAGCACAACTTCCATATGTGATTCAAAATAGTCCTCAGCTCCACTAGGGCATCCTAAATAGCAACCAAGGAGCAGAATGTGGTCCTTTCTTCTTTCTCACCTTGCTTATGGCCTTGCTGATATCGTCAGGGTCAGAGAAGGGAAAAAAAATTATATATCAGAGGGCAGAGGAATCCTAATTGCCTCAGGGATCTTAAGATATTCCCAGATCCAGTGTTTTAGAAGTTTAGGAAACTGAATATTTCAGCTGGACCCTTTTAGGCTCACCATAGGCTACAGGTCCTGACTGCCTGTTGCCATGATTGGGAAAAATCTCCCCTTTCCTCTCTTGTTTCCTGGATTGTTTTAGATAGTGCATTGCACCCAGACTCTCGCTGTTGGGAAGTTAAGGGCTTCATTGCCCTTTAAGGTGGTCTTAGAATGCTTTTTAAATGGCCCAGGCCTCCTGTCTGCCTCTGCCTCCCTATCCTCTCCCTTCCTCTTCTCACTCCTTTTCTTCTTCTCTCCATACCATATCTTGCTATAGAAAATGCATGCACAGTCTTTGTTGTGACAAATCCCAGGGTCAGAGGTAAAAATCAGCTTCCAGAGCAGTACGAACACATTCTTCATTTTCCCACCAGCCATTCAGCCCATTTCTCATCCTCTAGATTCCTCAGATACCGCCAGGCTCCGCCCTGCTTAATCTTTCCTCTTCTGATGGCTTTCACGTTGCGCCCCATCCCCAGTCTCTGGGGGAAATGGAATTGACAGCACCATTTTCCCAAAGAAATCTTCCACATACAAATTGCCTCCTATCATCATTTTGACCCCTTTCTAAAATCTCCATGAGGTTGAAAGTTATTTCCAAGTTAACTCCTTTGAAAAATGTCAGATTGTGGAATCTTATCTTTGCTGTTTTAGTGCTCCAATTGAAATCTCTGATTTACCATCCTAATATAGTGTCTAGTTCTGTGACTATATCACGCCATCAAGAGTACTAGTTAACAGGTTCATTTCTAGCTCACAGCAGCTTCTGATGGCCAGCCATGGGGAGAAAGTTCTAAGTAAATACTGTGAATAAAGATAGGAAACTTCCTTTGTAAAATTCTTTTATTCTTTATTTTTTGTGGTATTGGGGATTGAACCCAAGAACATTCTATTTCTGAGCTACACCTCCAGCCATATTTTCATTTTTTATTTTGAAGCGGGATCTCACTAAGTTGCGTAGAGTCTCACTAAGTTGTTGAGGTTGGCCTTTAAACCTGTGGTCTTCCTGTCTCAGCTTCAGCTTATAAAATTCTTTCGGAGTTGAAGTTGAAAAAGGTATATAATTTCTGAATCTACTGTGGTCAGTCAAACTTAATAAAAGTATGTGTATAGTCATTGTGTGTGTGTGTGGGGGGGGCACTGGGGATGGAACCCAGGGACATTCTATTTCAGAGCTACACCCTCAGTCCTTTTTTCCTTTTTTAAACAAAATCTCACTAAGTTGCAGAGGGCCACACTAAGTAGCTGAGCCAGGCCATGAACAGCAATCCTCCTGTCTCAGACTCCCAAATGCTGGGCTTCCAAGTGTGTGCCACCACCCTGACTGTGTATTGTCATTTATAATAAACTGCCTGCACAGGATGATGAAAAAGAAAGTAGATGAGTCAGTCACAAAAAACAAGAAATCAGATGCTCTCCCTAATATGTAGAAGCTAGAGGAAAAATGGGTCATACGAGGAACTCTAGATGAAGAAGGAGAAACTATATATGAGCAAATAAGGTGACCTAATTGAGGGAATGGGAGGGGAAAGAGGGAAATTCTCTAACGCACATGATGTACATTAACAAACATATCAACGTCAATCGCTAAGCCAAACATTAGAAGGAGGGAGGGGAAGGGGATGGGCAATAATTGAGCAAGGGTTAAGCAGGTGATGTGTGCATGTATGCCTCCACCATCATGTACCCCATTAAGTTATATGACTACAATGCACCATTAAAAATTTTAAAACAAAAGAAAAAGAAAGAGGGCAGATATTTAGTGGTGGTGAGGGAAGAAGGTTGAACCCCAACAAGTTTCATCAAGTAAATATCTACATCTGATAGGCTACTATAGCATTTGTCATCCTCAAGTACCCATTCAGATGCATACTACTCTAAGGGTTTAAGGGAGATAGGAAATTTATGTCTATAGCAATTTATAGAAATTTATGTCTATAGTCTATTTAGGTCTATGGCTAAGCTTAGCTCTCAACCAGATCTAGGTGTTGTTGCCTACGACCTGCCCTCTCCTGTCACTGAAACTGGGTCCTTTCCTCTGTGGGACATTATTCTTCCTCTTCCTCTTCCTCTGCCTCCTCTTCCTCCTCCTCCTCCTCCTCCTCCTCCTCCTTTTCCTCCTCTTCTTTCTTCTCCTCCTTTTTTTTCTTTTTCTTTTATTGTGGTGTTAGGGATGGAACTCAGAGACGTTCTACCTCTGAGCTATACCTTTAGCCTTATTTGATTTTGAAACAGGGTCTAGCTAAATTGCTGAGGCTGGGTTGAGCCTGTGATCCTCGTTTCTCAACCTCCCAAGTCCTGATTACAAGCATGTGCCACCATACCTAGTGGTACATTGTTTCTTAGCCAAAAATAATAAGATGTTTCTTTCCCCCAGAGTTCTATTTTCAATCTAAGATTAGGCGGAAAAAGAAAAAGAAAATAATTGAAACCCAGCTAGAGTGTAATATGTCCGTCTCTGAACCACTTTTGAGAACAGTAGTTGGGTTCAACTCTATCTCAGGTCTTTGAGCTCAAGGATAACTTTTTTTAAAAAAAGCTTAATTGGTATCAAAAAAGGAATTCTAAATTTTCTTATGCAAAATGGACAAAGGACTTTTATTAAGCAGGCAGAAATGAAGCTATCTATAAATAAATGTTTCAAGAATTAAACAAAATTACAGTGAGTTTGGCTGTAATAGCTTTCTGTCGCTATGACAAAATGCCTGAGATAAACAAGGTATGAGGAGGAAATGTTTATTTTGGCTCATGACTCTATAGGTTCAGCCTATCGTGAGTTGGCTTCACTGCTTTTAGGCTTGTGTTGAGGAGAACATCATGGTGAGGAGCAGATGGCAAAGGAAAAGAGCTTATCTCATGGCGGCCAGAGAGAAATTAAAAAAAAAAAAAAGATGAAGTGGCAGAAATCCCAATATCCTAATATCCCAATATTCCAACTACCTTCCACTAGGCCCTGCCTCCTAAAGTCTCCATCACCTTACAACAATGCCACAGGCAGCTCACCAAACTTAAGAGGTGAGCCTTGGGGAGACTCTTCAGTCCCAAATCCCCAAATCAGCAAACCATGGATAGAAAAAGAAGTTTATGGACAAGGTCAATGCAAAATTAGTGAAAATTTGTCATGTTTTACTTGAATTAAAAAAGGATGGTACAGTAGTGAGGGCTGTTTATCTGAATATTATGTATGAGTTACATAGATTAGAGATTAATTTCTCCTTATTTGTAGTTAGAAGCCAATATTTGACTAGGGTGCAGGATTTACAGGAAATTGATTTTTGTTTTAATTGATTTTATAAAAATGCATGGCAATATCAACCAATTGAAAATAAGATCTATGGCTTCCTACGTAATATATTTTCTGCCATTAATAGTATTCAATGTAGGACTTCAAGTATTTACTTTAAGAAGTATAAGGCCAAGGGTATAGTAACAAATTCACACTTCCTGTTCAGAGTTACAGAGCATTAGAAGATTAGACCATCCTGCCTACCTGATTTTCTCTCTTATCTATATATGAGTAGAGTAACAATAATACATTCAAATACAGGAATCTATCTATCTATCTATATATATATGTACAAATATATATATATTCACTGATGTTCATTTTTTACAAAATTTTTTCTCCAAAATTGTTCTAGCTTTTAATATTTCTGCATTTCAACAGCAAAATTACAAATTCAAACTTAGATATACTAAAGGTAAATTTTCTTTATTTTATAATTTTATATTTATATCCTTCCTCATTTAATCATAATACAAACTGACTCAGGAAACCAAATGAAATAATGAGAATATCCTTATGACATTAGAATTTAATTCGCTAAGCAGAATTTTGAAAGGGATGAACTATGCTCTTCCTATTCAGTAGGCGTGACTAATGTTCAATTATTAGCCTCTTGTGTTGTTCTAATTATCTATTTATGGGTCATCATTCACTAATTTGACTTGCAGAGGAGTTTTAAATGTAGGAGACTTGAGATGTGTTTGCAAATACAAACAACGTCCTTTAAGAATTATAAAAATTTAGCCAAGAGTGTTGGTGCTTGCTTATAATCCCAGTACTTGGGAGGCTGAGACAGGAGGATTGTACAGGTTCGAAGCACCAGCCTACTTAGTAAGGCTCTCAGTAACTTAGTGAGACCCTCTTTCCAAATAAAATATAAAAATATATCTGGGAGAATAGCTTGGAGGTAGAAACCCCTGGGTTAAATCCCAAGTACCACACACACACACACACACACACACACACACACACACACACAGGAACTATAAAAATTAAAAACAATCTTGTCTATAAGTCAAGAATCTTCTATAAAAATCTATAGTAAGTAAAACTGACATTATTTTACTGTAATAGCTAAGATGAATGAATTATTTCTCTTTATGTGCAAGTAAATAAATATGCAGATACAGTTCCACATATTTTTCAAAGTTGCAAAAAGGAGTGCTTTAAAATGGATAGGCTAGATATGGTGGTATATACCTGTAATCCCAGGACATTGGAGACTAAGACAGGAGGATAACAGGTTCAAGGCCATCCTCAGCAACTCAGAGAGACCCTCTCCAATTTAGCAAGACCATGTTTTAGAATAAAAATTAAAATAAAGCTGGACCTATACCTCAGGGGTAGAATATCCCTAGGTTCAATCACCAATTCCCCAGTACCAAAATAAATAAATGAATAAATAAATAAATAAAGCCTTCACCTGGGGTATAAGTTCATCAGGATATATATTATATTTTTATATATATAAACATTTATGTACATATTCCTTTCACAAATATTGGCAATTATTTCTGAGCACATTGATCTATACCAGATAAGCTAATAATGGCATTTATCTATCTATCATCTTCCTTATCTATCACTTGCTATTGTGGATTAACCTAAATTTTCAGAATTAGTTGGATTTCCTTTATGGAAGGAGGGGAATTTAAGCTAAAGAAAGAAGGAAAACAGTAAGCCGAGAGAATGCTATATAGAAAAGCTTCTTGATGAATTATGGGCACATTGAAGTTATCAAAAAGCAGAAAAGATAACCAAGACAAATCTGCAGACACTCAGAAGTTGTGAAGAAAGTTTATAGTTAAGAGGTGGGAATCAATCACCTGTATTGAGAGTCACAAATGTCAGGAAGCCACCATGAAGGAAGATCAATGGGGACTTTCATCCCTAAAACTGTCTCAAGTTTCAAGGACATTCCAGTTCTCATTCAGGTTTATGTCCACCATTCTCTCCTCTCTTTTCCTTCCTTCCTTTCTTTTCTTTTCTTTTCTTTTTTCTTTTCTTTTCTTTTCTTTTCTTTTCTTTTCTTTTCTTTTCTTTTCGGTACTGGGGATGGACCCCAGAAGTATTCTACCTCAGAGCTACACCCCCAGCCCTATTTTTTATTCTTCATTTTGAAACAGGGATCACTGTTTGTTGCAAAGGACCTCACTAAGTAGCTGAGGCTGTCCGCGAACCTCTGTCCTCCTGTCTCAGCCTCCCAAATACTGGGATTTCTAGTATGTACCTCCATGCCCGGCTCTCTCCCCTCCCCTTTCTTTGTCTTATTCTTTAGCTTTAGACTTCTCATTCTTTTCATTCAAAATTAATTCCATAATTCTGAAGAGATAGCATAAATTTCTCATAAGGAAAAACAAAGCACACACTAGGGTTAAAGTTGTAGTTCTATCATTAACCGTGAGATCTAAAGCAAGTTACTTAGTGGACAGTCGCTTCATTTCTCCCTCATTTCTTTTTTAAGTGAAACTTTATTGAGTCATAATTAACATAAATAAGTTCTGTCCATTTTAATTGCACAATGAGGTAAGTGTAGAGCACTGTACACATCCATTTTAACTGCATGGCCATCAAGGACGGTTCCTCATTCTTTCTCATTCCATTAATCTTGTAGTTACATTTAACATCACACTGTTGTGACTGGTAGAGCATTATTGTAAGTCTTCAAAAGAGGAAATGTGAGATTTTTATCTCTTATTTTTCTTTGAAAGACTATTTTGGTTATTTTAGGCCCTTTTTTTATTTTTATTTTTCTTGTTGATACTGGGGATGAAACCCTTCTACCTCCAGGCTACACTCCCAGACCTATTTTATATTTCTATTTGGAAAAAGGGTTTCTTAAGCCAGAGAGGCTGGCTTCAAACCTGTGTGATCCTCCTGTCTCTGCCTCCCAAGCATGGGGATTACAAGCATGTGCCACCACGCCCAGCTATTGTAAGTCCTTTTACTTTCTAATGTAATTTAAAATAAGCACGTCCATTCCCCTTGAATCCAACTTTATTTATAAAAGGGCCTTGGTTCACTGTTACTCAATTTGGAAAAAAAAATTGCATTTTAATAATATTAATTCTTCCAAACAATAAATATGGAATTAGTCTTGTTTGATTTCTATTGGTAATTATTTTTTTAGTTTTAAATGTAAAATATTAACACATATTTTATTAAATTTATTTTAATGCATTTTAAGTTTTTGTTACTGTTTAAAATTAAGCTTTATATGAGAGGCTGAGACAGGAGGATCGCACAGGTTCGAAGCCAGCCTCAGCTTTTTAGTGAGGGTCTCAGCAACTTAGTGAGACCCTGTTTCCAAATAAAATATAAAATAGGTCTCTGGGATTATAGCCCAGAGGTATAAAGCCTTTGGGTTCCATCCACAGTACCACCAAATAAATAAATTAATTAATTAGCTTTTATATATATGCATATTGATTTTAGTATATTCACTAAGATAATTGACTATTCTTTGCTATTGCTGAATTCACTTATTAATTCTAATACTTTTAATACTAATATCTTTTTGTTTTCATTCTATTTATATTCTATGTACATAATATTATTCATAATATATATTTCTCTATTTATCCAATTTGGTTGTGTTTGACTCTTCTTGTCTTGTTACCATGGTTGGAAAACCAATACAAAGTTGAAAAAGAGGGTGAAAGCAGGCAATTTTTTTGTGGTATTAGGGATGAAATCCAGGGGCATTCTACCTCCAAGCTACATCCCAGCCCTATTTTTTATTCTTCATTTTGAAACAGAGTTTCACTGAGTTGCAAAGGACCTCATTGAGTAGCTGAGCCTGTCCCATACCACAATTCTGTTTTAGCCTTCCTAATGCTGTGAGTACAAGCATGTGCCACCACACCTGGCTAAAGTAGGCAATATTAACTATTATAAATGAATATTGAATTTTCCAAATATTGTTTCTACATTTGTTAAGATGAGAGTATAACTCTTTAATTTGTCAATATGATCAATTATATTATTTTTTAATATCACCTCAAACTTGAATTCAGTGGGATATTTTCTTCATTATACTAAATTATATTTTCTATATATTGATTTTTTATTTCTTAATGACTTTTGTGTCTTAGTTCATGAGACATATTTGTTCGCTTTTTTTTCTTTTTTGTAATATCTTTTTTTTTGGAATTGTTATTAAGGTAATCTGGCATCAAAAAATTAGTTGGAACCTGGTATAGTGGTGCAGATCGGTAAGCCCAGTACTTGGGAGACTGAGACAGGAGAATCATAGGTTCGTGGCTAACCTCTGCAACTTACTTAGACCTTGATTCAAAGTAAGAAACAAAATAGGGCTGGAGGTGTATCTTAGATATAGAACGCCTCTGGATTCAATCCTCAGTAACTAACACACACACACAAGCACACAAACTATTTGAGCAGTGTTTCTTCTTACTATATTGCTAAAAGGTATTAGACATTTTGGTGGCAATTGATATTTATTTCCTTGAGTTCTTGAATCCTGAATTGACAGAGTCATATGGGCCTGGAGTGTTTTGCTCTGATTGTGGGAAGATGATTTGATTATAATATCAATGTTCTAAATAGACATTTGACTATTCATATTTTCTATTTCTTACTGAGCTGCTTTTGGTTATATGTATAAGTCCATCTCTCACTTCAACTTGTGGGTTGAGAATAGCATAATGTACTCATCATAAAACTCTTGAGAATATTGCATGAGTTCATACATTAAAAATACATAAAGCAGGATCTAGCATAAGGTAAACATACCCATGGGCATATGGGATCTATTAAAATACAATAATTTTTATTATAGACTGCACTGATAGCAAACATAAGGATAATTTGTCATTCCAGTTAAGTCCTAAGAAGTAATAATTGTTTTAAACCACAAGCAGTTCTTTAAATATGTTGAACTTGCAACTTGTCCCTCACTCAGAAACAAAGTGGATTTCTAATAATTCTAACGGAATAACAGTGATAAGTTGTTAGAGACAACTTCAAATAAAAAAGTTGAAAGTTTTAAAATCAGAGAGAAGGTTACTATGTCCTTTAAATATCCTATTCTTATTTTTTTTAGAAAAGATAAATAATACTAAGCCATAGTTTCATACTAACTCCATAGTTTCACACTAGCTTCTTATAAATAACACTAAACCAGAATTTCTTGCTAGCCCTATACTTCATGTTAATACTGGGGACAAGGAAATACATGTCCAGTGCTTTGAGTTAGGAATGCTGTGTTCACCAAAACAAAGGTATATGAATGTGGATTATAAAGAAATGCAGCACAATTATGCACAGAACAGCAGGAGTATTATCAGAGTTAGTATTTTCTACAGAATCGGTTCATCCAAAGGTCTTTTTTTTATTTCTTCAGATTCTCAATTTCAGTTTTTCTAAATCTTCTTTTCATCTTAATACCGGGCCCTAAGTACCCTCTTCCATGTGCAATAATTCTCTTTCCTTTCAATTTAATCAGGACTGTGTTAAAACTTGAATCATGTTTGAGCTAATACCTGTCCAAGTGAATATGATTGGCCCAGTCCTTGGTTTCTTAACCAAATTCTTGCCAGTGTGGTATTAATATCGTGACTGGCTTAGAGTAGACACGGTTTCTTCCTAAATACAGGATAAACTCCCTAAATTGAATTATAGTGAGACAACCAAATAGAGATAGAGTGGATATTGTATCATATACACTATATGTCATTTTTACTATGGGAGACACTTCTGTTTTCTCCCAAAATCTACTGTTTTTTACTTGGTAAGAAAATCCTTAGATCTTGAATCATATGATACAGATTCTTTTCTCTGGACTACCTTGCAGCAAGTTCTGTCTATCTAGCTAATTTCTAGTAAAGGAAATGTCACATTCAATTTCCAGAATATGTTTTACGTAGGCAGCGTGTTCTTCTCATTTCTTTCTTCCTGAAGTATGGATATCAACTTGATGGCTACACAAATTGATCCCTCACATCTAATCCTGGAATAATTAGCTACAGACTTCTCATTTTTAAAGGACAGAAATAAATGCCTAGTTCATCCTAGCAACTATTTATTTCAGGGGCTTTTGAATTCAGAGATATGAAAAATTCTAATTTACACTTAAGTAATTTTCTAAATACACAAACCTGCATCATAGTACTGTCCCTTTAGAAGTATCTTCCTAACAATATAAGTTAATTGGGACCAATATTTGGATCTGAGTACTCCAAAGTTCTCTATCTATAATTTTGTAGCTTTCTTTAACTTCTTAAAATAGTAATAACACGTTCACTTTCCTTAGGAAAGTTAAGACCTGCAGACTAACATCTATGTCTTTGTCTTTCCTAAATACAGGGTCTATGTTAGCCAATGTTTATTTACATCTAAATACTTGCAAAAACAATTGGGCACAGT
Source organism: Muscardinus avellanarius (assembly GCF_963383645.1). Lineage (NCBI taxonomy): Eukaryota > Metazoa > Chordata > Mammalia > Rodentia > Gliridae > Muscardinus > Muscardinus avellanarius. Next base: position 16,392,836 of record NC_137793.1, read on the forward strand.
GGTGAATGCCTGTAATCCCAGCATTTGAGAGACTGAGACAGGAGAATCACAGATTTGAGGGCAGCCTCAGCAAGTAGTGAGACTCTCATCAACCTAGTGAGACCTTGTTCCAAAATAAAACTAAAATAGGGCTGAGAGTATAGCTCAGATGTTGAACACCTCTAGGTTCAGTCCTCAGTAAAACAGACACACACACACACACACACACACACACACACACACACACACACTTGCAAAAACCACAGTGAAATGTGAACTATACATGAGGATTATTTTCAGTTATCAGGACTGAACAACAGCTATAGGAAATCAGTGCGTCCCATTTATTTGTTCTGTTCATGCCTGGGCACTGATGTTCTTCCAGACTCATTCATCAATTTCACTCTAGTTTATCTTAGTTTCTATTTCGGGCACCTGTGAGATACTGATGCTTGTTGTTTGTTCGTCTGCTTGCAGATGCCCCTTCCCACCCCCACATCTTCTTTCCAGGCAAGTCCCTCAAGAATACTCAGACTAGAGAAATCCATCTTCTGCCACCATGAAAACATTTATTTGGGGCCTAAGATAGCTGATCTTTGTTTTCTTAAGTTAAAAAAAAAAAATCCAGCTACTTTGGCAACAAGTCAGGGGTTAGTGAGGCTCTCCACGCTGAAGATAACTGGTGAAGTGCTATTCGAAAACTACTAAGAAAACACAGTAGAGAAGTATTACCAAACAGAAAAAAAAAAACACCCTGAAATCAATCTTTGTTAAAAGTGCCCACACAATTAATAAAGGAACTTTTACCTATAGAAGGTATGATCCCCTCAAGGAGAAGCAGGTCCTGATCCAAACTTTATGATGCAGGTTGTAGGCAAGAGGAAGGGGAACAGGATCCACCTCTGCCTGCCTGCCTGCGCCTGCCTGTGCCTGCCTGATGCCTGCCTGCCTGCCTGCGGAGTCGCAGTGCACAGTATCATTGCGGGTGCTTTTGGTGCTTTTCCGGGGAGTAACGTGCTGCACTGGTTCGGGGCTTTGTCTTTATTCACAACACATTCATGTACCTCAGCAGGGGGGATCTGCACAGTTGCCTGCCAGCCTGTGCTCTCTGACTGTCTGCTGAATGATAACGAGAGAGAGAGAGAGAGAGAGAGAGAGAGAGAGAGAGAGAGAGAGAGAAAGAGAGAGAGAGAAAGAGGCATATTGAGATACAGAAGGAAGAAAGACCACGCAAAAAGGAGGGAGGGGTAGAGAGGGGGAAGGATGCTCTCCTCCGGCACACTCATATATTAAGTCTCCGTGCAAAGGCAGAAGCTGCAGAAGCATCAAGCATCAGCAAGCTTTCGGGCAGTGATTCTAACTAGTGCCTGTGAACAGCGTGGTCAGGACGGCTCTGAAGAGGCAATTTATCACTTGTGCACAGAACACCCTAGCTCTGCTAAAACTGAGAGCACAATCACCCCCTTGTTCTCTAATTTAGAGACTTGCATCTTTTTGGCACTCAACACTCTCCAGACACTCTGCTACTCCAGGTAAGATGCAGTTAAGATTTCTCTATTCGTGACATCATTACACTTTAGCACACTTTAAACCATGAGCACTTTTGAATTCTGATGCCTGGTGTGTGTTTGAACTGCATCCCCCCCCCCCTTCATAGTATTAGTCTCTTTCTTGACGTAAATAATGTCACACAAAAAATACTGCCATTAATCGAAGGAACAACAATTAAATGAGTCTTAAGAAGCATCTTCATGATTGCTTGCATTTCCAGGAGCTCCGGGTTCACAGTTGGGAACTTGAACTCAAACTGTGATGTGTGATGCGAGTCACGATATATAGCATTTCTAAATGTAGCATATAATTCACTATCATTTGTATAAGCCATAATCCGTCCCTGGCTACAGCCTGGGGCTTGATATATGCTTCGTAAGTAGTTGTACTTATTTTCTAAGTTTTGCAGTTTGATGGAAGCACTGTAACGCACATAACTCGTAAAGTTGATTCAGATCATTATAGCGCAGGTTCATTTCCTCATTGAGAAATGTGTGCCGTGATAGTCTCTACCAAAAGGTGTTATGGACAGCACGTCCGTGTATACAAGTGGCACAAACATGTGAAATGTTTATGAGATTAAGAAAAACACAAGAATGTTGGTAATTCGTATACTACATGGTATCACTGAGTGTCAGGTGTGATTCTTTAAAGAAGAATTGCCTTTTTTATAACTCATCTGCATTTTTACCTGTCATTTTTAAATAGGATTAGCTCTTAGGGGAGGTCAGTCAGTTTTGCTGATATTGCTGAAAAAACTGTAATCACAGAACCATATGAAGAATATATCATGAGGCTACAGAGAACATGGAACTAATATTGTCAACAGGTTTGTAAAATTTTACTTAGTTTTGATACATGCATCCTGCAGTTTTAGTCCCGTAGAACTTGTATGACATTTTGCTGTCCCGTCCTGTATCCCACTATAATTATATTACCGCATATGATTAAAGATATCACCACCAGGCAGATTGAAAAATAAAGCCATTTTCCTTGGCACAATAACAACTCATACTTAATAAATATATGTTTTATACATTTGTGATGCTCTATTAACCATATTTTATATGAGATTGGTCCTAATTGAATTGCCCCACGAGAAGTATTTATATACTGGTAATCTGGAATCATTATAGTGATACTTAGATAGTTAATGGCTTTAACTCTGACATACAATAAAATATGTAGCATAAGATTAAAGCAAATCCTAGCAGAGCACATGTTTAACAGTGAAGTGTTGTGAAAATAGAAGCATTTGCATGCAAAAATACATAATTCATTAGAAGGCTTATGATTCTTGTTCCTGTGCATGACTTATTTCATTTTCCAATTTCACTTACAAAAGGTTTAAGTCCAAGGGGAGTGTATGTAAAATATTCAATTGACTGAGGATGTGAAAATTAAAGGAAGAAAGAATTATTACTGCAGTGACTTTTTTTTTTTTTTTAGGACGGTTTGGTAGCTGGCTTGAATGTAAATAACTTATTTTAGAGTCTTTCCTAGAGTGCACTAAAAAATCCAGAAAAGTTGGTGTTAACTGTTTGTCAATATGTGGAATTACTCAAGAAAGTGGATAAAAAGAGAGAAGGGAGAAGTTTTGCAGTCTGTAAGCAGCAGAGCAGTTTCAGTAAGTGGGGGAAAGTCTATATTCTTTCTTTGATGACTGGCAGGAAAAAAATATGTCAAGAATAGAATTTCTCAGATATGAATGAAATGCTGGTAGCCAATTATCAGTTGAAAATAAATAAATGTTCTTTCTACTCAGCTACCAAATTTGGATATGCAGTCACCAGAATCAAACCTTACCTACAAAAATTCTTGAATTTCTTTAGTTTAAAAAGTTACTTAAAAGCTGTTTAAAATTTTTGAAGTTTATTAATGTTCTCATTTATTTGACTCACATGATTTCTATGAGTTTTCTTCATATATATATACTTAATAAATATATGTTTTATACATATATATATTCAACACAATGCACGAGCTTTTCGTTTAAAACTTCTCAACTTTAGTTTTTAAATTAATAAAAAAGTATCCCGTCATCTCTCTTCTTCCATTAAGAGGTATATTCTAGATAGTTTCTTTAATACATTAAAGGCACCAGCTTCTTACTTCACACTCATTATCTTGTTCCTTTAGTTTTCATTTCTCCAAACTCACTCTAATTTTCCAGCTGTGTAAAAACTTTTAAAGTATCTCATGGAAAAAAGAGTACCTGCATAAGTATTGGGATTTCACAGGGCCTTGGAGTTTTACACACTTTTATTCAGAATTTTTTAATTATAAGAAATATTCACCCTATTTATGTAACTATCTCAAAATTTCTCAACACACACACACACACACATATATATACATACATACACACACACAGAGAGAGAGAGAGAGAGAGAGAGAGAGAGAGAGAGTACATATATGATTATTCATAGTTTCATCTTTCCTGCTGTAGAAAGTTTGAAGAAGTTTTTTTCAGTATCATGTTACACTTAGCTCAACCACAAGGTAGAAGTTTATTCTCTGGACCTTTAACAAAGGTCCTACTAGCTGATATTATTATTATTTTATTGTTTCCTTTTCTTTTACATTGTTGAATCAGTGTGGCACACAGCATATTAGTGGAGAAGAAACTTGGTTAGACCAGTTTTGAGGTTTGAGCTGATATAACCATCATTAAAAAGATAAGATTTCATTTCCTTGCCTCTGAGAGGAATTTCAACTCTGTCCTCAGCATGTATACTATATCAGTTATTTATAACTCATTGAAATATCATATTGTTTTAATTAATGTGGCACTGGGCGACAGAAATGTTTTTTGGGTTTCTGTACAAATTTTATTTTGATACTTCTCAAGGGGTCATGTGATCTTTTACTGGAATCATACACAATGATTCTGGAATGAACACAAAAACACATAATCTCAGGACCTTTGCATGATGGCTTTCATACTGAAACATGAGTAGAAAGAGTTACAATTTTAAAAACATCTAAAGAACAAGCAAGAGCAAATAATAAGGGGCTAACATCTAATTTTTTGGTCCCATTACTTCCCTGAACAATATTCTTAGAGGACAGTATGAATCCTAGAAATCAAAGCTGTTTGCTGCCTTGGTGACATGGAATGACAACTGGCAGCCTTCTTAGGATGCCCACAGGTGTGAGTTATGATTGGCTCTTACAGTGAAGTTTTAGACTGAAATATTTGTGTTTTAAGCCATTTAAAAGTAAAATTCAAGAGCCTGTCAAAATAAAGAATTATCATAATTGTAAAATGTTGATTGGCTGCTTGGAAGCCAATCACATTTTATATTTTAAGATCATGTGACAGGAGACTAAAATAGCCCTAAATCTCAAATGGCCAAAATATAAGATCTCTATATTCTTATATTCCTTTTTTTTTTTTTTGGTGGTACTGGGGTTCCTGGAAAACCTTCTCCCTCCAGGCTACACTCCAATACCTATCATATATATAATATATATATATATAATATATATATATATATTTTTTTTTAAAATTTGGAAACAGGGTCTCTTAAGCCAACAAGGCTGGCTTCAAACCTGCGTGATCCTTCTGTTTCCACCTCTCAAGCGCGGGGATTACAAGCGTGTGCCACCATGCCTGGCTTAAGATCTCTACATTGTTTTCAACACAAAATTAGTTATATTTATATGTACATATGGCACAAACAATCATTACAAATCTAGTAAGAGGTATATCCTACTTCAGGGGATGCTAGTACAAAGAAAACCTATGTATTCAATAAAATATAAAATTACAAACATTATTAGCTTTTAAAATATTTTTAGTTAAGCTAGTTAAACAAAAATTGAATACATAAATACAGTCAAGACCATTAATACCAAACTATTATACTCTTAGAAACCTAACCTACAAGCTGGGCATGGTGGCACACACCTGTCATTCCAGTACTTGGGAGGCTGAGACAAGATTATTATAGATTTAAGGACAGCCTCAGCAAGGAATGAGATTCTTCAACCCAGCCCCAGCGAGAACCTGTTTCAAAATAAAAATAAAATAGGGCTGGGATGTAGATTAGAGATAGAATGCCTCTGGGTTTAATCACCAATACAAAGAAGAAGGAAGGAAGGAAGGAAGGAAGGAAGGAAGGAAGGGAGGAAGGAAAAGAAACCTAACCTAAGGTATTTGGGAGGCTAAGACAAGTGGATTGCACTTTCAAGGCTAGTATGTGGTAACTTAGCAAGACCCTGTTTAAGAACAATAAATAAGAAGGGCGCTGAGCGTGGTGGCTTCATACTTGTAATCCCAGCACTTGGGAGGCTGAGACAGGAGGATCGCAGAGCTTTGAAGCCAGCCTCAGCTACTTAGTGAGGCTCTCAGCAACTTAGTGAGACCCTGTTTTAAAATCAAGAATAAGTCGGGGGTGGTGGGGCATGCTTGTAATCCCAGTACTTGGGAGGCTGAGACAGGATGATCGCACAGGTTCGAAGCCAGCCTCAGCAACTTAGTGAGACCCTGTTTCAAAATAAAGTATAAAATAGGTCTGGGAGTATAGCCTGGAGATAGAAAGCCCCTGGGTTCCAGGAACCCCAGTACCACCAAAAAAAAATAATAATAAGAAGAAGAAGAGCTACAGGTATAGCTCAGAGGTAGAAGATCCTTGAGTAACAGACACACACACACACACACACACACACACACATACATACACACACGCATACAAAAAAAAAAACACACACAAAACCTAACCTCCTAACTCCCAGGAAAAATGAGATATACTTGTAGCCACAATTCCATATATACATATGTGAAATCACAAATGGAAACCATAGAAATTTTAAAAAGGCACCCATTTATTTACCTTCCTCAAATTGTGTGCATATACAATGACAAAACCATCTTATTTTACACATCAGCATGGATCTTGTGTAGTAACAATATATATATATATATATATATATATATATATATTGTGTGTGATATATATATATATATATATATATATATATATATATATATATATCACAGTAAATAGATACGTACATATGCAGAAAGGTTAGGTTGTTGGTTTCGTAGTGTATGAAAAGGTGGAGATTAAAGAGTCTTTTCTGACATGAACTTTCTTTATTAGATTAAAGGGCTCCTGACATTTCAAAAAGTTCTGTTTAAATTAGCTCTCGGTGATTTTCTTTAATCTGCACAGGCAAATATTAAATGCTTTAAGGTTCCTCTTAGAAGGTAACAAATTCCAATTAATTAGTGTCTGCTGACAGATACACACATTGTAAATACAAACCATAGGGTTCCAGTAAAGAGGTTAATTCAGCTTCTACAAGAGAAGATGGGATCGCTACTCTTTTAAGTATTATAAGAAAACACACAAAACAGTAGGCAATTATATAATGAAGGTGAATTTTTATTGATGATAGAGATTATGTTAGTGCCTCAAAAGAGTGTATATAATTCCTCCTGTGTTAAATGAACACAAAGTATAAGTCGGGATGCCTGAAAACTGGTATTGTCTCAAACTGCTTAAATCTTTCGAATGCAAATAATCACTTACCTTCCACAGAATGCAGCTTAAACTCTGGGCTACCATACAAACTACTTGTTCCTATTTTGCTCAGTCTATTAGAACATATAATTGTGACAAATTGGGAGAGTCATACGACAAGGCTTTTAGTAAAACAACTTCAGTTTAAGGTATCATTCTTATGCCCCTATTTGCTACAACAAATCCCCCACATCAATACATTTCTCATCATCTGGAACACCCATAGACTGTCATCGCCAGATCTCCCTTTTTAAAAGCCGAGGTCTTCTAAATGATATTTCGTTTTCAGCGGAAAAACATGTGGTGCGTCCAGATGTTCAAACACAATCACTCCCCACAGGCTTACAGTTACAGGTTGATTCAAGAATGGCTGTGTATAAATATACACATCAGAATCCTGATTTAAAATTAGAACACAGGCTGTGAAATGCATAAAAATGGCACAAGACCACAGTTGGCCGTGTAATGCCTCATTCAAAGGGAAGTGTGTTCTGTGCCCCCATGACCATCGTACATCTGCCGCAGCCCATACGTTTTTGCAGAAGTTTTAATATATAAGTAAAACAATCAACAGTAGATATGGCAGTGGTATATATTTTCTCTGAAAGAACAAAATATGGTGTGCCTGGTAACCCTCGCAAATTCCAGGTCTCACAATGTTCAACATGATTCATTCCTCTGGAAATATACAGTGATTAAGACATAAAGAAGGAATTCAATTATTATGAGAATAAAAATTTAATTGTTTTCATTTTCTAAGTTCATTCAAACCTCAAACTAAGAAGAAAATCAGCAGAACTTTTTTTTTTCCTTGGGAAGCTAGACTTGCTAACTAAGGGTATTTATGATGCTTTTCTGGCTAATTTATCTAGACAGATAAAACAATAGCAAGTGGTCCATGATGGAAGTGTGCGAAGAACAGACAGATTTATGAACCACAGGGCAGCTCTCCTGGGACTCTCCATAATTGAGTTCTTTAAAATTATGCATTTCATTGCTTTTTGTTTTCTTCTTTCTAGCTTCCTTTTATAGTCACATTTCCAAGAGTCTGAACAAGGATAAGACAACCCATCTTGAGCCTTTTCTTGGTTCAAAATTTGTTATGTATGTTGTAATCAGATCTCCCAAACCATTCAGTAACTTTCCTACTGTCATAGCACTGTCACCAAGCCAAAACAGTAAGGTTGAAATAACTAAAAGAAACTACTACCAGAGATTGGTGAATGCTATTTGTTTTTACTTGGATAGAAAGGGTAGCTGGCTGCTTGAAGGTCATATTGAAAGAACCCAATTCTAATTACAGTTGTCTCCTTAACATCAATTATTTGAACCATGTGGATCAACTTAATACATATATTTGTATGTGTGTGTGAGTGTGAGTGTGAATGTGTGTGTGTGTGTGTGTGTGCGCGTGTGTGTAGGTTTGGTCTATAGCAATATGAGAAACTATACAGATGAATCTTGTAGCCTAGAAATATTGGAAAAAATTAGCAAAAAGTTGCACAGGTTATGAAAACAAAAATATATACCTGTTGTGTCATTTACTATCATAAAATAGACACAAACCTATTGTAAAAAGTTCAGATTAATCAAAATGTATGCACACAAATACATGATTCCACTTGCAGTCAGAAAAATATAAACAACTATAAAGATACAGTATTAAATTTTAAATTAGTTGTAATACAACCCAGGTTTAGTGGTGCATGCTTGTAATCCCAGCATTTGGGAGACTAAGACAGGAGGATCACAGTTTGAGGACAGCCTCAGCTAATTATGCCCTTTGCAACTCAGTAAAACCCTGTTTCAAAAGAAAGAATAAAAAATTGGGCAAGGGGTGTAGCTCAGAGGTCAAATCCTTCTGGGTTATATCCCCAGACCCGCAAAATAAATAAATAAATAAAGAACATAAAATAGGGCTAGAGATGTAGGTCAGAGGTAGAATGCACCTGGGTTCCCTTCTCAGTACCGCAAAAGAAAAAAAATTGTTGTAATGCATATTATTATACAACTGTAGTAGTTTTGTAGCCGCAACCTGTGGCTATCATCAGCAGTCAAAAGTTACAGGAGGATTTTTAACTATGGACTACATGTGTGTCTAGTCTAATCAATACACAATAATCTCCCTTTTATAATGACTGGAAGGAAGAAGATGGCAAATATTTTCTAAAAATCAGAGTGAATATGTCTTTGATCAAGGTTAACTAGAGAAATATTGCCTTGTTAAAGGAAACTTTTATAACAACTGAGTGTTACTACTACTTCACCTGATGTTAGGGTTGTAGTACCATGTGCCATTCTAGAAACTTTATATGTAGTATCCAATCACAAAACTACAGAGAGTTGAAATTAATATCCATTTTGAAAAATAAGAAAACAGAAAAGTTAATATCTTTCTCAAAGGTTTCCCTGATGTGAAAGAATCAGAGCCAGAATTGAAAGACATCACTGACCATCCCCTAAACCTATAACCATTAATATTTAATTGTTATGATTATAGAAATCCACACACTGTTTAATGAGAGTTAACAATGTATATAACACCCAGTAGAAAACCAAAAAGGAAGCGATCGTCAGAAAATAAGACCCAGAGGGTTTTAAAAAACTGCAACCAGTTAATCAACTTCAGTGATTAATTCTTGCTAACAACTATGCTAATTCCCCCCTTTTATTTATCTACTTATTTTAGAAGTCTGCCATATATATATTCTTTCCAAAATGCTGATACTGAACTGCAGGCAATCCTCTTTTTCATCCCTAGAATGTATGAAGGGGTTATTTTCAATCAAATAGTCCAAATCATGGAAATGTCAAAACATCAGTGTCTGTCCTGTCAGAAAAAATCAGAATAAGTTCTCCTTATTGTAGCTCAGTGCCTCTGGCCATAAACAATGTCTCTGCTCTATTTAAGTCAGGCTGGTGCATTGTCCAGAGTCACAGTTCCTGCCAACACTCACAAGCTTTGGGAACTCGGGCCATCTGTGAATTGCACATTATAGCATTTACTTACTATAGATCTTCAGTGAAGGCCAAGGGAACTGAGTCAATGCCAGTGTCTACACAATAGCCCTACTCGAATCCCTTTGGAAATCAAGGATGCAGGTGATGACCTCGTTAGCTAGATCACTGTAATTCATTGCATGAAGTCATTTTAAAATATGGAATTTAGAGAAATGTCAAATAGATAAACTTCAACATCCATCTCTTTGCAATTATATTTCAAAAACACTATTTTTTTTTCATGGAGAGTTCCCAATATTTGCCTAATTATTCCCGTGATTTAAATCTGAAAATCTATAGTACATGCTATTAAAATGATGGAAGGACTTTCAGACCTTTATTATTCATAATGATCGCTTAGCCCTTATGGAGTCCCTTCTATGTTTCTGCATAAATGGACATGACTCACTGGATTTATTTTGTACCAGAGATTGAACCACCTCAGAGCTACACCCTTAGCTCTATTTGATTTTTTATTTTAAAACAAGGTCTTGCTAGGTTACTGTGATACCACTCTAAGTTGCTGAGGCTGGCCTTGAACTTTCAATCCTGTCTGAGCCTTCCAAATACGGAGACTACAAGTGTGGTTCACCATGCCTAGCTTTAATTGGGTATTTTCACTTAAAAATAATTCGGTCGACAGATAAATATCCCCACACTGAACTGTTAAGACTTACTGATTCACTTATTCAAAGAAAAATTAAAAGACAATAACAAATATTTGTGTTTAAAAAATTCAAGTTAGTTTTCATGTAGTAAAATTCAAAACGTTAGGAGAGATTTAAGAGGTCTTAATAAAGTGTGATGGTTTAAAAATAATTCTAGTCAAATTTGTCAAACTACATTTAGAATCAGAAATCTAGAATGGTATGAGACACTTGCACATAACTATTTTTAAACATTTTGCATAATCATACTGTTGTGTTTTAGGAATTATCAAGATTTTATCAAGATTTAGTACAGCTTTAGATTTTTCCTTTTTTTCTTTTTTGTGATAAAGGTTATTATGTTTATTTATTTATTTATTTTTATACTGGGAATTGAACCCAGTGACATTCTACCTCAAAGCTATACCTTCAGCCAACTCTTTTTATATTTTTATTTTATTTTTATTATGAAACAGGATCTCATTAAGTTTGTTGAGGTTTTAATTAATTTGCTGACTCTGTCTTGAAACCTGTGATTCTCCCACCTCAGTCTCCCAAGTACAGGGATTATAGGTGTGTGCCATCGCATCTGGCTGGTTCAGCCATTCTTGATCTTTATTATTGGAATTCTTAGACTGCAAGAATGTGTGAAGGAGGTATAGGCTGTTTGAGTGAATGATTGCCTAACAGATGAAACTTTACTACCTCCCATCCCTTGATGCTGTTTTTGACAAGGTGACAGCAGTAATGTTCTGGCTGTCATCATGCTAAGAAACAGTGAATTCCATAGTATTACCTGGGTTTTCAAGACCAGCGTGGATGACAGCAGCTGTATTTGCAGGTCCCAGCCCAATTCTTCAGCTATGTCTCTACTAATGATGCTATAACGACCTTGAGCTAAGACTCATGTGTATAGAACAATGAGCTAAATGTTGGCTTTAAACATCAGCCTAAATATTAATTTGATCATTATACAATATATGTGTACCAAAACATCCCATGGAGCTCCATAAATTTGTTCCAAAATTTTTTAAATCAATTGTAAAGCAATCCATTAAAGCCATTTTAGACTATAATTAAAGTATGAATAAACATTAATAATTGATATAAATGTCTGAAAATTTAATGTAATAATCTTCCTATGCAGAAGAATTCAAAATATTATATGCCAGTACTCTGTTCTCAGGAAAAAGGGGCATGGTGGCAACACATTCCTGTAATTCCAGTATGTGGGAGGCTAAGACAGAAAGATCACAGGTTTGAAGCCAACCTCAGCCAGTTATTGAGACAGTCATCAACTTTGTGAGACTCTTGTCTCAAAATAAAAATAAATAAATAAAAAATAGCTCAGAAATAGAATGTCCCTGGATTTAATCCCCTGGTTTCCCCCAAAATAAATTTAAAAGGAGGGATGTGATTCCCTACTGTTTAAGGCTCCTAGTGACCTCTCACCATAGAATACAATGTGTATAGGTGGAGAGGGGAGGACTTTTACAGTGAGAGAACCTAACAAACACTAGCAATCATTATCAATGGTGTGTCAAGTGAAGACAAATTCAGACTTAACAAGAGGCTTCATTCATAAAGCTTACTAGAAAAGAGTTACTGATAATGCTATCATCTCAGAAATGTATAGGTATCTGTTAAAATCAACCTAAGATTTTCTCCTCATGGAGCCAAAGGGGAGAAATAGTAACTAATGGGAAATTACATGCTATGGGATGAAATGTGTTCCTCAACACATTTGAACCTGTAGTCCTAAAAACCTCAGCATGTGACTCTAGCTGGAGAAAGGGTCTTTAAACAGATAATTAAGATTGGATGGAGCCAGGCATGGTGGTGCACACTTGTAATTCCAGTACGTGGGAGGCTGAGACAGGAGGATCATGGAGGTTCAAAGCCAGCCTCAGCTTAGAGAGGCTCAGCAACTTAGTGAGACCCTGTTTCCAAATAATATATAAAATACATTTTGGAGTGTATCTTGGAAGAAGAATGTCTCTGGGTTCCATCTGCAGTGACACACACACACACACACACACACACACACACACACAGATTGGATGAGGATGGACCTTTCTCCAATTTGAATGGTGTACTATAAGAGGCCATTTGGATACACAGAGAGATGCTAGGCGTGTTCATAGGGAAAGGAGAGGCTGTGGAGGAAACCTTGGCAAGGTGACCAGCTGCAAGTGAAGGAGAGAGGCCTGCATAAGAGCCATGCCTGCTAGCGCCGGGGTCTTAAGGGTATTGGACTTCTCATTTCCACTACTGTGGGAAAGCAGATGATGTCTGCTGCTGAAGCTACTTGCCCTGTTGTGTTGGTTGTGGCAGCCACAGAAAGCCAATACATTAGGCAAGCCAAAGGTTTAGCAGGAAATGGGCCTCACAGAAGTTCTCTAGTGTTCTTCAGGAGTACTTGCTGGGGGAGGCAGGTTCTGCAATTCAGTGTCTGCCCAAACTTGGGGGAAGTGACATTCAAGGAGGAAAATATCCTGGTGAAAGTCTAGTGAAGACAAAGAGGAAGGTAGGAAATGTATATTTGTGAGCATTTGGTAAGGTGATTGTGCCCACAGCATATACCCTTGCTGTAATGTTATGATCAAAGCAATTTCCCCTGGTGGATTTCCTCCTTAAAATTCATAACTCCAGTGTATTCATGGAAAAATACACATAAGTCCCAAAAGAGGATTTTCTGCAAAACATCTCCCTGGTATTTCTCAAAGCTGTCAAGATGGTGGAAAACAAGTAAATTTTGAAAACCTGTCATAGGCATCAAAAGCTAAGGGAGACATGACTACATGACTCTTAAATGAAATGTAGTACCTAAATGGGATCCTGGACTAGAAAAGGGGCCTTAGAGCAGGGGTGGTAGTGCACTCCTATCGTCACAGTACGTGAAAGGCTGAGACAAATCACGGGTTTTAGGACAACCTCAGCAACTTAGTGAGACCGTAAGCAACTTAGTAAGATGCTGTTTCAAAATGAAATAGGGCTAGGGGTTTGGCACAGAATTAGAATGCTCCTGGGTTCAATCCCCAGTACCCCCTCAAAATAAAGAAAAGAAGAAGAGAAAAAGAAGGAAAAGAAAATGAAAAAGGGCATTAGGTTAGGTTCCAAATTAAGGCGTTCTAAATACAGTATAGACTTTAAGAGTATATATTGTTCGTGAATTGTGACTAGTGAACATTGTAATATAATATGTAAAAAGTGAAATTTATTCTAGGATACATCAATTAATTATCTGTAGTAGATTTACAATATTTTTGTAAATTCAAATCTTTTATAAAAAAATTAACTTTAAAAATCAACGACTATAAATACAGACAGTAAATCTCAATGATAGGCCATTTCAAACAAAAAGAAAAGACAAATCCATCATTATAAGGCTCAAATTGGACTTGAAATGCTAATAATAAAACTCAATTTAACTTGCTTTAGGGGATCATGATTTTGGTAGAAAGTAAAGTATATCTTCATTTCTAACTCTGGAAAGAATGCCACATTCTGTGATAAAAATATTTATCATAAAATGCCAATCAGTGCATAAAGTTTAGAGAGCTAACTTGCATGGATTTACTTCTAGATCACTCTTTAACATCATGATTCCCATTAATGACTGCCGACATTTTCAGGTCTTCTTCTGGCCAGGTTCCTGGCTGTTCTTGATGCCAAACCTCTCTCTGTTTCTCTGTCATCAGTTGTCTCAGGCATCATTCTACTAATTGAGGACATTATTGTTTCCTCTTATAGAACATATGACACTAAATGCAGTCCATGTAAAGAGTATTCTGCACTTTCCCTTTGCAGAATTTCAGTCTGCAGAAGTACAAAGTCAACACTGCGTAACTCATTTTTGTCCTTACTCAAGAAAAATAAGTTTCTTTTCTTTTGGATTTTGGAAGTGTTCCCTACATATGCAAAGAAATGAAGGCTGCCTTTTTTCCAAGTGCCAGGAAGCTTTGTCTCATTGCAGAGCCACCACTGATGAAATACTTTTATGAACCATGGTCAAATCAGAGCTGTCTCCCACTTAAGAAATCACCCTGCAAGCATGCTGTAAAAACAGCTTTATGCCTGCAGACTTAAAAATTTTATCACAGTCTTCATTGGGCATTGGATTTAATTCTGTCTTGTATTGAACTTTAAAAACTTCTGTTTTTTTAAAGATAATCAGAAAGAGGGAGCAACAAGGAAGCTGACTGAGCAAAAGATAGTCATTTGATTCCACTAGCTATTTGTTATATTTGGTGCTTGGAGTATAATTAAAATCTGATTGCTACCAAAAAAAACTTATTGGAATAATAATGTTATTATTTGATAGGCTTTTTTAATTATTTAAAAATGGGTTCAAGCTGGCAAGTTTGAATCATTACAGCTATAGAATTTTATTTTTCTTAGGTTCAATAATTTAATGTGCTTAGCCTTTTGGAAAATGAATATAATATTTCAGTGGCTCAAAAACATGATCCAGAGTATGCATTACACTTACATTTTAATTATAAAACGAATGAGATGCAATTGACAATCTGATTGGTGAGGAACTGGCACAGTAAATGTCTGCTAGTAGACTTGAGTTTTTCCTTTCCAGTTCTGTATTCACCCAATCTCAGACAACTACCATTGTGGCCTTTGGAAGCCAACCTCCTATAAACGACCAAATTAATTCTAGATCAAAGAAACGGGAGTACTGACAGATAAAAATATTTGTGAGTTTACCTTAGAAGTGCAAACTATGACATAGATTATGTGAGCTATCAATTAGAGGCGGCAAGCTAATTAATAGTAATAACGTTAATAGACATGTGTATAGAGTAATACTGTTTGTTTAGATAGAGCTTCTATTTTTGTAATCATGTATATGGATATATGATACATTCGTACCTATTTGTGATGTATTATGCAGTATAGATAGGAAATAAAGACATTTTCAGTGTCATTAACTTTGTTTTAAGAATCAAAGCCATTTGCCACCTTTCTAGGCAATTCACAAACGTGTCAATGAGATTGTTCTCTGACTTATTTTGTTTTCCTTTTTTTAATCACCAGTGCACTTCTCATGATTTATAGAAAATTCAGATTTTCAAGCCTCTTCCGTACACACTTTCTAACTATGTGACTCTACTTTCCACAGACATCATAAATTCTAATGACCTTGGGTTTGAGACCTCGAGTTGACTCTAGACCAGCAACCTCATTAGCTGTTTGGAGTAACCAACTTTGCTTTGTTAGATAGCATTTCCACCTTATCAAACCAAGCTTCATTATTTATAAAACATTGGATTTTAAATTAGTCGTGCAGTAATTTAAGATTATCATTATTATTTTTTCTTTACTCTCTTGCTGAATGCTATCAATCTTGTTTAGGTAGTATAGCCTGAATCACAAATACCAGTAAGCATGCCAGTATATACTTTCTGGTTCAATGAGTAATGACATAAATAATATTAATAAATGTAGCTACCACATACCAGACATTGAGCTAAGTGGCTTAATATTGTTTCATCATCTTAAAATCCTATGATTTATAATTGTTATCACTTATATCCATTAAGACTAGATACCAAGAAGCATAATAATTTGTTCAAAGATACGAATATAGTGAATGCTGATCTTGAGTTTGAACCCAGGTCAGCCTGACTCCAAAATCAAAATCATATATTTTATTATTTGGGGGGACTAAAAATTAATTCCCTATGAATCAAAAATTTGCTTCCTATGTAGACAGGAAGCTTATAAAAAGAGTGTGGAGATTAATTTAAAGTGAAATTAAAATTAACCAAGAAATAACAGTGGTGATTCATAATTTTTATAATGTAAGATAACAGTACTGTGATTATTCTATAATAAACTGATTTTTCTGCAAATGCTACTGTTAATAGAAAAAGAATTACATCTCTCTCTTTAAATAAGTTAACATGAAAGATTGGAATATTATATATTAGAAAAAGAAGTGGTCATTTGTTTTCTGTTGGTCTATCTATTATACAGGCATATACATCTTGATTGTAGTGTGGTGGAATTCTTTTGTGCAGTGATTTCTTTAGCTTGCTAGCTACTTGAGATGGAGCAGGCAAATTAGAGGGGGAAGTAGCAGAGAAGTTCAATTAAAGGACGATTGGGGAAACTGCAGATCAATCCAAAATGAAGACTAAGAGCTCTGAGTAGATAATGTAAATCAATAGAAAAAATGATTGGGCTGTGAAAGGTGTGATTTTTTTCAAGCTGCTTTTCAGGAAACTATTTATTTTGTAAATTAATACTACTGCATTTCTTTCTATGAAGTTTGCAGACACCATATACTTGCGCTTCTCCGATTGTCCTGACAATTTTAATTTCACATATTGCAAACATCCTGAGTATAAACTTTCATCCCATATTCTAGGGTTCATCAAAAGTCTGAGCACCTTCTCTGTGCAGGATAAAATGCTAGGTACCAATAATACTATGACATACAATCATTCCCAGTGACTATTAATGAGCCCACAGTCTACACACAGCCATGCATCACCCGGTATTAAGTAAATGATTTAAAATCCCTGAACAAATCATGTCAACACACTGATGCATGTTGCAACAACCCCATACTAGGTGCTGTAGGCATTCTCCCTGCTTAGGTTGTGGGGATGTATGAGCTTTTATTATATTTAAGCTGTAACCTGAGCAATGATAGAGATGAAGCACTCTTCATCTCTAATGTCTGGTCCTTTGGCAGAAATGAATTTTAGCTTGTGACTTGAGAAAGGCACCTCACAAAGCCTTTTTAGATCTCAACATGGTATCATAGTATCATGTACCTGTAATACCAGTACTTGGGACATTGAGACAGGAAGATCTCAGGGAGAGGACATTCCCTCAGTGCTATTTAATATAATTCCTAGGAAACAAAATAGCTACCATCATTTGAATTTGACTCTCATTAAAGGAAAAGTTATGTGGGTCCCTGAACAAGACAGTCTACTCAAAACCTCAGGCTCATAAAACAGTCAGAACCCTAAGAAAGAAATGTGAACAGCATTAGACACTCTCCTTCCATTTGAAGTCATATCACACACAACGTGAATTTTCATAGCTCCAGAAAAGAGTATGTGTTTCCATGCTGACATATGCTACTGGAAAAGCTGAATGTCCTAAAAGAATGTGAACTAGAAATATTCTTCTATAGCCGGGTGTCCACATTTGGCCAGGTTGTTGATCTGGCTTCTACCTGTGGATGGCTCAGGGTCTGTGGACTATTTTAGATTGTCTTTATACTTAATGAATAGATGCATGCATGCATTGTGGATTTCTCATGTTTAGTCAACTTCTAAAAGAGCTGATTAATGGTTAAAAAAAGTTAGTGAAGACATCTTCACAATTATTTCCAAATGCCATTTCTTTTTCTTCCGTTTCTTTGGATCTACAATATCCTGCAGCAAACCCTTTCAAATTCAGAACCCCAGGATCTTTACACTGTAAAAAAAAAAAAACCTCACAAATACTTCCCACAAGCCTCAAGTTTTCTCCCAGTTTTCATCACTGACTGAATTAGACTCAGTTATTCAGACTTGATGGCTCATCATCTTTTTCTGACACATGGTCTTTATGGGTTTTAATGAAAAAAATACTTTAATAATTTATCATGGTGTTTCTCACACACTGGTTGACATAACTGTTTTCTCTTTGGTTTGGGTGATTTTTCCATGGGACAAAATGAACTGGGATGATGACATAACAATGAAGCAATCATAATGGATTATTAGAATTAATAAGATAATTAATACACTTATGTAGGTAGGCTGTATCAGTCACTTCTTTCTGTTGTTATTACTGGGGATTGAACTCAGGGGTATTCTACCTCCAAACTACACAACCAGCACTATCTTATTTTTATTTTGAAACAGGATCTCACTGGGTTGATGAGAATCTCACTACTTGCAGAGGCTGTTCTCAAACCTGTGATCCTCCTGCTTCAGCCTCCCAAGTATTGGGATTACAGACATGCTTCACCAATTATCATACTCAACTTTAGTTACCTCTTATTCTTGTTAGTTGCATGAAACTTAATGGCTCTTTCTCTTATTCTTTTGAAGTCTATGAATTGGCTGGTTGTTTCTGTTACCTGCTCCAGTTGTGGCTGGGACATTTATCCTTGCTTGTCACTTAGTCTATCAGCCTAGAGCTGACTGATCTTGAATGGGGCTGTCCAGGGTTACTGAGTTCTGTTCCACACAGTTTGCCCACCTCGAACAGCCTAACGCAGATATGAATTCATGACTATAATAAGTGTCCAGGAGAACTGTACATATACAAAATCACCAATACCAATCTCGCTAACGTGTACAGAGAAGGGGAGAAAGTAGCATTTGGCTAACGAAGGGCACCAAGTGTTTTGTATGCCACGTATGTCTCGATTACTCTGAACCTCATTACAATATATAATTACAATGCAATAATAAAAGTATATGAAAGAGAAATATAAGCATGTAAATGCTTTAGGAGTTGTTATTGGCATCAATTTTTGTATCACACATTTAACCAGAGCAGTCCACAGGGTCAGCTCAGGTTCAGAGCATTAGCGCTCTTCCAATGGCCTAAAGGCAAAGAGGTCTTTGTGGAAATCATCAGTGCATTTATAGTCTCACAAGGCAAGTTATTGCTGCTGTAGCAATAACACATATATTATGCTATCTTAATCATTCATGTATATAACCTGGTGGAGGCACCATCTCAACATAACAGGATATACAATATTGATTTTAAAAGAAAGCAATTGGCAACCAAGCACATTGGCACATGACTGTAATCTGAACTTCTTGGGAAACTGAAGCAGGAGGATCTCAAGTTGGAGGCCAGGGTGGGCAACCTAGAGAGATACTGCCTCAGAGTAAAAAATAAGAAAGGATGTGGTGCATCTCAGTGGTGGAGTACCCTTGAGTTCAATCCCCAGTGAAGAAAGACAGAAAATGATTGGTAAAAACTTAAAATTTCCTTATGCTGGGGATGGTTATATAAACCATGAGTCCTATTTCATTGAATACTAGGTATAAAAAGTAATTGTGAACAATGTACTAATATGCAAATGTATAATAAATATATGACTTAGGAGAATGAATAGAGTATGTGAATGTGTTCCTGTAAATAGGAAGAAGAATGAGAATGAATGCAAACACACACACATGCAAACATAGAGGCTCAGGTGTGAGTATCTCTAGAAGTATAAATAAAAAAGGAAAAATAGTAGTGATCTAAAAATAAGTTAGAATAATGCCAAAAGTCAAAGAAAGTCATCAGAAAATATTCCTTTATGTTTTCTGAAGTAAGAACCTCATAGTTTTCTTTATTGATGAATAAATTAAGAAGATAATAAATGATTAAAATAACAGTAGTCATGAAGTATAAGAGGGTGTGGGGTATTATCACATTTTTGTATTGTAATCCTAGCCTATTTCTCATGGATTGTGAGAACTCGGTCAATTTACATAACCTGTCTGATCTGTAATTGTCACCTCTAAAGGTTGGGGGTAAGGCTATCTCTACCACATATATTTGATGCAATTTAAATGAAAATATAATTCAGGTAATGTAGATAGCTGGTATATGGCACATATTAATTACTTAATAAGAATTCAATATTTTTACTGTCACCATTGGTCTTTTTATTATTTAATAAGAAAAAATAGAGCATGAAGAAACTGAGATTCAAAGTCAAGTTGGGTGTCCACTGGAAAGGTTTTTCTACATTGTTTTTTTCTTCTTTTTTTCTAAGGCCTTACTTGTAATGTGACCTTTGCTTTTTTTCTAGTTTCTTCCCTTCATTACATTATGCAAAGGTCAAAATCAACAATTAAAACATGGTATGTGTGATAATCATGTCAATACTATGTTAGATGCCTTCATGACTGCTTTTCTATTTTACCTGCCTGGAATAAAATTTCTGCAATTGATAATTTTTCCTTGTTTAAAATCAGTGGGATGATATGTATGTATCTGTACTTAATCATTTATTTTGGGACCTCAATAGTTTCAGGTATTATAGCATTAGATATGGATGTGGTATCCTTCACTGAAAAGAGGTTCTTAATTATTCATAGAAACAGACATATCAACTTCTTATTTTAAAGCTTGTCTTAGATCTTTTTTTGTCTGGGAACATTCTGAGTTTTGATGTTGTTTGTTCATCTTAAATAATAGGAATGTCTTCACCCCACCTCAAGAAAATGAGCATAGATCAAATATTAATAATTTCAAAAAATGTTCATTTTGTTTATAGTCATGTGATGTCTAAGGAAACATATATGTGTTTAGACATGCCTACCACAAGTTTCATGGAAGAAGGACGGAGTCAATGACTATGATTTACTTACACTATTTCAGCTGAACCACATACAAAGATACAAAAGCAGAAAAGTAAGTATCTTGGGTCATTCGGGCTGCTATAAAAAATGCAATGGATTGAAGAACCAAAATGTGTGACTGGTTTTTGATATTTGTTGATTCCATTTGATGTATTTGTCACTTTGTAATTTCTCAATCATTTAAAAGTTTCATAATAACATTTAAAAATGATAAGAATTCTGCACACAGATGACTTCACCAGTATCACTTTGATTTGACCTTCAGAAACCCCAACCTTAAAATCTTACCCCATGTCTTAGAGATGGAATCTATGTGAGAAACTCAGCTTTTGAACTCCAATTACCAAAACCCACTGAAAAGAAGAGTGGTTCCAGATAAACAGGTTGGCACATTTATTTACTTAATGTGCAAATAAAAGAGTAAAAGCAAACTCAAGCCACATCCTCATCTTACGAAATGTATTTCAGTTTTTTTCTAAAGTGCCATTTCCTTCTCTGTGTGTGACCTTACACCCTTGTAGTTTCTGCTCTGTGCTGCTTGGCCCCTTGACAGGTTAATGAGACATGCTTCAGCGGTGTTTCCCTAAACACCCTTCCTATCCCACAGTTCAAACGCATTTCATATATTTCTCCTTTAACAACACTTTTTTATCATTGTTGTTTGTTGACATGCCAACACCCAGTTGTGCTTAACAAATATTTTTGAATAAACAAATGAGTGACTTTATATGAAAATGAGTAATTGACTCTGTCAAGTAAACTCAAGGACCCCAGTTTTGTCTCCGTATATTCCAGTGCTCAGGGCTTCAAGGTTATAGGATAATTTTTAAAAATATTTAAGATCAAATATCAATTTCTCAAATATTACTCCATTTATATAACGGCTGAACTAGTCTGTGGGGCTACCACATCCTAACATATTTCTTCTATAGCTAAAAGATTAGTGTATTGGTTTTTCACCAGAGGCTGGATTTTTCATCTACCAAAGATTCCCAAACTTATTGGTTTACCATCCCTTTTTCTTTTCTCTTTTTTTTTAAATTTCTCTGTGTGTGTGTGTGTGTGTGTGTGTGTGTGTGTGTGTGTATGCGTAATATTGGGGAATGAATCCAGAGGCATTTTACCTCTGATATACTCCCCTTGCCCTATTTTATTTTATTTTATTTGAAAACAGAATCTCACTAAGTTGATGAGACCTTCACTAAGTTGCTGAGGCTAGTTTTGAGCCTGTGATATTCCAGTCTCAGCCTACGGAGTACTGGGATTATAGGCATGCACACCACACTCAGTTTACTGCCTCTTTTTCAGGAGGAAAAAAGAAATTCTTAGTGTTCCCCTGTGCCTTGTCTCTGTCTCTGTCTGTCTGTCTCTCTCTCCCCCCCTCTCTTTTGCACCTCTTGCCTGCATCAATCCAGAGTCCACTCCCAACCCAGAAGCATTATCAACAGTCTTCTACACAATAGGTCTGCTGTGAGCGGTGGTACTTACATATTCTTCCTAACCTATTCTTCCACACTGAACTTCCATGTCTTCCAAAGGATATAACTGGGCCAGTCTATGCTCATTATTCTGGCTCTCTGGGCTGAACACGGATATAAGGGAAAGATGGAGATAGTCATCTAATACTTACAGCCCAAGACAGTTCAAGCATAAACATTCTTAGTCTCATTGTTATTTATCTTGTTAGGAAGAAAATTAGCACGGATGTAAACAAGGGAAGAGTTTTACAATTACTCTTTAGGAGCGATGTGAGTGTTATGTAGAGCATAAACTAAGAAACTTCAATAAATAAGCAACAGTGCGTGTCTGTTGGGGAGAATCCATTGCTTATTAACCACAAGCCGGGTTTTATAATGGTTTATACTTGCTCCGGTGTCCTATTTTTTCAACCCCCAAGTTAGCAGTGTTTTTCTTAATTAAATTGGATTTCTTCCAGTATGCCTCCGAATCGTCACCAAGATTTATTATTCCTATTTTTTTTCACGTGGTGAGAGAGTAATATAAATAGCACGTATAAAGATTTTCCTTCAACAATCCTTAAAATTTTAACTGAAGAGTGCCTCCCCATATTAACGTATTCCAGCCACTTGACAAGATAATGCTCCGGAGATATTGTATATCTGATCTAACCTTTTTTGTCTTCGTCAGGAAAGGAAAGATTTTTCATGGAGATTTCTGCGTTTAAAAGAATGTTGTTCATTACTTTAATAGTAGGTCAGGGGTTGTGGCAGGGTATGTGCTATATTTTGGCACAGGCACACACCATTGAGAATGAAGGGGTTCATTTATAAGGTAAGACCATTAACTTTGTGTTTGTAAATGTGACTGGATGAACCAAAGAAGTTTGAATTTGAACAGAAGATCCCAGCTTTGTGTTGTCAGGTTTTTGACACTCACAGATCAGTTTGGGCATCTTTTCATTAATCACAAAGGAGAACTAAAACTTTTTCTGAAACTTAATTTCATCAGCAGTTGAATCAACTGGTGATTTTTCTTACACATGCTTGGCTTTACACATATCTTCAGACTAGCGAATCAATTATTTTTCACGCAATTAGTCATTTCATTTCTGTGACTAAAAATCAAATAGGGATCATAAAGGACTTCAGATAAACGAGAAGGTAAATCTGTGGAATAGTGGAAGGGCGCTGGGGGAGAGGGGTGAGGAAGGAATGAAAGAGAAGTCAGGAAGGTAACAGTTCAAATAATGTTCTGTCTATACATCTGAAATTATCACTAATATGTATGGGGGCAGGCAATATGTGCCTGTACGAATGTATCACTTTATTTCTATTATTATTATTATTATTATTATTATTATTATTATTATTAAATTATTTTGGTGGTACTGGGGTTCCTGTAAGCCCTTCTATCAAAGGGCTACACTCCCAGACCTATTTTTATACTTTTTTATTTGGAAACAGGGTCTCCTAAGCCAGCGCAGCTGGCTTCAAACCTGTGCAATCCTCCTGTCTCCACCTCCCAAGCGTGGGGATTACAAGCGTGCGCCACCATGCCCAGCCGAATGTATCACTTTAAACCTCACTATTAAATACATAATGACTATGCACTAATAAAAGAATAAAAAGGTTACACAAAAAAATGAAGCCACTCTGTGTGTGTGTGCATGCGTGTGCGTGTGTGTGTGTGTGTGCATGTGTGTGTGTGTGTGTGTGTGTGTGTGTGTGTGTGATATACAAGGGATGGAATCCAAGGGCATTCTACTTCTAAGCTGCACTTCAGCTCTATTTCATCTTTAATTTTTAAACAACGTCTCATACTGACACTGGCCAGAAACCTGTCATCCTTCTGTTTCAGCTTCCCAAGTACTAGGACTACAAGCATATTATAGCACACCTGGCTTACTTATTTTAATAAGCAGAAAATGACTGTATGACACATACTTTATTTTACAAAATGTCTACATAGTTGTTTGAATCATAAACATATACTGATGTTCAATAGTTATTCTCTGTAGCATACTTAGGTAATAATACATGGAATTTTAGTAATTCTAGTTTTGTGTTATTCTACATGATCTTAAAATAAGTTATTGTACTTTAAGTTCCTTTGGTAATTAGATTCTTCCACTACTTTTCTCTTTAATTTTATTTTCATGAAGGATACAAGTTTAGAACAACATAAAAATAATTTTATTATTATTAGTGTGTGTGTGATAGGAGGAATTAAACTCAGAGGCATCTAACTTTTAGCTATGCTTCCAGCCTGATTTTATTTCTTGTTTGGAAACTGGGTCTCCCTAGATTGATTTGAGTCTCAAGTACTTGCTAAGGCTGTCCTTAATTCTGCAATCCTCCCATCTCAGCCTCCCAAGTACACATTACAGGTGGGCACTGCCACGGGTGGCTTAAAATGATTTTATTATATAAAAAAAAAATTTAGCCGGGCATGGTGACACACGCTTGTAATCCCAGCACTTGGGAGGTTGAGACAGGAGGATCTCACAAATTTGAAGCCAGCCTCAGCTACTTTATGAGGCGCTCAATAACTTAGTGAAACCCTGTTTCCAAATAAAAGTATAAAATAGTCTTGGGAGTATAGCCTGGAGGTAGAAAAGCTCTTGGGTTCTACCCACAGTACCACACACAAAAATAATTTAAATGAGGTAAACTTTTAGGAATGTTTATAGATTACTTTCATTGATAAAATATTTTTTCTGGTTAAACCTAAAATTTTTAATGTTGTTTTTAAAGATGAACTACCACAATTGAATACTATGAAATGATATTTGTGAAGGTAGATGATGTACAATCAATTCTTGATCCTGATATAATGTGCTTTAGAACACATACCATCTTTTAATGATATTATTATTAATATTTTTTTTGGTGGTATTGAGGGTGGAACCCTGAAGCTTTCTACCTCCAAGCTATATTCCCAGACCTATTTTATACTTTATTTCAAAACAGGGTCTCACTAAGTTGCTGAAAGCCTCACTAAGTAGCTGAGGTTGGCTTCGAACTGGTGCGATCCTCCTGTCTCAGCCTCCCAAGTGCAGGGATTACAAGCATGTGCCACTGTGCCTGGCTCTTTTAATGTTTTAAGTTCTAAAATAGACATATTGTGATTAAGTTTTTTAAATCACCAAATTCCTGCTGACCTACAAAAAAAGAAAGTTTTTGTGTTCATTTAAGTATTCTGATTACAGTGGAATTATTCTTATAACTATTAAAATATAAACTATGCTGGGCGTGGTGGCGCACGCTTGTAATCCCAGTGCTTGGGAGGCTGAGACAGGAGGATCACACAGGTTCCAAGCCAGCCTCAGCTACTTAGTGAGGCTCTCAGCAACTTAGTGAGACCCCGTTTCCAAATAAAATATAAATTGGGTCTGGGAGTATAGCCCAGAGGTAGAAAGCCTCTGGGTTCCACCCCCAGTACCATCAAATAAATAAATAAATAAATAAATAAATAAATAAATAAATACTATCAAGTTTTATTTTTGCTAAATCAAAATGTAAGTTTAGATATATTTGTCTTTTTAAAAATTTGTACTAGAACATTGTTGCTAGGATTTCCAGTTGTTGGTGTCTTAGAGAAATAAACAGGGCATTGCTCCCATGCATAATTATCCCATGAGTGATTATTATGCACACCACTACTTGATTCAATAATACAGTCTTAGGAAATGGTAGACACCTTATGGATCTAAGTGAAATCGCTACCAATTAGTACGGTCCACTTTTAAGCATCCTCTAGGGCCTGCCAGCTGAAGCCCTGATATCCAGAAGTAGATTGGTGTATCATTGCTGTTCAAGTTATTAGGAGTTTCTTCCTGGTCCCAGGCAGTTCCTCCCCACGGTGTTTTAACCTTACAAACTCCTTCCCACTGGGTCACCTGCTAAGTCATTTGCTCTACCTCTCTTGGAGGATGCTTGAGCCTCCCCTTTCTGTGGATGGGGATGAGGAGAGAGATGTTCAGTCAGATCATCTAGCCACATGGCTGAAGGATTATAGTCATCATTTTGACTTAACATTAAATATTCAGTTCAAGACAATTTTTTCTTATTTTACCACACTCAGCAATTTATAGCTGACATGCTATACACATGGTTGCTTTTATTTGCAGAAAATATTCCACGATCCTCAGGGAATGTCCAAAATCGTAGATAGTACCCAAACCCTATATACTGCGACTTTTCTATGCATAAATACTCATATTGAAGTTAAATTTATATATGAAGCACATTAAGAGATTAACAATAATAACAAATAGTTTAAACAACCTACTGCAATAAAATGATGTGGATGTGCTTTCTCGGTCTCTGAAAATGTCTTCTTGTACTGTGATCATCATGCCCTTATATGATATGTCATTTTCTTGTGATGACTGAGATGCAGAAGTACCTACTATATAGGATGAGCCGAGGTTAGTGACGCAGCATGGTACTAGACTACCGCTGACCTTATATGATATGTCAGAGAGAGGATCAGACCCCGGATAACTGAAACCACAGAAAGCACATCTGTGGATAAGGGAGGACTACTGTACTTAGGAGTAAATAGGTGTTATGACATAGTTTGGGTTTCTTTATCACCTTGGCCAAGTTCTTGTGAACAATTTCTCTGGTTCCCAACTTATACCACGTTCCCTTCTTTTTTTCCTTCCTCTCTGCCTGCATCCATCCATCTGCCTATCAACATTCCAACTCTGCATTAGGAAAAAAGCATAAAATCATTTATAAGACTGGCATGACCTGTGTCTTCATGGAGCTTACAGTCTAATGCAGGAGGTAGACACTATTTTTTAAGTTAAGTGAGATGAAGGAAATGAACCTAGCACTGGGGATAACAGGGAGAGTTTACTATTTGAAAAAAAAAAGGAGATACTGAAGAAGACTTTCTTGAAGAGGTAACATTTCATTTAACCTAAAATGTCAAAGTGAGGGAATGCTTTCCCTAAAGCATCACTTTTAAATTGTCTTTTACTTTGCCTCTTGTTTGTTACCAGTTTCTCTTTAAGCTGTCTGCATTGCCACATCCACCTGTGCCCACTGGGGGTAAGTTGAGTTTAATACTTTGCTTACTTCAAGGACAACTATGCATCTTTTTCAGAGCTCTGACAAAAGTACACTGAAGATAAATGCCTTCCTGGTAGAGTAAAAATTCAATGAAGAGGTCATGTTTATGCATATTTATAAAGGCAGAGTTTGTATGGTTCCCAATGCACTGGAGGTACTCAATAAATGCTTTCATGAACTGAAATCATAATCACCCCCTAAGGAGGACCTATCAAACCTATCAAAAGAAACCATCTTTCCTCTCCTTTTCTTCCATCTTTTCATTCCTATTCTCAATCAGTATTTGCTGACCATCTACTGCGAGGCAAGAAGCTTGGTAGACACTGAAAAAAGTTACTAGACATCCCTTGCCATCACTTAATAAACTCACTTCTTGGTCCTGCTGATCAAAAGATACTACACCTCTTCTACTGTTTAGTCATGTTTTAGGATACAATCTTATTTTTCTCATACTTTTTATGATGAATGTTCTCATGACATTGGTCAAAGTTTGACAATTGCTACTTTTGTCTTGGTTTTCCCATGGAATCCTTCAAAATAGAGCATGCACATTAATAGAGAGAGAAGGAGAAGGGAGAGGGTGAATAAAAGTGTAAGTTCAAAGGTTATGAGAGAAATATATAACACAAAACACTCACACCACGTCAGTTCCTTATTGTGTCTAACTGTAAGTTTATGTTTATGGTAATGCATGCACATCATAACTAAGCAACAGAGTCTCTATTATTTCCCAAAACATCTCCCCAAAGTCATGTTCCTGTTCTCTGTCAGTGCTGGGGCTGAATTTTTTTCCCTGCTGTGCATCTGACTTCGGACTCATTAAGTATTCCCCACCACCAGTACACATGCTAAACATAACTTTGGGAAATGAATCAAGGAGACTTCTAATGTGGGGTTTTAATCAATGGTCAATTCATTAATAAAATATTATGGTACTTGTTAGCAATATCAATCTGCCTGGCCTTGCTTGCCTTTGTATCCAAGGTCCAATGGGTTTTATAGACTTCTACAATCTGCTCCAACCTGGCATTCCCTGTGAAATGAACTACTTTCTCATCCCCAAACTCTCTTTTTTGAAAAAGTGTCATATGAAATAGGGTAGCACCAAATATTGTACAATGAGTGTTCACCTTTACCTTCCTTCTATAGTTCAATAGTAAGAAAGAATTAAAACTAATGTAACAAAAGTATGTGTATGTAGTATGGGAGTTTCTTGTGAAAAATGAAAGCTTGTTTTGTCATAGGCTATCTTTAGGGCATTTGTTCTAAGAAAAACTAAAATTTCTGTAGTCTCTAAAAGATGTACTTCTAGTCAATAATCACATGAGTAGAATATGTTGTAGCCCATAAACTCATATATGTCTATCAGAAAATACAATATTTAAGTGAATTAAATGGATTCTCTAAAAACAGATAAATGGAATTTTCCAACAGAAAAGTAAGGCTATTTGCTATTTTTGTTTTGGGAGAATTTAAAATTTTCCATGTCTCATTTTTTGGTTTGGTATATTTGACAATATTTCTCAAATGATTATCTAACTAAAAATGTCCAGGGATGTTTCATGTGATAAATTGGTAAAAAATTCATTACTAGAGAAGAGTTAATGAAAAAATCTTTGAGCAAGACACTGTATGGTAGAGTTTAATATGTATAAATTAAATCTTCTACTTGGAAACATACTAATAAAAGCAATGAATTAAACATCAGGACCAAGAGATTTGGGCTTATTAATATGGTATAACTCTATTTAGCAAACCCTAATTTGCTGAACGCTGATGCTACCAGTAAAATTAATAAGTAGGAAAAAGTATATCCAGCAAAATACAAGTACATGAAATATTAAACTTTAAAATTTAATAAAGATATAGTGTAATATTAAAAGTGGGAAGGAAAAGAAACTAGATAATTTTGAACAGGTGTTGTGGCATTATAGCTATAGAAAAACACATTACCAATGTTAAATTGCCAGTCTTCCTTTGCAGCCTATAATCAGCAAGGATGAGTTTCTCAAAAAGAAAAAAAATATATATATCTCATTTATCTCTCAAAATTTGAGATTTTAGATATTGCATTTCAAAGTCATCTAGGGACATTCCCATCTACTGATATTGACTCCCAACAATGAAATGAACACGTTCAAAATGCATTAAAGACATGAGAGTGATAAATGTGTTGTTTTCCCTTTTACAATCCATTCATCACAATAATTCTTTCTTCTACTAGAGATTTTTAATGAAATGTGCAATAGAATCTTGAATGCCTTTTAAATGTCAGGCATTGTTCTAGGTGATGGGGACACAAGGGTGCCTGCGACAGCCCTGTATTCAGCCATTATAAAACATGTATTTAAGGAAGGTGACACATAAAGAACAATTAAATCAAGCGATCGGTGACAAAAGAACAAAACAGCGTAACAAAATGCAGGGCATGCATGCTGGAGGATGACTTTTCTGTGACCTACAAGGCTATAAATATGGAGGAATGGCAAATTAAACTTCTGGTTAGAGGAGGTTTGCTTACTGCTATTTAGTTGAGACTTATGAGCAACAGTTGAGAGGCTTTTCCATGTTTATATAATTATGTGTTTGATGCACCTCTCTATGATGTTGACATATTATAAAAAAAAATCAAAAATCCTTATACTGGGAAAAACCCAGACCCACAGTGGTTATTTTATACAAATAGAAAATAATTACATATTGTTTTCCAGGATGATCTAATTACAACTTCACTTTAGGAAAATACACTGAAGTAGTTATTGTATTACTGTATTGTATTGTATTATATTGTATTGGTACTAGGGATTAAAACCAGGAGTGTTTCATCTCCAAATTATACCTTCATCCCTTTTCATATTTTATTTTGAAACAGGGTCTCATTAAGTTGCCGAAGGTCTTAATAAGATGCAGGGGCTGGGCTCGAACTTGTGATCTTGCTATCTCAGGCTCCTATGTACTAAGATTTCAGGCATGTGCAGCACACCCCATTTGCATTATCTCTCATAAAAGCATTTTCCATTAGGTTTTAAGCTAAGTGAGAAAAATGTATCATTTACATGTTATATATATATATTTTTGTATATAGCCAATTTGTGTTTTAGGACACTGGTACTATTAAGAAGAGAAGTCTGAGAGTAGCAGGTGCCAGTTTTCAGAGAAATTAGTATAAATAAATTACAGTAGGGAAGTGGCCCATGAAGTTTCCCTTTAAGAGAATTCTGGTAGTTAATAGCAGGAATATTGGAAGGAATGTGCATAATAACTTATAATGTTGCATTTCTTTTAGATATATTTTAAACCATTTTTAACATTATGGAAATGGGAATGCAACATAAAATTAGTAATATCAAACATTTACAATAAGTATTTTTTTAGTGAAATATAAAATACTAGTGGGTCCCGTGTTGATAGTCTTTTAGATTTGATTAAATAATTGTTTTCTCTATGGTAAAGAATAATAACTAGTTGGGAAGCCTTGGGCAAGATAATTAACCTCCAAAAGCCAGAGAGTCTCTATTTTAAAAATGGGAATAACCTAAAAGCAATTCATACAGTTATGGAGGCCAAATAAGATAAATTATGTAAAAGTACTTTGTAAAATGCAAAGGGTTACAAACATGTAGAGATATAATGATCATCATTATTAGTCTTTGGCTACAGCAGACTTGCTCTTTGGCTAGAGGGTATAGTGTGTTCAAACAAGGAAGCCTAGATTGATTGTTCTAAAATTAAATTAAAATGTCTGTCAGCTACAGGATATCCTCTAAGGCACAATAGAATATAAGCACGAGGCAAAATAACACATAATATTTTGTAAAAATATAAATATGCTTATTGAGATTTTTAATGTTAGCACTTCATTATAATTACTAATAATAAAACATGGAAAATTTGAGGGTTCTCAGCCATTTGAATTGTTTGATTGGACCTAATTTTATACAGTTAAATAAAAATGCCAATGCTAAATCAATTTTTTATTACTGCTATGTTGTATTTCCCAGACATTTAAACATGAAATGCTAGTGGATAGTGTTTTTCTTCCAAGTTCCCTTTACTGTCCAAGAAAGAGAGTTATCACTTCAAACATAGTATTTTCACTTGTCAGAATTTCATACTGCTTTAAGATGTAGTATAGGAGATAAAGATCCTGACTCCACAGTTTTCAACATCAAAATGGATTGAATGATTACAGGACCAAAAAAGCAGAATTAAGAAACCTTTCTAGGAGACAGCTCCAGCTTCTGACCTTAGGCAATCCACTTAATCTCTCTCGCTCTCTATATCTCTTAGACACCTAATCTGTGAAATAAGATTTATGATTTCTGCTAGCAAATGTGCTTATCAAGTTCTAATGCAGATGCTTTTATCAGTCAGGACATAATCTGCATTTATACTTCCATAAAAGATTTAGGATTTTGTTAAAATAAAATCACACAAAACTAAGTTGAGTATTTGCTTATGTAACCGGGTTTTTGACAGAAATAAAATTACGGTGACCTGTAAACTGCCGCATTTCAAATGATTTTGTAGATAGAAAAATAGAGGAAGAAACTGAGGGAGAGAGTAGACCAGGTAGATAGATGACAATTTATCAAGCTGGAAAATGCCTCTCTGGTTATTAAAGAGCAAGTGTGTAATTAATAGGAATAAGTGAACACCAAGTCTATACTTCCTTAGCAAGTCAAAATGTGTCTTTGTTTAGGGTTCTCGTGGATATGAAATTAAGAGCATTGTTGTAATCACGCGAGGCAGCTTCCTAGTTATATCCACTTGCTTAATCTTAATATTTTGACATCTTTTGTGACGTCAAGCAAGCCTGGAATTTCATAATGCCTTTGAAAGAAAACACGTATGGTACCATTTAAAAAATTCTTAATAACGTCCTATTTTTTGAGGTCCTTCCCACTCTCTGTTCCTTTCTCTCACCAGTGCCACTCTAGGGATGCTTGTTGTGGCTAATAGAAAGTGAAGGTCAGACAGACACTATGATGCACACCTATACTATCAGTGCTTTGGAGGCTGAGATAGGATGATTTGGAGGTTCGAGGCCAGCCTTAGTAACTTATTAAGACATTGTTTTAACATGTACAAACAAGGTTTGTAGGTGGAAGGAAGAATGTATATGGGTTCAACACCCAGAAAAAATAAAAACAAAAGAAAAGGAAAAAAAAGTAATAAAGAAAAATGTGATAAAGAATATATGGTTCCTGCGCCAGGCGTGGTGGCGCATGCTTGTAATCCCCGCAGCCAGCTGGCTTAAGAGACCGTGTTTCCAAATAAAAAAATATAAAATAGGTCTGGGAGTGTAGCCCGGAGGTAGAAGGGCTTCCAGGAACCCCAGTACCACCAAAAGAATATATAAGAATATATATATATATGTATATATATATATATATGGTTCCTTAATTGTCAAAAGGGTATTTTTCTTCTACTTTTGCTATATAAGGATCCATTTTCATCTTTTAAAATTGCACAGAATATTAAGAAATTCAGATACAATATATGACATAGTCTCTTAGGTCTCTATATTTCTGATCGACATTTAAAAATGCTGATCACAGATTTCTCTCTACAAAACTGTCTTTGTCTAGGGCCTTTCCTGTTCCATTTCTTCTTAGGTTTCTTTTGCCAGAAAGTTTCCATAAACTATCATTCTGTTAGGTGGCTTTCTAGCATCTTATATTTCTCATATGTATGTAGAATGATGCAAAAAAAAAAATGAAATCTCTTTTTAAGGACCACTGTTTTCTTCAACTCATACTTTCTTCCCAAGAACATCTTCCTTGACTCCTGGGAAAGGTAACCATGGTTTCAGCCTGCCTTGTGTGATCAGGGACTAACCAAAACAATGGGGGCACGCATGGATACATAGCTTTCAAATGACCCCGTGGAGTATCCCCATCTTAAGGTAGAGTAACGGAAGCTTAAAATACATCAAATAATTTGTACAAATTTATATAACTCTTACTTGGTAGAATCAAGAATTAAATTGAGATAAGATATCAGAGGAGACTTGTGTTTCTCTCTACTAGGTTAACACAGTCCCAGGATTGTCATAAGTCTGTATCTGTTTCTGTGGATATGAAATGTGACTCTCTTTTGTCTTCACTGTCCAACTCTCAGTCTTCACCATGCTTCTAGTTCTAGTTAACACCTTCCCCGGGGAGCCGAAGCTAAGCTTCTCACCACTTGTGGTCACTTGTTCAGTACCTTCCAGCATGCAGTGTAAGTGCCAGTAGTAGGATTCTCAACTGAGTGTGTGGTATCTCCAGCTTCGTGATATTTGTTTTCTATTATGACCATTTCTCCTAATTTT
Source organism: Muscardinus avellanarius (assembly GCF_963383645.1). NCBI lineage: Eukaryota > Metazoa > Chordata > Mammalia > Rodentia > Gliridae > Muscardinus > Muscardinus avellanarius. The sequence continues at coordinate 16,426,739 of NC_137793.1, forward strand.
GATGAAGATATCCTGTTTTTATTTTTTCCGGGGAACAAGCGTGCCAGTTTGTTGAGATGCAGTTGATTTTATGCTTTCTTGAGGCAGGAGTGTAAAACTCAGACCTGCTTTGTGAGGTCTTACGGTTTCCCTGAGAATAGGGATTGGTTCATGGAGACATGTGCGGAATAATTCAAGTGAACAAATGTGGTTGCACTTCTGTTTGTGGGGAGGGGCTCTCCCTTTTGTTGCAACTGCGACACAGGAAGCGATAGGAGCCAGGACCTTAAAGAGGTCTACTGCCTGACATTAAAAAGCATATGGCAGAAGCAGAAGCACTGAGTAATAGAACACCCATCCTAGTGAACATTTACACTAACACAGTTGAAATGAATCCAAGTTTTGCAAGTTATAAACTCATTCTATGCTTATTTATATATGAAAAACCATAAAGCATACATAGATGTAAAACTGTTTATGGGCTAAGCATGCCCCTAAGTGGCTGTTATAGATACCTTTCATTTGATTCTAATAACAATCCTAAAAGTTAGGGTTTGTTATTGAAACAATAATACAGAGGTGGAAGTCCAGACACAAAAAGTTAAGTAACTTAAGTGAGATTTTATGTTTAGTGCCTGAGTTTTCCCTTTTATACTGTGAGGTTTTTCTTAAGAACATTCTACTTCCATCATTTGTATGAATATGACACACTTCACTCTCTTTAAAATAAATAATTTTTTTGTAGAATTAGTCTCCATCTTCCCATCAGACTGAATAATTCTATAAAGCCTAAGTGAGATGCCTTTCCTGGCTTCCTCCTGCAGTTTAATTTAAAGCTCCTTGAAGACAGCAAATGATCATATGTATTTTTATATTCTATATTGTGCCGGGGAAGTAGCAATCATTCACCAAGTGTTTGAAAATTGAGTACTCTATTGCTTATTTGTGTGTTTTTGGTATTGTTATCATTTTTATTTTGGTGCTATATTCAAAGAAAAGGACATTTAAAGGTCAGTCACTGGTTAGGGGGGTTAAATGAGTTTCTTGTAGCAGACAAACTCTCAAGTCACAGGATGTTTTATAAGCTATCTCATAAATATAAGGAAATCTTTTTAGGTTGAAAAAAATCTCTATGTATGTGATAAATGAATTCTGAAGGTCTTTTGGAAAATATTGTACAATTCCTTTGGATACTAACATAAAAGGTTTTTGGTGTATTCAGGACCATATACACACACATACAAAAGTTAATTATTATTATTATTATTATTATTATTATTATTATTATTATTATCATACATCTTTTCTGTAGTCCCAGGATGCTCAGAGAAGCACAAAAGTCAAATACTATCTCTCCATACCATACTAATCAATGCAAGCCATCCAGTGTCTCTGCTGTTGATAAACTGGCTCTGGACATGAGCCTTGTCATCAATTTTACCTTCAGTCAGTATGGACTAGACAAATTTTTTTTTGTGCTCCCTACAGTAATTTGGCCCAGAGCCCACTGAGAAAATTGACAGCTTTTCTAACAATTTTCAGCTATACAGTGGCTTGGGACTTAATATCGTAATTGCACTCTAAGCCTCAATTCATTTCTAATATGATCCTCAGAAAGATTGAAATCCTCATCTTACAGGTGTTTACATATTCATCCCAAAGCAAAATTGTCGACTCAGCATCATGGCTTAAGATGCAAATATACGGAAGCCGGAAATCTCAACACCATTGCTCTAGGACCAATTACGACCTCATCACTTGCCCTTAAATAGCTTCTTATTTGATTAGATGTAATCTAAACTAGGTCCTTTCTCAACATTTACATAAAATACATTTCTTCTAATAAAAATAAATGTAGTCTATATTTAATATTTTTCTACAAGTAATTTCTAAAACTTAGTTGACCAATAATAATTTTTAAATCTGTGTGTTTGATGAGATGAGGAAGTTATAAGAGAAATTTGAAGTTAATAATTTTATAAGTGTGTGTGTGTGTGTGTGTGTGTGTGTGTGTGTGTGTGTGTGTGTTTTACTGGTTATTGAACCCAGGAACATTTTACTTCTGAGCTACACTGCACCCCAGCCCTTTTATTTCATTTTTTAAAGAAAATTTGAAGCAGCAGGAATTGTTGGTAAATTCCTGAGGATTTCACGAAGGTGCTGAAACTGGCCTCAAACCTGCAATCCTCCAGTTACAGCCTCCCAGTTGCTGAGATTATAGGCCTGTGTCACTGTACCTGACAAAATTTGTATCTTAAGTAAAAGATGAAGTAGATAAAAATGAGACTGAATGCTAATAATTCTGTAGAAAATATAAAGTCCACATTTTGTTGAGTTCTGATCCAATAATATATCCACTTAATTGTGTTATTTTTATTAATGTAGGAATAAACATCTGAAAACTTGTTAAAAGCAAAGAGTCTTTGAATGTACTTTTAGAGATACTGATTAATTTCATCTACAATATGATCATTAATTTGAAATTTTTACAAGTTGTTAAAATGATTCAAGATCACTACCATAACTCTGCTCTCGTAGACAGGTAGATGAATTATTTCTTTGCCAAAACTTAAATTTATTATATATAAACACAGTCTAAAATGCTTGGTTCTATGAAGGCTGTGAGTATGTATGTATATGCATATAGGAGATGATCAGATGTTACTTTATTGCTCTTAAAACTATATTGAAAGTCAGAAATTAGACTTAAAATATTCTGTGTAAGTATATAGCTTCTATCCAGGAACATCGTTAGATACTCCTAATGTCTTTACATAATTAAAAATTCTTTTTTATTTTATTTTTTTCTTCTGTTTCTACTGTTAGGGACATGCATGCACACAGTACTGATGAGTTTCTATAATGATTTTATAAAAAGTAGACTCTAAATGCCATCAATAAAGTTACTTTATTTGCATACACTCATAGATATGCAAATAAAAAGCTCCATCTATTCTCTTCAAGGCTATAGTGGAAACCCAGGCTTGACTATTAAAAACACAACTTCTATTGTAAAATAGAAGTTTTAAAAGTTGTACTGGGATAACTTTTCTTTTGGTTTTTGTTAAAGAAGAATTTCCTGAGGAAGTGAAACTCGATCTTAGAGGAATGGTCATAAAATCATTTTGTAGAAAGATCACGTGTATGAAGAGGGAACTGAAGAGATGAAACTGGAGGTAGCAGAACAAGATGAGGGAAAGAGATAATGGGATCCCTCTAGGACAGATTATGATATGAGACAATGGTGCACCAATAAAATAAAAAAAAACGAGGGTATAGCTCAGTGGTAGAGAATGTGCTTAGTATGCTCAAGGCCCTGGATTCCATATCAGTGCCAAAAGTAGAAAGAAAAGAAGGAAGGAAGGAAGGAAGGAAGAAAAGGAGGGAAGGAGGGAGGGAGGGAGGGATAATGATTCTCTAGATTTTATTTGCTCTAGTCTAGAAGAATTCTTACTTTAATAATGGACCTAGTATGTCCAGAAACACATTTTTTTAAATTTTGAAGAGGGGAAGAAGAGGAGACGCTCTGTTGAAATCATTCAGAAATGAATATTAAATGAATACTTGTTTCTTGTTTTTTTTTCTGTTAAAAATCTATTATAAGGTAGGCGAGGTGCCACAGGCATGCTTTAAATCTCAGTACTTGAAAGGCTGAGACAGGAAGATCACAGGTTCGAAGTCAGCTTTAGCAACTTAGTGAGGTCCTCTGCAACTTAGTGAGACTCTGTTTCAAAATAAGATATAAAATTGGGTTGGGGTATAACTTGGACGTACAAGTTAAACCTCTGGGTTTCTTCTTAGTATCAAAAATAAAATCTATTATAGAAGAAATTTATTATGCAGATCTCCTCTGGAGAGCAAACATCATCCTTAACTCTCATGAGAACAATAAAGTTTCTGTTTAAGTAAATGTGTGAATATCTTGTCCAGAAAAAAACCAATGACTTTTCAGAGAAAAGCAGATTGTTCCAGGACTAAGACTTGCAGGGTTTTTTTTTTTTTTCTTTTCTTAAAGAGTGCAGATGGTAGAATTGTACTAATTGCCAGTAGTGATTTGCAGTTTCTGAAACTTAAATTGTACTCTCATTAGGCATCATACATGTTGAGCAAGAAAGAAAAGGCCGAAGTGGATAATATTCTTTGGAAAAGTGCTGTATAAGCAAGCTTTCTAAGACATTATAGTTTAGTTGATAAGTGCTAAGAGTGGTATTTTACATAAATAGTTCACAATATTGAATGTATTTTTTCTTGCCTGTAATTAGAACTCTGATTTACACAGAGAAAGAACTATGGGATAATAATTAAGATGCATACCTCATAATTGCCAGAATATAGATCTAGTCTCTGAATTAAAAAAAATAAAGAACACACACACACTTGTTTAAGAGAAAGTACAAAATGTTTTTAGATAAATATTAACTATTAGTATGTGACTGCCACAATTTCATTTAAATTAAATGTGAATTCTTATATATTTTATATCTGCATATATATTGCTACATGTAACTTTATGACAGGTAAACTATTTTAAATGATGTTGTTATCCGTAAAATTCTTGAAAAGTTTTGTTTTTGTAACTTAAGCCAGGAAGTTTCATATTCATCAGTTTCTCTCTGCACATGGGAGTGTTGGAACTCCAGCTAACATTTTAATACATTTTTGAGCCACATAACATAGACAGTACATTTCTTCTAGTGAAACATTTGGAAAAACTTTTGTGTTTTCCTCCTTGCATGCACTTGACATATTTTTTTTTCTTTTGGAGAGAAGAATAAGCAAATCTATGGCAAATATTTAAATTAAATATAACTTTTTTCAAAGCCACTGGGCATTTATATTAGTGGGCAAAATGTTTTTTGAGAAAATCAAGATGCACTGTCAAACTGGTCATAAACTTGCACCTTGTTGTATTTTATTTTTTCTTAAACTAAGCCCCATATGCAAAATCAACTGAAAATTATATGTTATATATTTTATGAGTCTATAAGTAATGAAATACAAATGTTTCTGTGATTTTATTATTTGGAAACTCCTTTTAAAAAATGAGAATAGGTAAATTGTAGAGTTAATTTTTTCATTCTAAGCATGGAGAATTTTTTTCATCTATAGTTTCCATCCATTTCCTTGCAAATTATGTAATTTTGTTCTTCTTTATGGCTGAGTAAAAATATCCCATGGTTTGTAATCCATTCATTTGTTGATAGACATCTTGGCTGGTTCCATAGTTTGGCAATGGTGAATTATTTGGCTATGAACATTGATACACATGTGTTAGTCTGGTAGTTTGGTTTGGTTTCCATTTTTTGGAGAGATACCCAGAAATGGTATTACTGGACCATATGGTAGGTTCATTCCCATTCTTCTGAGGATCCTCCATACTGTTTTCCAAGGTAGTTACACTAATTTGCAATCCCACCAACAATGTATCAGAGTCCCCACTTCTCCACATCCTTGCCAGCATTTATTGTTGTTTCTGTTTTTAATGACTTCCATTCTCATTGGGGTTAAGTAAAATTTCAGAGTAGTTTTGATTTTTATCTCTCTTATTGCTAGTGATGTTGAACATATTTTCATACATTTATTGGCCATTTGGATTTCTTTTTGTGTGAAGTGTCTATTTAGTTCACTTGCCGATTTTTTGATTGGGTTGTTTCCTTAGAGGTGAATTTCTTGCGTTCTCTGTGTATTTGAATAAGGTGACCTAACTAAGGGGGATGGAAAGGGGGAAGAGGAAAACTCCCTAATGTATATAATGTACATCCATAAACTTACCAACATCAATCACTAAGCCAAACATGAGAAGGAGGAAAGGGGGAGGGGATGGGATGGGAATTTGGGAAGGGATAAATGAGTTTTGTGTGCATGTATGCCTCTACCATCTTGTACCTCATTAAGAATTATTACTACAATGCACCAATAAGACATATTAAGAAAAAAGAATGAAGAATTTTTTCAAACATTTCTTTCTCTTTTAACTCTTTCACTTTAGCAATGCAAGTTTATTCCCATATTTATATTATCATCATTACATATTCTTATATTCTAGTGCATTTAAGTGCTTCTAAGAATTGTCAATACTACCAGTTAATGTTATCCTAATTTATTATACAGCTGTATAGCACTTTACAGTTTATAGTATTAGAATTGTTACCCACTATAAAACCAAAACAATTTGGAAATTACTATGAAGTATATATAAATATATAATCAGGCTACTTTCTAGCACCATGTACCCAATAATTTTGAAGTGTTTTCTAAAAGGTAGGAAGACTAGTGAAGGAGGACAATAGGGATGGGGAAGCATTTTTAGTGGGTACTAAGTTATATTTAAAGAAGAGAAAAAGAGTTTTAGTGTTATATTTCAAAGTATCAAAGATAATCATAGTGTTCTACACAAAAATACTAGAAGAAAGCATTGTTCTCACCACAAAGAAATGGGAAATATTTGAGGAAATAAGGTTGCCTGGATTTGCACACTCCACAATGCATATAGATATATTGAAATATAACAAAGTATTCCATAAATACGAACAGATTTTACATGTCTATTAAAAAGATTTAGAGATTTTTTAGAATATTTTGAATCTTTTAATTGCTTTATGTAATTAAAATAATAAGAGTGGTAAGTCTGTTATCAAAAACAGACTTACCACTCTTTGGTATATGATGAAATACGTATAAAATAGAGTGTTCAGTCATGGATTTGCTTAAAATTAAAAAGTGTCTTTATGGTCTAAAATCGTATTTGAAGCACAGCCACTGGCTTCAGTTTGATCAGATAGATGTTTAATCCTGTTTGAAAATGCTGCTGAGTGTTATATGTTACTTTCTGTACAATAATGATGATTTTGAGGGGAGACCTCAGATAACGGAGGAAAAACTCCAGGGGATCCAGTTCTTCTAAGGGTAGGGTGAGGGAAGAAGGAGAATCAATGAAGAAATCACTTCACTGACATTGTGTACATACAGGAGAATACCAGTGTCAACCTCAGTGTCCAGTATGGGGAAGGGGGAATGAGGAGGAAACTAGTGTTGTGTGCTCATATGCCACTAGCACTGTGAACTACAATATGCTGTGAGACTATGACACACCAATAAAGTATATAAAGAGAAAAAAGTAATTATGTACCTGAGAGATTTTAATTTTATTTCTTTTATTAATTGTATACATGACTCAGTATACTCCTGGACTTTTTATTTTGTTATGGACTTTTAAAAATATTTTATTGGTGCATTAAAGTCTCACATCATAAGGTAGTCGATGTTGATTCAGATAGTGAAATATATACGCATAATACTTGGTGAGTTTCAACCGGGCTTTCTGCCCACTTCCCCTTCCCCATACAAGATATTGAGATTGCCATTGGTAATCTCACATGTATACATAATGTCAGTGGGATGAAGGTAGCTTTAATTTTTAACACTCTGGTGCTAACCTGAACATGGTAGTGCATGCCTGAGATTACGGGGCTTGGAAGGATGAGACAGGAGGATGGTAGTTTCAAGGCCACCTCAGCAACATAGCAAGACTCTAAGCAACCTAGCAAGACCTAAAAATAATAATAAAAAAACACTGGGTGGGGTGTAGGGGTGTAGCTCAGAAACAGAAGGTCCAATATCTATTATCAAAAGCAAAAATAACAAAAATCTTTGCTAAAGCAAGTTATTTTCTTTCTTATATGGTAAAGAAGAAGAGGTAGATAATGAAGAGAAAGGAAGAAGACGAGGAGAATATATTCAAAGTGCAGACTGGTTCTGGAATATTCCAATGGTTCTGGAATATTCCATATTGTGCATTTGTGCAATTGATTTCTGCAGCCTGACTCACATATTGCTTAGACCTTCCGAGGCTATATTTTGCTTTTTATGTCACATTAGATTACATATTTCCAGCATTTGGCTTAACTTTGAGAATTAGAGCCCCCAAAGTGTCTAAATGTCGACTCACAAATGTAATCACATTGCCTTATGAGAAATCTGCAAAATTTTTTTGCAATGTATGAAATGTCAAAGTCCATTAGAGAATTTAAAGAGGAAAAAGAAAACACGTAGGTTCTCTCAGTACACTTTAGAAAGTGTTGACAACAAGGGTAATAATTTTTAAAAGGGCAGCAGATTTACTTATTACTTAAAAGCGACTTCCAAAATACCGCCCTGCATGTCCCAGGGTAGCCACAAAATAGTTTCTATTCTCAAATATAGTCAAATTGCAACAGATCTGCTTAGGCACTGTAACCTGACATGATGCCTGCTGGGACTGGAGTGTTGAGCAGGAGGCCACGTCAGCTGAACCTCCGTCATGCTTTGCCAAAGAAAAACAAGGGACTGTTCACCCTCTGAGACACACAGTCTCCTCCTGATTTAATTCCAAATCAGCTAAGCTCTTTGGCATAAAATAAACCCTTTCACAGGCATTCTGTAACAACAATCATTTCTCAGGTTCATTGTAATCGTAATTCACCACAGACCTCAGCAAGCTTAAAAAGTATTTCCAGATCTTTCTTGGTGGAATAGACTTTTCTCTGTGTTCATCCTGGGGAAGAGTCATATCTGCGTTTGTCATAGTTGGTTTTGCATTTGAAAGTGGTAAAGACAGGCCTATTTTCTCCTCTTTTCTTCTTTACATTTTTTTTGAAATCATAAAGCTTTTCTTTCTTTTCGTATTTAAAGCATGCAATCGCTTCATTTCTAAAGCTACTCTGTAAACAAATCCAAATTGTGGGATTCTCAAATTTAAACATCTTTTATATATTCGGCAGATATGCAAATGAAGGGATCGGTTGGCTTGTCCTACCACAAAAGTGAAATAAAGTCACGAGCCATGAACACACAAGATAAAATGAACAACAAAGAGAAAGAGTAGCAGCGAACCGGAGAGAGAGGCCCAAGGAGATTGTGATTATTTACCCTGGCAGAAAGGATAGACCCACAAATGATGGGATAGAATGCTAAAAACACATGGGGGAAGAAGCATCCTGAGAGAATGTGGGTAAAAGATGTTCTGACAGAGAGAATTGGATTCTGAAGGGCTATCCTAAAGGAAATGGTACAGAATCCATTACTCAGTACACATGTAACGGGTCAGGGCTCCACCCTAGAAACTGCTGCAGAGCTGTGTTACCATCAGCTCCCTGGGGGATGGAGCACTGAGGTTTCTACAGCTCTCCTCATTCTGTCATTATATTTGACCAGTTCCTAATAACTTGACAATTTTTGAGCCACTTACCTGGGAACAGTGACACTTAGAGAAGTTGCTAAGGAAGCAGAGGGTGCATTTACTGTGGCTGTCGGGTCCAGACACAGGTGTCATGAGGACAGAGCATAGAATACAATCACCATGGTGGGTGTGCATTGTGAATGGGCCAAGATCTGGCCTCCCAGGGGCTGGGTAAGTTGTGTCTCACTCCTGGAAGGAAGCCGCTTCTCAAACTAACTCTTTCAAATCTGCTGAGATTTCCCAGGTAGACAGGAGAGCACAACTGGAAAACAAAACCAAAACCAATTTTCTTTTTACCTCTGTTTTTTCCCTAGACTAATAGGACTAATGTTTCTTTGGAATGGTTTACTATATTATAAAAGAATTGGGTATTAATATTCTCCTTTTATTGTTTTTCCCTCTTTTAATTTTTTTGGGGGTGATTTATGTTAGGTCTGAGCACAAGTGTGCAGTGTAAAACACGAGAGAAGTCCAGTACGCGTGGTATCAACGTGGTATCAGCTTTAATGGTATGGTTCTCCCGGGGATGGGGCTGAGCAGTTCTTGGGACTGCATGCCTATCCGAGGCTAGAAGGGGAGGACCATGCATCTTGGGGGGGTGGGAATTACTCCTGGGAACACGCGATTCTTACTAGTTGCAAGGCCGACTTTCTGCCTCTAGGGTCCACCCCATGCCCCCACAGAGGTCAAGTGGGTGAGAAGGTCACATGAGTGAGAGACCCCGACTTATCAATTTATATGATTGTTACCTAAGGTCTGATTTGATTTAGTTACTATATCTCTGGAGTTTAATACCACATGCACCCAAAATACCTGGTGAGATTCCTGTGGACCGGACTCAAGGAAGTAAGAAGGCTATTGGTACCTCTGTGACATCTTCTGTGACATTCATTTCCTTGAACCGACTTTGTTGATTTTGAAATTACAGTAGTGACTATGTATGAAGGTTTCTGAAGAGATCATGTAAATACATATCTGGCACCATGATGATTAGCATTCAGTAGGATCTCACCAACTGATATTTCCAACTGTAAAAACTTGTCCTCACAGGGCCACTACAGGATTTGTTTAAATGAATTTTTGTACACTGTTGTTTTTACATGGTTTCCACTCTGGCTCTCAGGTTTTTCTTTTGTTTTGTTTGTTTTGTTTTGTTTTTGTTTTGGTGGTACTCAGGATCGAATGCCCAGAGGCATTCGACTACCGAGCTAGAACCCACTGGTCCTTATCTTAAATTTCCTGTTTTGAAACAGGGTCTTGTTACGTTGATGAGTCTTGCTAATGCTACTGAGGCTGTCTTCAACACTGAGATCAATCCTCCTGTCTCAACCTCGCAAGTACTAGGATTATAGGCATGTACCACCATACCTGGCTTCTGGTCTTCTGTTTTATTCATATGAAAAATATGAAGTTAGGAGAAGAAAAGTTACGATATCAGCAAATATCACATTCCCACACTTTTGGTGGCACTGTAAATGAATAGGATAGATTATAAAGGCGATTTATTTATTGCAAAAAATAAAAATTTGCATGTCATTAACCTCAAGGGCTCCACTTCAGTATTACTGATCACTTTGGAGTCTTTAGTATTCTTGGCCTTGCTAGAACTTATCAAGAAGGGATAGAATTGGGTAGAATTCCCCAAACCTAGCTATATGTAGAGCTTTTTGAATTTGAATTCCCCAATCCTAGGTAACTGTGGAGCCTTGTTTTATACAATATTTTCTCTAACAACTGTTCAAGTGAACATATTTGGAAACTTGGTATAGAAAGCAGGCAAAATATACCCATAGGAACAGAGCAATACACATGTACAAATCAGTTTCCACACGTTAAGCTCCCAGGTAGGTGGAAGACAACATGCCAGCAACATTCAGTAAGCATACAAGAATAAACGAATGGGTGAGGTCGTCTCATTTAACCCTTATGACAGCCTTAGGAAGTGGGACCACTGTCTTATTTTTTAAAAATGGAAGCTTCCGGAAGTTTAATCATCATTCCAAAATTAGATAAGCCTGTTCCCCTGTCTCATTTATGATTCTCATTATGCTGTTCTGAAGAAGGAGGCCAGGTCAGGGCAGCGGTAGCAGGAGGAGTAAAAGACTAGCCAGTCCTGGAAGACTGTCAAAAAGATTAAGTCACAATGGATTAAAGAGAGAGAGCATGGAGCTTCTCAGTTTGGGATTTAATTTGGTACAACATAGCACCTTCATATTTTTTAGTGAATGGAAGACAAATTAGAAGCCGGGCGTGGTGGTGCACGCTTGTAATCCCTGCGCTTGGAAGGTGAGTCAGGAGGATCGCGCTGCTTCAGAGCCAGCCACGCTGGCTTAAGAGACCCTGTTTCCAAATAAAAAAATTTTAAAAAGTAGGTCTGGGAGTGTAGCCCGGAGGTAGAAGGGCTTCCAGGAACCCCAGTACCACCAAAAAAGAAAAAAATTAGGACACATAGTAGTTCATAAATACATCAATGCCATAATTCTAAGAAAATAGACAGACTGGAAAACTCCAAGCAGAAAAAAATTAAGTGTTCCTAACTTACTTACTATACATGTTAATAAATGCATAACATCAGAGTAGAAGTCATTCGCCCGTACCCACTCCACCCAAGATACTTTGGCTGCATTATGCTAATGCATTCTAAACTATTTTCTAATAAATAATTTTAGCTCTGCTTTATGGGTAAACTAACCTAGATGCAGAGAAATTAAACAATGAAGCTAAGATTTGAATTCAGTACCAATAAGTTCTAAGTCCTTATGTAGTTTATTATAATGTGTTGTAATATGAGAGACGGTAGACCAAAGGCCCTTAAAAATAAAAGTTACAAAGTGCCAGTATGACATTATTGCAAATTAAATTTTTGCTTCTTGGGTTAATAGACTTTGGTGTGGCTTAGGTTTTCAATGTATGTTCTGAGTCAGAATTTGTGCATACAGGGAACATGCATATTTGTATATGAGAAAATAAACAGAATGAGAGGGGAAGGGAAGGGAGGGGAGAAGAAAAGAAGGGAGAGTGTTCTATTTTAGAACAGACTATTTATCGTGCATTGTTAATGTTCATTTTGAAGGGAGACGGCCAATGGCCCAGGCTGTAGAGGGTAGTTAATGAGTGATGGTGGCTTTTCAAAGCTAGAATTTCTCTTTTGTAATTGTGGGTATTTCATTCAGAAGTACAGCATGCATCTCAGCTCCGACGTTTTAAATTAAATTTCCTTATGACTTTTTAAGTAGCCTGTCATGGATTATTGAGTATTTACTGTATGTTTATACTGTAATTCTCCAAAATGACATACAGTAATTGCTTTAGCTTCTGCATCTGATGTCTAATTACTATAAATGCATGTAAAGATGTAATTAAATGGAAAGAATAAACTTTTCCCCCCGAACTTTGTATTGCAGATGAAGCAGAGGATGCTAGTGCTTCCTCTGAGTTTTGGTAGAAATAAATAAGCGTGTAGGCATGCAGAGGGATGAACCTGCCACAGAGTAAACACAATCTTAGTGTGCCTGGCCCATGGGTGCAGGCTCAGTTTCACTGGAGGGGGCAGAAGAGCCCCGAACTGTGGACGCATTCTGTCCCCTTATGTACCCCAATGTTAAGCTGGGGCTCTCTCTAACCAAAAATATTCCTCCTGTACCTTACATTTCTAGTCCAGACGACAACAAAACATCTGCAGACATTCTGCCTCAAGCACAAATCTAAAATTCCTGCTTTCGTTTGAATAAAATAGTCCTAGTGTCACTAGAAACAAAAACAAAAACCCAGCAACATTTTGGTAAATATTGAGTCAGATTTATCAAAGTTATGGTTGTGTCTTTTTTTATTTTTGTAGGTTGATGTTGGGGATTAAATTAAAAGATGTTCTGCTTCTGTGCTACATCCTCAACCCTATTTTATTTATTTTAAAACAGTCTTACTAAGTTGCAGAGGTCCTTGCTATTGCTGAAGTTGGCTTTGAACCTGCGATCCTCCTGTATCAGGCTCCCATGTACTGGGATTACAAGTATGTGCCACCACACTAAGCTCCTATTATTATTTTTAAGTGAATGACAAACCATTAGGCTTCCAGAGTTTTGTAGTGTGTGTATATATACATACATATATATGTATATATGTATGTATATATACACACACATATATATATGTATAGATACATATATGTATATGTATATATGTATATGTATATATATGTATATGTATATATATATATATTTTAGGATATATATATATACACATATATATCTCCTAAATATATTTAATGACATATTAAATATCATATATAGTAATATAGTTATATATTATATAAATAATATATAATAATATTTATATAAGTAACATATATTATAATTTAAATAAATAACAATATTTATGTGTTATATAAATATTATTAAAATATAACATATTTAATTATATATATATTATACATGTTAAGTTACAGCATTCAGATGTGGGGTGCCTATAAAAAACTAAATCAAGGAATAATATATCACTTATGGTAATTTCTGTGTGTGTGGTACTGGGGATGGAACCCAGGGCCATTCTACCTCCAAGCTACACCCCCAGCCCAGTTTTTTATTCTTTATTTTAAAACAGGGTCTCACTGAGTTGCAAAGAGCCTCACTAAGTACCTGAGGCTGTCCATGAACTGCAATCCTTTGATCTCAGCCTCTCAAATGCTGAGATTACAAGTGTGTGCCACCACGCCTGGATTTTATGGTACATTTTAAAATAAATATTATATTTTTCTAGTTCTTTTAAAAATATTAATAAGTGGATGATTAATATTGGAAATATATAAACAGAAATGTAGGCTTTATTAGCTCTGCATTGTGATTTCCAACCTATTTTAACATAGCTGTGTCAATTTTGTTGAACTATTCACAGAATTAAAGACTAGGGATTTAATGAGTTATGCACAATTAATAGAATATGAATTTACATACCTGAAGTAGGAATAGTAGGATGGGAATCTGTCTTAATATCTAAAGCAGCAGCACTGTATTGGTTAGGCAATGCCAAAAATCATCAAATAGTATTTTTTTTTCCTCCTGTGGGAAGAATCACAGCTGGACGGACTTAAAGCAAGATCTGAAATTAAAGATTGCATTATTCCTCTCATCCTTCCAAGGGCAGGTGGACACAGAGGGGCATTTTCAACCACTGAGATAATAATAAAGGCAGACACAAAGAGCCCATTGCAATCTTGCTGCTAGAAAGTTTAAGTTGGTCCGATCTTTTTCTGACCTTTTGAATTACCAATTGGAAACAGACACACAAATGGGCCTCAGCTGAGAAGCTGTTCCCTGAGCAGACTGGGCAACCTGTCGTCATGCCCTTGGGCAGGGCGTCTGCACAGGGACTGGGGCTATTCTACTTGTCATCACTGGCGACTTCCACTCAGTGGTCAGGTCTGCAAGTGTGTCCCATCCTGCTGTCAAGTCTAAACTGGACTCTGCATTCACCTCTCTTTTGGGTGCAATAAAAATACTCTTTTGCTGACCCCAGCTGGCAAATTGGACATCACAAGGAGCCATTAGTCTCTATTTATTCCGGCAACCAATGTGTATGAAACTGGCATTTTTAACATCATAAATGGGTACAATTTGTACTCAAACCTCAAGAGCAGGTGTCCCTTTTCTAAACTGAAGAATTGGTGCAAGGGAAGAAATACTTGGGACTCTCTAGCACTACTTGGCAAATGCTTATATTTATCAGCCTTCTTTTGCAAGATTCTCTCTGCATGACCTTAACAGGCACCTTGCCTCCACACATTCACATTTCTCTTCACCCTCCTAGTCTTTAATTTGCTGAAATAGCCCTTTAAGGCACATTCTTGAAGCCCCTAGGGCTTTCTGAAACATGGTTAAAAATGAAGAAGCAAATTGTTGGGTGTGATAGCAAAAATCTGCAATCCCAGTACTTAGGAGGCTGAGACAGGAGGATTACAGGTTCAGGGGGAGCATCAGCAACTCAACAAGACTCTCAGAAAACTAGCAGGACCCTGTTTCAAAAAAAAAAAAAAAAAGGTGATTTAAGGTGACTCTGGCATGGGAAGAGGAAAAGTTCCTAATGTATATGACATAAATTTATAAACATATCAAAGTCATTCAGTAAGACAATATGAGAAGGAGGGAGGGGAAGGTAATGAGATGGGAATTGGGGAAGGGCTAAATGAGTGACATGTGCATGTATGCCTCCGCTATCTTGTACCCATTAAGATGTATGACTATAATGCACCAATTAAAAATAAATAAAAATGAGAGTGTAGCTTGGAAGTAGAATTCCTGTGACTTCAGTCCCCAGTAACATACACACACAATCATACACATAATTACAAGCAAAGTTAATTTATTTGCTTTTTTGTTTATTGGCATCTTTTAGTTCAATTGATTTTTAATGTGCCAAGCATTATCTTTTCTTTAAGGCCAAATAAAGCAGCCCACCTACTCCAAAGACATTTGTTCTAAAGAGTCACTTGTTAAAAGAGGAATTCCTAAATAATTTGGATGGGTAGACACCTATTTATTCAGGCAACCAGTGTTGGCATGTGTGTGTGTGTGTGTGTGTGTGTGTGTGTGTGTGTGTGTGTGTGTGTGGTACTGGGGTTCCTGGAAGCCCTTCTACCTACGGGCTACATTCCCAGACCTTTTTTTATATTTTTATTTGGAAACAGGGTCTCTTAAGCCAGCGTGGCTGGCTTCAAACCTGCACGATCCTTCTGTCTCTGCCTCCCAAACGCGGGGATTACAAGCGTGCACCACTATGCCCGGCAATGTTGGCATTTTTTAACATCATAAATAGGTTACATTTAGGCCGGGCGTGGTGGCGCACGCTTGTAATCCCCGTGCTTGGGAGGCGGAGACAGGAGGATCGCGCAAGTTCGAAGCCAGCCGCGCGCGCTGGTTTAGGAGACCCTGTTTCTAAATAAAAATATAAAAATAGGTCTGGGAGTGTAGCCCAGAGGTAGAAGGGCTTCCAGGAACCCCAGTACCACCAAAAAAAAAAAAATAGGTTACATTTATACTCAAACATCAAGAGCAGGTGTCCCTTTTCTACACTAAAGAATTGGTGTGAGGGAGGGAAATACTAGGGGTTTCCAAAGTATTTCCTCTATTTGTAATAAAATAGGTGCCAATAAAGTTTAACCTTAAAGGTAAAATGTCAGCAAAAACCAGTGAATATAAGGTAGTCAACAGTGTAGCTCACTATTATTAATATATTACTGGAAAACAATCATATGCCTTAAAGCCTTAAAATTACATCAATCGAATTTCTTTTTTGTGTATGGTACTAGGAATTAAATGCAGAGGCAGTCTACCTCTTTGTTATACCTCTAGCTCTAATTTTTATTCTTTATTTTGAAACAGGGTCTCCCAAAGTCTCCGAGGGCCTCACTAAGTAGCTGAGGCTGGCCATGAACATGTGATCTTTCTTGTCTCAGCCCTCTTACGTACTGGGGTTACAAGCATGTACCACCACACACACATCAATATAATTTGATGATTTTTATCTTTATGGCAAGAAAAATTAAACATTAGATAAACAATAATAGAGTAATAGCTAACATATAGAGCACACTTTCTTGCGTCCCGCCTGACATGTTTGTGAGATATATGTTATGATTGTCATTCTGTAGGTGAGTTACTTTACTCCTTCCCTCCTCTGACCATCGCTCTTCCACCAATCCCTGCTGAGCCACCTTGAAAATATCTTCTCTCTTTAAACTGAAACTGAACTTCATTGATTGAAGTTTAATTTCTGTATATTAAGCTATGATAGGGGCAACATGGTATGCATTTCAATTGAGGATAAACTGATTATGAATTGTTTTCATCCAATTCAACCAACATTATTGAGCACATACTGTGCTGGGATCAGTGTGTGTGCACTGGAGCCTGGATGCCCCACTGACAGCACACATAATGATGAAATTATGTCTTCACACTCCAAGCTCTTGAGGATTCCACAGCCTCACAAGGGTGTGGGTTAATCAGTGCATGTGACTGCCAAGGAAGAGTGCTCAACATCTACGTGCTATATTATATTTTTTTAATAGGGAGAGACCCATATTTTCTTGCCGCGGATATTAATGGGTATAGGGTTGTGATGATGGGCTTTAATACAAAAGGGGAAGTCTGAACTGAGCCCTGAACTTTGGGATGTGGGTAGACTTTGGGGGCAAGGGTGTGAGAAAATCTCAGCAGAGGATGGTAGCTCTAAAAGGAAGGCTAATTCAAGATTAAGACTGGAATAAATCCCACAGTTTTGTTTCTACTTTCTGCTTCTCCTGTTCTTGTTCTCATAATTATCTAATATTTGTCAGTATGTATTAGTCAAAGCAAAATTGGCAGATAACAGAAACCATTTTTGTTAATCTAATAGCAATCAGATGTATGTTTAAAGAACAGGTAGAAAGGCTGCAAAAGCCAGCTCTAGAGATATCCTTCAAAGTTGGTGCATGATATCATCACAGGAAGCTAACCCATCCAGGGAGGATTTTCTCCTGCCATAGTAAAGAAACTAGGCAAATCTGAAACTGCTGGCTTCACTTTACCTATGATCTGGGAATCAGGAAACCCCTCCAGATTTGTTGGATTCAGAGTCATGTCTTACAGCCCCAATCAAAGCCAACATAGCTCTCTTGAACACTACTTTTCTTCCCAAATAATCAGGTTCTGAAATCAAGTTTCACTGCATTGGCACTATCCTGTCAGTTCCAGCACATAGTCACATCTACAACTCTCCATGCAAGGGAGTCTGAGAACCTTATGGTTTCTGCAGTGAAGGAAGGAATCAATGTAAAGGAAGGAATCTGCAGTAAAGGAAACTGGAATCAATGTTAAGCAAGCCAGTCTACTCTATGTCATTGTCTACGGAGTTATCATGCCAATATATCACATGACAATATTTGAAAAGGGCTACTTTTGCAGAATAGCTTCTGTAGAGTGGGGTTGGAGAAATGATGAAGTGCTGATGTCAGTTCTCATAACAGACATCGCAAATTGATCTTTGCACTTTTCCCTCTGAGCTCCGCTAAGCAACTTCCAAATACTTTCCAACAGGCTTCCAAAAGATTGTTCCCAATCAAAATTGACACAAGACATAAAACTGTGCTTGACATTCCTGGCCAAGGACATGGAGCGCACAAGCCAAAGGTAGTCAAAATAAGGCACAAAAAATTGGAAGTTTCAGTGCAACTAAAGGCTAAGGGCCTGCCTCTTCACTGTATTAAGACTAACCCCCAAAGAGTTTTGTTTTAATCACAGAAATGATTTATACCTTCCTTGACCAAAGAACATTATTTCTCAGAACTTGGCTGGAACCGTATGCAGTCATCGGAAAAAAGTAGCATGATTACCTCGAGTCCTAGACAGAGGGAATGCATCTCACTTAACTGTGCCCGCATAATTGCTGGCAGCGAGCTGGATTCCTGCAGTGAGGGCTCAGGAATGGGCTGGCAACAGCCCAGTACACTCTGACTGCGCTCCATCGAGCCTGTGGAGAGAGTCAGAGTGCACGTGCTGGAGAGATTGCTGGGCTACTTTCATCTGAGTGACAAGAGGAGTCCAGTGTGGACCATGTGGATAATTATTTGTTTGCTTTCTGTCACATTTGGAATCAATGTAAATAAACCCAATCTGTAAAACAGAAAGCAAAAGTCCAGTGCACCTGGAGTATTTTGATGCCTCTCCGGAAGCCGAAAGCTTCTTGGCAGCCATGAGGGGGGAAATGACAAATATCACACTAGCTAGTGGGAACAGGAAAGTGGACTGAGCAGTCATCCCCTGAGCAGGCACTAGGATGCAATTTACTTGACCCATAATAAGGGCCTATGAAGATGCAGGTTCTGGAATGGAAGGAAAATCTGGTTTTCATGAGGGATGGTACTCAGTTGCTCCATATAAAATACCAAAGTGCACTTTTAAAAAATGAGTTGGAAGCTGGGCGTGGTGGTACATGCTTGTAATTCCAGCATTCAGGAGACTGAGACTGGAGGATTGTGGTTCATGGACAGCCTCAGCTACTTAGTAAGGCCCTCTGCAACTCAGTGAGACCCGGTTTCAAAATAAAGAATAAAAATGAGGGCAGGGGGTGTAGCTTGGAGGTAGAATGCCCCTGGGTTTCATCCCCAGACCCGCAAAAAGGAAAGAAAGAAAGAAAGAAAGAAAGAAAGAAAGAAAGAAAGAAAGAAAGAAAGAACTTAAAATAGGGCTAGAGATGTAGGTCGGAGGTAGAATGCCCCTGGGTTCCATCCTCAGATCCACAAAAAAAAAAAAAAAAAGAAAAAAAATGAGTTGGCATTAAGTGTTTAAACTGAAATGCTTGTATACACATAGAACCCAAATTCATGAACAACAAGCAAAAAACAAAAAACAAAAACAATAATTCCACTTGTAAGAAACGGACACAACTTGAGTACCATCTCAAGACTCCTATACAGGAAGAGCTGAGCTCAAGGGCAGGTCGTAGAGCGGAATCACCAGGGGCTCACCATTGAATTCTTTAGAGTAAAACCTTATTGAAGAACAATTTATTTCACTCTACATGAACACTTATTCTGAAATTCCAACCAATCTCACCCTCTTGCTTCTGTAAAGATGTATTTCTTTCTGTGGAACAATAGGTTTCACCAGACCAAAGATAGCTGTGCTGTGGCTGATGACCTGTGAGAAACCCTAGGGTAAAACCAAGTTAAACCTGTTACACAGAACTGCTCACAGCCTTTATTATGCTAAAGTATGTGTAATTACTCCATAGGGGAAGGTTTACAAGGAAATGGAAGCAGAGGAATTAATTTTCCGAGGAAAATACTCAAAGTCATCTCCAGACAACCTCTTTAGAAACCCAAGTAGTTATTCTAGGATTTAAACCTTGATACATCTGAGATTAACAAGATTTCAAATGGGAACGTTTATATTTGAAATTTCTAATTTTTAAAGTTTTTATAAGACCAAACACAGAGAGGGATTGATAGAGGGAACAGCTGTATACACAACTCCATATTCAATAGCTGTGGATAGTTTGCTAGCCTTTCTGCATCTATCACTCCCTTCCTCATTCTGCTTTTTATTGCTACATACGTTGAAGCAAATTTATCATCAGTAAGCATAAATGTCTATTGCTCTCACTTTTAGTGATGCAAAGGTCAATCCGTGGTTCAAATGGCTCTTGCCTGATCCTTTATTGACAAATTCCCATCAGTCCTGGGTCACTAATATTTCATTACTGGCAAAACAAAACAAAAAAACAGTGATTTTCTTCTATTGCTACCATTTCTTCTTTGCTTGTTAGCTGTAATTATTGTAGAAAGGCTCTTCCTTGTCATTAGGATTATTTTCCTACTTTGAAAAAATTCATGCAAAGTAGCTAGGAGAAAGTACTGTTCCTTTTATTTACCTTTTTATATAAAGGTGGTTGATGCTCTAGCTGTGTCCAAATACAGACCAGTAAATTTATGTTTTAAGTTTGTAGCCTGTATTTATTCCCTTGATTGCTCCCTTTCTGTGTGAGTTCATCATGAACTCACAGATTTTGTTTTTTAGTATTCTCCATGTCTCATTTGCTTGTTGGCAGTCTTTTGATGTTCAAATTGTACCAAGAAAAGCCATTTTTATTGCTGTTTTTTGTGCTCTTTTATTTTTGTGTACTTTTTAATTTTTTTAATTGGTGCATTGTCATACATCTTAATGGAGTCTTGTGCACTTTTAACATAACTTCTTTGTCTTTGTAGTGGTTTTGCTTTTATACCTGTCAGCTTTACCCAGGCTTACCTTCTGCCTTTCCTGCCCTAGTTTCGGTTCAGCCATCTCCCACCCCACCCTCCACCCCTGCCCAAGGAGCTCTGATTCCATTTATTTGGCAACGGTATTATGAGAACTTCTAGGAACAGAGGGTGTTTACTGCTTTTAAGTGTTCTGTGCTACCCATAAGGAACCTTTTAAAAAAATTGCTATTGGCTTTTAGTTTAACATTTTTGGGTTTTTAGGCAAAATAAGAAAATACACATACATATGTACGTTTTTCTGTCTTACATGAAAACAGCATGTTGTACTCAGTGTAGTATTACTTTTTGTTGTTGTTTCATTTACCTCCATCTCTGGTATCATTCCACTTTCATACATGAAGCTTTTCTTCACTTGAATTTATAGTTTGCTAGCACTGGTTTTTATGAATATAGATTGATCATAATTTATTCAGCCAGCCCCTCTACATGGACATTTGGTATTATTTCTATATTTGACTATTGCTAATAATGCCACAGTGAAAAACCTTGCACATAAATAGTTTAGTGGGGTCTTTTTGTTTGTTTGTCTATGTTTTGTAGTATAACTGGGTAGGATTGCCAGAAACAGTGGTGGAGTCAATTGATATTTGCTTATACAATTGTTTTGCTAGATAGATCCAGATTCCCTTCCTTGGTGGTTGTTCTATTTTGAATTCCTATCATCAAAATATGAGCAAACTGTTTCTTAGCTACAGCGTCAGGACCCCGTGTTGTCAGAAGAAATCTGGTGATCTCATGGGTCTGAAACAGTATCTCAGTGACCTTTGAATCTCCCCTTGTTGAGAATGCTCTTGGGCATATTTTTTAACCTATAAGGAGTACTTGCATGTCTTATCTATGGAAAACTGTTCTTAAGTTTAGAAAAAGAAGAGTTTAATAGAGAAGAGGGAACAGGTATGTTTAAGAGGATGGTGCCTTCTTAAACTTTCATGTGATGCCTTCTCTTTTTCAGTTACCGAAAGAAGAGTTAAAAGAAAAAAAACAGATGCCTTCAGTTTAGACCAGACTTGAAATAAATGAAGACTAGATAAAGGTTTCCCAAGCTCTGGAGAGCACCAGGCTTAAAGAGCAAGATTCCTTGGGTATAATTACCCAGTGCCTCCTCTTTTTTCTTTTTCTTAATCATTATCTCTTTTTCATAGAATTGTTGAGTTGGAAAGCAGGACAGAACCTTTAAATATCTAGAATCTACTAGTTATTTTTATAGCTAACCCAGAGTGGTGATCAGCTTCTTAGTGCTACCCCTTCCCCTCTTCCATGTGGGTCCACTGATAAAAGTAACCCGTTTTGTGTGGTTCTTCATGGGGTACGTAAGAAGCAAGAAAGAAAAACGCATCTCTTTACTTAGATGGTAATAATTCCCTTTTGTATTTTTTACAAATTCCTATCTTTTGATGCATATGAGCCATTAAGAATGCCTTTCCCCCAATTCTGAAGGCCTAGATATTTCTGCAGGCTACTTATATTTGTCTTGACATATAATTTATTCTTTATTCAAGAGGATTAGGTCAGTGAAATCTGTTTATTGCTTTTCAATGCATTGATTGTTTCATGCTATTAAATGTCAGGAATAATGAAGAACATTTTGCCTTCTTTCAGCTTTACAAATATAATAAAAATAAATGCTAGTTAAGCAAACTGCAAAAGGCTGGATTTGGATGTAGTCATTACAGGCTAGAAAATGATGGCCTAGTTGAGAATGTAAGATATAGGGAAAGAAAACTCTGCAATGTAATGTAGAGAATGACAAACATTAAAAATGCTGCTAATCTGGGTGTGGTGGCTTGTGCTTATAATTCCAGTTCTTGGGAGGCTGAGACAAGAAGATGAAAGGTTCATGGCCAGTCTCAGCACTTTAGCAAGACCCTCAAGAACTTAGCAAGACCCTGTTTCTAAGTAAATGAATAAATAAATAAATAAATGAATAAATATATTTAAAAGTGCTTGGGATGAAGCCAGACGTGGTGGCACATGCTTGTAATCCCCGCACTTGGGAGGCAGAGACAGGAGGATCGCGCAGGTTCGAAGCTGGCTTCGTTGGCTTAAGAGACCCTGTTTCCAAAATAAAAATACAAAATAGGTCTGGGAGTGTACCCCAGAGAAGCATTTCCAGGAACCCCAGCACCACCAAAAAAAAAAAAAAAAAAAAGTGCTTGGGATGTAGCTCAGAGGTAGAATGTCCCTGCATCCCCACTACCAAGTAAAAATAAAAAGGTGCTAAATTAGTAGCAATAAATTCAGAGCAATATAAGAGGCCACTAAGTAGAAAATGCAGGCTAAGGAGGAAGTTCTTTGTATCTCAAATGCAGCTGCATAACATATTTCATCTACGTGAGCCTTAGTTTCTCATGTGCAAATGGATTATAAACAGTATTTTCATAGTATTCCATGAGGCATCAATAGGAAGAGCTTACATATACCTTGCAGTGAAAGCGCAATAAATATTAGCCACAGCTATTAAGGTGGCTCAGAGAAGTTAAAAAAGAAATGGGGGAGGAGGGACCTGAGAGAAATGATTGGACTCAGTCATTAGCACGTCTCAGGTGACTTTCCATAGGGCAGTTTCCGCCATCTGGGAAGGCAGGAAGGCAAAGTGCAGCAGGTTAAGGGGTAAATCGGCAATAAATACCTGCCATGCAGAAATCAATAGGAGAGAAATCAATGAAGCCAAAGAAGTTCATCCATTTGAGGCACTGGAGAGTGAAAATAAAATAATAAAGGGAAATGGTAAAATGATAAAAAAGAGGTTTTCTCTCTTTTTAGGAAAGAAGGATGCTAGAAACCAGAGGCCTTGGACAGACAGATTGGAGCAGGCAGGGTTTGGGGAGTCTGAGGATGCTGTAAGTTAATGCCATAGGGTTAGAGGGAAGGATACCCGTTCTTAAGAGCAGTGCACCATCAGATTTATATCCTGCTGGATCAAGGGCATTTTCTTACTAGACAAAGTAGCTTCCCCCCTGTATCTTAAGCTGAAGGACCGAGGAGAATTATGTGACCCCGGGTAAGGGTTGCACCAAGCTGTGACATTAGTGAATGAAGTCGCAGGACCTTCACATGTGTTTAGCTGTCATTTGAACAAATGGTCTTAAGTACAGATTAGGCCCCATACGATCTGCTGCGGGGAATGTAACTGGTATCCCTGTATTCACTGAGAGGTTCAGTGGGGAAGATCTACGAATGGTAAAGATCAGCTGTGACTGCCCATGCCAATAGAAATGTATTTAAGTAATAGAGAAGTAATCTGTCTGGTTTCTGGCTTCCACAACGAACCAAGAATATAAAGCTTTATGTGTCCTTTTTGAAAACACTTTTTTTCTGCCCTTATGAATAGTTTGAGAGGCTTGCATTTTTGTTTTCTTTAATATCAAAGCCCATTTTAAAAGCTATTAGAAAATGCATCAGCAAGCCGCTGTCCATTCTTTCAGGCTGCTGTGGTGAGTCAAAACAAATCCTAACAATTGCGTTAAACTCTATAATACGCTCAGTGAAGTGAGTAAAACAAAGTTGATACAAAAGGTCCAGAGGATCCTGGTGACCATCATCATAACAGAGAGGAAACAGTCAGACATCGTGAAGAATGTAAGACCCTGAGAATCAGAGTGTACGCACAATTCCAGTTCACCACTGGGGGATTTTTTCTTTTAAACTTATATCATTATTGGTTTCCTCACCTATAAAATGGAAAGAGTTACCTGCAACCTCTAGGAATTCACAGTAATGAAAGAAGATGAACACAAAGTACAACACACATTACTTCTTAATGTAAAGAACAGGACGACTGCGGACCCTTATGTCTACTGTTTCTACTGCTTTATTGACTTCTTTACTTTTTACTCTCCACTCAATCTGAATGTGCAAATCCCATTGGTGCATCCCAAACCCACATTTTATAAGTGGTGCTGGTACCCCATTGAGGGCAGACACCCTGCCTGCCAGCAAGCCTGGGTCAGTTCTCTCTGGCTCTGGGCTGGGTGACCATTCCTCAGCATAGACGTCTTGGATAGAGTAGCTGGCTTATGCACACAGATGTGCCGTGCCCTTCCCCATAATATACATATCCAGTTTTAAGGAAGCCATATTCAGGAAGTTGCACAGAAGAAGTGAGAAAGACAGAAAAAAGGGAGATTTAAACCCCCCCCATTGAGCCGGGCATGGTGGTGCATGCTTGTAATCCCCGTGCTTGGGAGGCTGAGACAGGAGGATCGCGCAGGTTCGAAGCCAGCCTCAGCTGCTTAGTGAGGCTCTCAGCATCTTAGTGAGACCCTGTTTCCAAATAAAATATAAAATGGGCTGGGAGTATAATCCGGACGTAGAAAGCCTCTGGGTTCCACCCCCAGTACCACCAAAAATAAAAATAAAAATAAAAATAAAAATAAAAAATGAAACCCCCCATTTATTCATACACCTGAGTTATACAATTAGAGAAATGGCTTAGGAACCCACCCATGTGACAAATTGCTGCTCTCTCTTTTCTTGTCTGAACATGGGTATTTGGACTTGCATATACATATAAGAAAATACTCCTAGGTACCTTGGCTGGTGCAAGCAAACAGATAGCAAACAAAAAACATTGGAAACACTTAGCAACTGAACTCATAAATCCACAAGGTTATTTTGCACACGTCCCAGCTTTAAATCAAAATCATATTTCCATCATTATAGGCAGGTCCATCTACTGAAAAAATTTAGAAAAACCAAGAAGTAAAAAAAGACTTAAATTTTTTTGTAAGCCTCCCTTCAAGTCTGTTTGAATGTCTAATCTGGTCCCTTATGTTCTAATAGAAGCCTAACCCTTAAATGTTTTCCCTCATTTTCGAAGATGGCTTTGCTAAATTTCCCTGCCACCCAGAGTAGATCTTTGCCTGAGAAAACTCATCTGCCAAACGACATTCCTGTGGAGATATACTGCCAAGCCAGGAATAAAAAAATAGTAAACATTAGAAGATTTTTTTTTTTTTTTTGCTACTGCTAAAGCCCCAGAAGCAACAGTCTTATCTCAAAGTCTGAAACACAACCAAATTAATCTGATTTGCATGTCATTTGAGCAGAGAATGGGTTTGGATAGTGCTGTATCATCTCAAGTAAAAATTAGATTAACAATGTGTTTATTATGGGCCAATAAAAGAGAGAATGTTAAAATAATTTTAAAGTTAAAAGAGGGAAAGAAATAAAAATAGATTTTCCTTTAAATAAAAAGTAGCGATTATACCATCACAATGATATAATACATTATAAAAATATATAGCCTAACTTGATAAAGTAATAGGGCTTGAGAGTCTTCCTTTTTCTGGAACAGAAAATAAATTTGGGTCTTAAACCCTCTCATAGATCTATTAAGGCCATGAAAATATTCATTGGTCACTGCACGCACAGCTTAAAATAAGCCAAGGAGATGAATGACTGATGAGATCCATACACATTTTACTTGGTGCTGTGCTTTCCGACAGGTTTAATTTATGTTGAGCCCTATGGGAAATACTGACTGTCAAAAGACACATTTTTGAGTCCATCATGCCTTTTATCAAGGTTATCACTTAAGAAAGTAGTCTGCCTGTTACATCAATATTTTATACAAACACAGGTTATTTCTAGTGACAAAAAGAACTTCAGTAACTAAACCTGAGCTTCTTTTTGATCTTATTTATTGGAGAAATGATTAGTCTTCTATCCAGTTTCAGTTTTTTCCCTCCACTTATAAATCGTTCAAAATGATCACTTCTTACCATATTCCCGATTGATTCCCACGGTCAACCTCTCCATTCCTCCACACTCTCCCTCCCTCACACCAAAAATAAACAATGCACTATACTAAGTAAATCGCACTCTTCATTGGTTAAAAAAAAAAAAAAAAAACTAAACTGAATCATAAAAAATACCTGGGCTTAGAACCCTGGATGCACTTATTCCAAGAAAGAGGGCATGAGGATTAGTCATACTCAGTGGTATGACTTAAACTCAGATAACACTGTGCCACTCTGCTTGGTTTTATTGCTATAAACAACATGATTGTAAAGTCCTTGGCAGCCTGAATAAATGAGAGAATGGACTTCACTTGCAATGGACAAGTGCCAGTGTCACGCTATAACAAAAGCATGCGGGGTGAGATACATGTTAGATCAGCCTTGTATGGAAAAGACAGTCTGCCACCCCAGAGCTCCCACCTTGTTGGGCAAGACATGGGCTAAATTTCGGCCTCACGTTGCTCCTTGGCTATCACCCTTGTTCAATAAACAATATTCATAATATATATGGGGACCTTATTTAGGGAACCAAAATGATGTTTGCTCCTCTTTAGCCATGCTACTTGGGAAATCACTTGGATTCTCCAAATCAAATCGCTCCACAGTAGAACAGTAAAGACAACATGAGAAAAGGTATTTAACGTGAATAGCACAATGCTCAAAATAGGTTTTCTCCTAACTTTTCTTTCTGGTGCCATGGTATGGACCCAGTGCATTGCACAAACCAACCTCAAGCTGTACCACTGGGCTATAATTCCAGCCCTCTTAAATTTGAATGAACAAAACTATTAGATTTAACCATATAAAGTTGTCATGTTTAAAAAATAAAAATAATTGACTACAGACAGCTGCATATGGCTCAACCTAATAGATTTTTATGGATAAATCACTGGAAAATATTTTATTTTAATAAAGCCTAAAAGATCCTCAAATTGCACAGAAAATATGTGTTTAGCTATTTCTGATTTGAAATTATTTATGGAATTATTACTAAAAATAAAATAAAATGAAAACTGCTTGGGGTAATTGCCTGTTTTCTATTTGCCTTTTGTTTCCCTCGATTTAATTCTAGTCTAAAATGATCTATAAGTCATAAGCATATGATAACTCCTTGTATTATTATCATGTTTTTAATTGGACTAACATTGGCAGTTAACATCTTGGCTAGATAAAGAGAAGTCATAAATTTGCCATATTTTTTCTTATTTCTCTTTTTTAATTCCAAACTTCAGAAGATTCCCAGCAGCTTTTTCTATTCGTTATTAAATTTCACATCTTCACTATTTCTTTTGAGATAATGTCCTTCAAGTTCTCAAAGACCAATTGTTATCTCAGTTTTTTTCTTCTCAGCAGCAAGATTTGAACTCATACCTCCAGCAGTGACAGATTAGCCTATTAATTCCTTGTACTTCCTTGGCTGTCTCCCCAGTTTTGCACATTCAGAATGATCCGTGGTATTGAAATTTTCTGCATTATTCAGCATTGGCAATCCGTCATGTGAGCAAATTATATATCTAGTCTCCCATCAGTCCAAATGTGTTTAGATAATGAAGCTTCCCCCAAAGCTTCAGTCATTTCAAAACCATGTTAAAGAAAGGTGCATAATTCTCAACTCAGACAGGAAATACAAAGAGAAGACTTCTTATCAGTGAATATAGGAAAACTACCAAAATAATGGCATGGATGTATTTAGAGAAGAACAAATCTCATCTTAGAGATCAGAGTCCTGTGAAAACTCTTAGAGAGGTTTGTCACATCTGTGGTTTTCTGCCTCAACCCTCTTTCTCCACTAGGCATTCTCAGTAATTATATTTTTTAAAAACCTGAGCACTTTTGCCAGTTATATAGAATGATTTTACATCCCTGTTTCCTCAGTATAGTCTGGTTTATTCTTGTTCAGTAGCCTATATGGTTATTACCCCCTTTCAACTCCCAAAATTATTCTGATATAGATGATATAAAAGTATATATAAAATTTCTCTTTCTTTAAAAACTAAATTGTTACTTTCTTTCTTAGGAGTATATAGAGAAGTAAAAGTGACAGAGTATGTGTAACCAAAGTAGATTGGATGCTTTCAATTAAATAGATCTCTGTATTATTAACAGGTCATATAAATAAGCTTAACATAAGAAAACAGTATTTATAATAATACTTTAACAATTCTCTCAGATATTCTTAATGAAGGTAGCAAGGCAGAATGTTCTTATTCCTTAGGCACTACTAAGATAACAAGTAATGAGTAATGCATATCACAGTTCAATTAGCCACTAAAGTAAATTCCTTCAATTAAAACTTTCCCTCTCTTCCCCCTACTGATTTGATATTTACATCATCTCTCTAATAACCCCAGCAAGTGACTTCTAACCTCTGTTTGAATATTAATAGTCATATAAAACAGGATTTCTGGAATTCTCCAAGGCAAATCTAATTTCTAAAACATTCTTTTTCTGAATCGAGTAGAAATCTACTTTCCTGTAGCTTCTATTTATTATAAAAATTTGAAATTATCTTTCTACAAGGCAGTCTTTAGAAGTTCAAAGTGCTGAATCAGATCCTTCAGTAATTATTCTTTCTGCCTAAATATTTCCTTCTGACTTTTAGTTTGTTTCCCATAATTCTGTTTTGTTGTGTTTTGCTTTTCAGTGTCTCTGGATAATATTGTTTGTTGATGCATCTCCTATAATGTGGTACTCGGATGCGTACATGATTTTATAACGCTGAAGTGACATGTTTGTATCCTCCAGGGGATGTGAAGTATTTGTAATACATAAAATCAGCTCGTAGGTAATGCTGTTTTCTCAACCTCCATGCTGAAAATTTCATATGGATTATTAGTCAGCACTCATTTTATGAGCTACTTAGGGCAATGTCCTTATTATCAAAAGAGGAGACTGAGCTGAGGGAAATTAGGTACAATGCCAGAGAACAATTATACAAAAAATTAAGTAAATTATGGGGCTTAATCTAGATCTGCCTGACTCCATAGCTTGACTCTTGGCTATTCTAAATATGTACCCAAGCTTTTATTTTAGAAAGAAATATATTCCAATTAAGTTTCTAAACATTAGAATTATTGAAGATTGCTTTGTGAAATTCTTTTGGGCAAAAAGCTTTAAAAGATGTAAATTATTTCATGTTATACATTGAATATAATTTGTATCTTTTTATCACCTGTATCAGTGCAGGGATCAAGAAAGGAGTCAGAGGCAGATCACTGAACATCTTCCAGAATATGGATATTGATAAAAAAAAACTTTTAACTATGTACTACCTTGTATTACTCAAGTCTCAATAACAGTGTATAAGCATTCCTCTTCCCCACATCTTCACCAGCACTTATTATTTTTTCCTGATGATTGCCATTCTAATTGGAGTTTGAATCTCAGCATAGCTTTGGTTTGCCTTGCTAATGATGTATATTATATATAACATATATATTATATTATATATATTATATATTATATATTATATATTATATATATATATCTTACCTTATTGCCATTGTCTTATTCACATCCCTCATGAATATTTGTCACAGTGCAGGGATCAAGAAAGGAGTCAGAGGCAGGTCACTGAACATCTTCCAGAATATGGATATTGATAAAAAAAAACTTTTAAATATGTACTACCTTGTATTACTCAAGTCTCAATAACAGTGTATAAGCATTCCTCTTTCCCACATCTTCACCAGCACTTATTATTTTTTCCTGATGATTGCCATTCTAATTGGAGTTTGAATCTCAGCATAGCTTTGGTTTGCCTTGCTAATGATGTATATTATATATAACATATATATTATATTATATATATTATATTATATATTATATATTATATATTATATATTATATATTATATATTATATATTATATATATATCTTACCTTATTGCCATTGTCTTATTCACATCCCTCATGAATATTTGTCACAGTGCAGGGATCAAGAAAGGAGTCAGAGGCAGATCACTGAACATCTTCCAGAATATGGATATTGATAAAAAAAAACTTTTAAATATGTACTACCTTGTATTACTCAAGCTATGGAGATTATGTCTACATTTTATTTTATTTCATTTAAACATTATTTTAAAAAACTTTAGTATAACACTCATGCATTGTTTCTTCTGAATTTTGATATTTTTAATAATTCTTATGTTCATTCCTCCATTCATTCACCTACACCCCATGCAACACAAACAAGCAAACAAACACACCAGAACATGAACCAAGAAATAATTTGCTACATTTGCATAGTGAGAAGATTATTTGAGCTGGTCAGAGTGGTGAACACCTGTAATTTCAGTACTTGGGAGGCAGATAGAGAAGGATCACTGATTTGAGGCCAGACTCAGCAACCTAGTAAGACCATGTTTCCAAATAAAATATAAAAAGAACTGGGAGTAAAGCTCAGTGGTAAAGCACTCTTGGTTTTTATCCCTTGTCATACACACACACACACACACACACATTCACACAAAAATAGATGATTTGTTGTTATTTCATTGCCACTTGTTTGTCTTAATTTTCTAAATCTCAGGTTTCTTATATAATTGTGATGAGAAAATATATGTGGCTAAATATTGGGGCTGTGGAGGGAGTAAAGAAAGAATAATCATTAAATGTTGTTCTCGGCTCTGATCAGAAGTCTCTGCATGCCATTGAATATTTTGACAGAACAACTTATTTTATACTTTGATTGGTGCAGTGTAACTATACATCACAGTGAGAATCAAAGCGAACCAAGCATACCTGCTCCCATCACCTGGCAGATTTGCCTCCAAATCCCATCCTGCTCACTCCCCTTTCTTCCCTCTCCTTACAGGTGGATGTGGTTGGTTGCAAAACTTTCATGTATGAACATGACTTATCTGAACTGTTCCCTGCCTTGATCTTCATTTTTACCCTCCCCAACTTCCTTCTACCATTCAACTGCTTTTTAATCCTCATTTCACTGAAGTTCCTTTTATTTCCAGTTTTCTTCTAGCTTTCACATATGACAGAACATATGACCTTTGACATTTGGAGGCTGCCTGGTGTCAGCATAAAGTTCTCCAGGTTCATCCATTTTCCTAAAAATGATAATTTGCTGTTTCATGGCTAAGGAAAATTTTTGTTGTGTGTATACAGCTCATTTTCTGTATCCATTAATCTATGGACAGACACCTAGGTTGGTTCCATAATCAGCTATTGTGAATGATGCTGCTATAAACATGGGTATGCATTTGCCACTGCATTATTCTAACTAATTTTTTTGGAATTAGTTAATACCAAGGATTGGTATGGCTGGGTCATATGGTAATACTATTTACAGTCTTTTGAAGAATAGTGGTTTCAATAATGTACAGTCTCACTAACAGTGTATAAGCGTTCCTCTTTCCCACATCTTCACCAACACTTATTATTTTTTCTTGATGATTGCCATTCTAATTGGAGTTTGAATTTCAGCATAGCTTTGATTTGCCTTGCTAATGATGTTGTACATTTTTTCATACATTTATTAGTCATTTGTATTTTCTTTTTTGAAAAACTGACAAGAAAATTTATGAGATGTGATTTGATTTGTTTTTCAAGGTTAATTCTATGTCAAAGGTTCTCAAACTTCAGCACACACCAGAATCACCTGTAGGCTTGCAGAAACACAGAATATTAGTCCTTATCCTTCTTCTGATTCAATAGGTTCAGCATTTGGCCCAAGAATCTGCAATTCTAACAAGTTACTGCTGCTCAGGGCATAGTACTTGGAAAATCACTAAGAAAATGCAGAGAAAGCTTGTGTGTAGGCTCTTGGGATACTGATAAAGATTGAGCACCTGCTGTAAGACAGGGGCAATGGAAAGGATTCGAGATGGCCACAGACTGGTGACTGACCCACTATAGAAAAGAGAGAGAGGACAGAGACAAAACTGTCTTCAAGGCTGATAAATGGGATGAAGTGATGCTGATATAGTTACAAGTAGTAAAGGGAGAAGAGGCTGTGGTTCATAGATAACTTCAGATTTGAAAGAGTTGAGAGTTAGAGGTTACAGGACCATTAGATGTCTAGCTACATGGTGGAGGTGACCATGTGGTACTGGTCTCATGAAAGACTAACTTTCTGGCTTTGGAGGTAGAAATGAAAGGCACTTCTTTTTTTCTCCTCCAAATAAGCAAGCCTCTATATGCATCACATGGTCCCTTGATATGCAGACCAAACACTAGAAAGCTTAGGGCCCCGACACTTCTTTCAGAGACAATAAAGAGTCATGGTTAACTAATTTTGCCAAACAGAAAGGCTTAAACCAGTAATCTCAGAATGGGATGTAGTGGGAGGCGAAAGAGTAGAGAGATTCTGTGGTTTCTTATTTCTTATCATCAGGAGAGTAAGAAACTTTCTGTGAGTCACATCAAACACAACTGTAGCACTACAGTGGCTGATTTTCCTGCTGCACCCAACTTCCATGAATAAAGAACCACTGGAACTTGCCTTTTATGGAAACCAGAGTCCAGTCCTATGTCTTATTAAAGGTGGTCAGGCCAGGCATGGTGGTACATACTTGTAATCCTGCATTCAGGAGGCTGTGACAGGAGGATCAGGATTCACTGACATTCTCAGTTACCTAGTGAAGCCCTTTGCTACATAATGAGACCCTGTTTCAAAATTTTTAAAAAGACTAATAAAATAGGGCTCAGAGGTACAATGCCTTTGGGTTGCATCCTAGTACTGCAAAAAAGAAAATGGTCAGACTTCGCAGATACATACAGTGGACTTCTCTTTCCTTCCCTTCCCCTCTTTTTTTCTTCCCTTCCCTTCCCTTCTCTTATACAATCTTCCATTTTCAATACTAACTTCTAAATTTTTAATGTGTCTAGTTTTTTCACATCTTAAACATTCAGCTTTACAAAAATTAATTTCTAATTTAAAATATACCTCCCAAATAGAAAAACAAACCTAAACATAATAAAGGTATGTAATTTAATTTGCTAAATCTCTATTCTTTTTAAAACGATTCCACTGAAATTTCCAGAAAGTCCAGATGGGTCTGGAGCAGATCTCAGTCCTCATAGATGAGGGATAGGTCTCAAGTTTTGGTTTCTGAAGTTAAACTTGATGTTATTGTAGGAAATTTAGGACACCCAATTCTAACAGTTCAAATTTTTATCAAAGCTGAAAAACATTTTGGTAAAAACATTTTGAAAAGTCCAAAGTGATGATTACATCAGCAGATAGCTCTTGCTATGTCCCATATGGACTGAACTCAGAGTCCCACAGTTACGTGCTGAAATTTGACTCTGCCATAGCTGCAAGTGATGCTGGGAGAGCAGCTCCTTCTTGTGCAGCCACGTGTGCTCCCACTTAAAAACTGGTGGAGAAGAGGCTATAACAACTGAGCAGACAACTGTACTCAGCAGGGTGGAGTGATCAAGGGAAGAGGCTACCAGGTAAAGCACAGCAGTTTCCATTGCAGATACTCTGTGGAATGTGGCTTGGAGGAAGAATGTGGAGATGAGGAAATCGAATGGAAAAAAGGAAAGGCTTTAAGTTGGATGGTGTGGCATCCCTTTGTGATGTTCGTTCCTTTTCTGATCTGGCATCCCCAGCTGGTGTGGGATTGGGAATCATTACTCTCTAAAATAAATGGCTCTTCCCTTAGCAGTAGGTTATGCATAAATCATACACTTCACTCTCATGAGGCATAAAACTTTTCAGAAAGGTCACTTTAAAAAGTAGCCATTATAACCTGACAAAGGTCACCACGTAAGATAGTCTAATCTAACTAAGGAGCGTTCATTTGCCTCTAATAAATACTACCTCACTGAGTTGTCTCTTGGAGGCAAAATTATGAGTTTAGACATGCTGGCTGTTTACTTAATGAATCAAACTAAAATATAGTAGATGGACCATAAAGGGTAATTAATATTATGTAGCAGAATCATTTTGCTTGCCTCTCATCTCTCTCACATAGTTTGAAACTTAGTTTATGTTTGTGTGGATGTGTTTGTTCCTAGTCTATGTCTGTGCATGTGTGTATGTAAAATGGGGCTAATAATATTGTGCAAAATTGTGGAATGCATTGAAAAGAATGTTTATGAAGTTCTTAGTAAATTATATGGTAATAGTAAGGACCTAATAAATGCAATAGAGACTGAAAGAATAAAGAAGTGGAGGAAGAGGAAAGAACTTGGGAGAGAAATAATATCTATGTGTCTAAGTAATAGATGTGTTTAAGAGTAATAAGATCACTTTTTTCTTCATCTTCTTTCTCTTCCCCTCCCCCTCCCTCTCATCCTCCTCCTCTTCCTTTATCCCTCCTACTTCTCTTACTTCTCCTCCTCCTCCTTCTTCCTCCTCCTCCTCCTCCTCCTCCTCCTCCTCCTCCTCCTCCTCAATTTTCCTCTCTTTCTTAATACCATGAAAATATCTAAAGATCAACACTGAGAGTAAATTATGAAAAAGGCACTTCAGATTAAATATTGTGGATTTATAACAGCTAGAGAAAGGCAGAAAATATTACTGATCAGTAAAAGAATAAATCTATATAGCCAAATAAGAAAATTTAGGACATAGAATGATAAGGTCTGGGAATCCTGGAGGACATGAATAAATAATTATCACGGAAGGAGGAAACTGAAAATTGTGAGCCAAAGAAAATGGAAAGAGTTTGGATGCAATCAGGCAAAATATAAGGAGGCAGAAAAGATCTGGATAGAAAAAAATCGAAGCAATACAATAGAAAAAAATTTTGTCATAATTTGAAGAATGAATTGTAAGAGGACTCAAGGATATTTTAATAATAAATCATATCAAAGAGAGAACTCACAATTTCAGTGCCTTTGCCAAGCCTTTTGTGTGTGTGTGTGTGTGTGTGTGTGTGTGTGGTACCAGGGATGGAAACCAGGGGCATTCTATCTCCGAGCTATGCCCCCTCAGCCCTATTTTTTTAGACTTTTTTGATTTTTAAAACAGGGTCTCACTGACTTGTGAAGAACCTCACTAAGTAGCTGAGGCTGTTCGCGAACTGTGAACCTCCGGTCTCTGCCTTTCGAATGCTAAGGTTACATGTGTGTGCCGCCATGCCTGGCTCTGCTGAGCTGTTTAAATCACTCAGAAAAAGAAAATGCAGCCAGGTACTGTGGTAGCAGTTCTTAGGAAGTTAGAACAGGAAGATCACAGGTTCAAGTCCAGCTCTTGATAATTTAACTAAGCCAGCTCATGGTAACTTAATGAGACTATGTTTCAGAAACAAAAATAAAACGGGGTGGGTGTAGCTCAGAGATAGAACCCTGCTGAATTCAACCCCTAGTGCACCCACACACACACACACACGACAAATACTAATATTTATGCCATCATTAAAAATTAGTATTTTGAATAATAAAAACATTTAAACATAAAACATTGGGATTTCAAAAATTGAACAATATAAAATTATTTTATTTCTCTCTTAGTTAAAACTTTTAGGTGGCCATAGCGTATATATTTATACCACATATGTAAATCACTATATATATATATATATATGAATAATTTAAAAGAAGAGACAGAAAAGTCACACCATAATTAATAGATATCTAGTTACTATTAAAATAGAACTCTTCAGGCATCTCCCTCATTTACATTTAGAGATTTGAGCATTTTGTTTTGGCTTGGATGCTCTTTTTGTTTTGTTTGTGCTTACTTGCTTATCTTGTTTTGTCCTGATTTTGCCTTTAAGGTAGGCAAAACTAAATGTTCAGCCATCTTCACACAGGCATTCTTTTTTTGTTTTGTTTTGTTTTGTTTTGTTTAAACTTTAACTCGATTATTTTAGTGGTTTTGAAGTATTACAGTACTTAAAATTACTGTAGAGGTCTGTATACACAAACCGATGCAAGTTTTATATCAGATTTAGGAAAATATCAAGGCTAATTTAACTCTAAGGAGTCTTTAGCTTCCTGTCTTGATATCATAATCTACTGTAGGCTGCTACTCTCACATGGTTTGGAAAGAACTCTGAAAATAATATTTAAAAATCGATGCCTACCTTATAAAATAATTTTTAGGTTATAGGCCATTTAGTTTTTGAGATTCTAAAGGGAGCAATCCCGTTTTTCTATAACTGTTAAAGAAATTAGAAACAAAAAGAGAAACCATTTCTTGCATGAAAGATTTAACATAAATTCAGAGCAGAGCTATCAGATTAGAGAATAATATTTTAGAATAGTTGAAAATGCCGGGATTTTAAAATGCTGAACTGTGTCTGCCCTTAAAAAACATGAAAAGAGAGAAAGAAGACGACTGACATTACAATCTTACTACAAGCTCTTGGCCACACAAACGTTAGGCTTCCCGGTCGATTCTGAAATTTGTCATTTAATGTAAATGCGTGTCAGAGTAAATTAGTGTAGATGGACATCATGTCGATCCAGGGGAGACTGGCAAAGGACTCATTGCTAATCCAGTAAGTTTGAAAACACTAGTTATTTTGTTAGAGCCTGTTGTTTTGGTGTAATTCAGCAACAGTTTAGCGTTGATACCCACTGCTGGCCTTATGTTCCTGCATCTGCTGTGTGAAGAAAACATTTTTCCCTTAAAGTAGCATCCCCCATGCTAATTGTTTTTACTTGCAGTTCGTGTTAAGCATTAGCTGGGCAATTTCTCTTTCAATGCATGGAGGCGGAATCATTTGACTTTGGTGATGGCTTTCTTTTCAAGAGGATTCAGAGTCTGTAGCTCTAGGACACTGAGATCACCTTGCATCTGTAGCACTTGCCTCTATTAAATCTAACACAAACTGAATTTATACTGCACTAAATGAAGCAGCTGAACTGTGAAATACCCCATCGGTTGCCTCTTCCATCTACACGACACCAGTGTGACTGGCTAGGATGAAAAGTATTGATTACTTCTTTGTGTGTCATGAAGGCACCATTATCAAGACATTATCTGTGACATTCCTCTAAGTGCGTTTATATTTTGGTTTCTTGTTTTCTATATATTTAGAATATTTTTCAACTACCTCCCTTATCATTTCTCGCTTGACTGCTATTCTGTTTGGTGTCTTTATTTACAATCAGTTGAGAAAGTTCCCACAATATTGTTATAAATATCTAGCTTAATTCTTTTATGTTCAGATGTAATAGCAAATATTTCTTTCCCGTGAAATCTGTTGAGTCATTCTTTATTGCAGAGAATGTGGTCATTTTGGGTAAATGTTCCATATACTATTGGGAAAAAAAAAAAACTAAATTTTGCAAATGTTACAGGGTTCTGTATTTATCAATTAAATTATTTTTGTTAATTATGTTGTTCAGATATTTTCTCTGTCTGTTGTCTTTCAAAATCATTACCCTGTTCTATTAGAACATATGCATGCTAGGTATGTTATTATCCCTTAAAATTTTCCCAACCCCCATTTTTTTCCTCATTAGTATGTATTTTAATTTTTCATGTATTGTATTTTAAGGCAACATGGAAATATTATTACTGTTTTATGTTGTTGGTATTCATGTTGACTTACGTATATGTTTATTCTGTTCGTTTACAGTGTTTATTCCTATAGTTTCTCTCCCTATATATGGGATCATTTTCTTCTGTCTAAATAATTTTTTAGTTTTTATCTTTTTTAATTTTTTTCTTGCTTTCTTTTTTTAGGGGTATGGAGATTGAACCCACATTTTACCTCTGAGCTACACCCCAAAGCCTTATTTTATTTTATTTTATTTTATTTTATTTTATTTATTTTTGTTTTGAAATGGTCTCAGTAGTTTTTTGAGAATCCTGCTAAGTTGCTGAGGCTGTCCTCACATATGCAATCCGCCCATCTCAGCTTCCCATATACTGGAGTTACAGTCATGTGACATCATACCCTCCCTTATAATTTTTCTTTCACTGTCAGTTTGTGGTTGATAAATTCTTTTTGTTTATATGTCCTACCAATTATGTTCTGTAGGACTGTGTTGATTTCACCTCAGTTATTTGAAAGACAGTTGCACATGATGGGAGTTACTTTTAGTACTTTAACATGTCACTCATGTGTCTTCTGTAAAATTGTTTTTTTCTAAAATGACAGTTGTCACTCTTACTGTCTGCATTTTTAAAGATAATCATTTTCTTTTGTTCACTTTTATATTTGTATTGCATACATTTTAGGCTTTACAACTTCTATGATGATGTGAGAACATATGTATTTCCTTGTGTTTTACTTTGTAGACATTTGACATCATTAGTTTCAGGACTTTCTTCATGGCCAGGATTTCTACAAATATCACTAGCATCTTATTTTTTTTTACAAAGTTTTAATTATACTGCTTGGACTCTTTTACTCTTCTCAAATGTTTCATGTTCTTTTCAACATGTTTCAGATTACTTTCTCTTTTCTTAATCTACATATCATCGAATAATCTATATTCTAGTTCCTTAATAATCTCCTCTGTTTTTCATAGTTTTTCTGTTGAAATCATCTGTCATATTCATGATTTGAGTTATTCTACTGTTTCTATCTAGCGTTTTATTGGATTTTAAGAGATACTAATTTGATTGCAATCGTCTTTCCGTTTTGTCCCTTGCCATTCTTATTTTTATATCTATATCTCTAGCAATCAGAGATAGCAAAAAAATAAATAAAGTAAACTCTATGTCTGATTATGCTAATATCTAGATCACCTAAAGGGAATCTAATATGATTAATATTTGCTCTTTTGGATTTTAGTTGTTTGTTCTTGTTGGCCATTTTCTTTGAACATAAAAATATTACACAAGTCTTATTATTTATCTTTCCAGCCAAGGCTCACGTATTTTTCTTTTTTGGCAGACTGTTAAGACAAGAACTTTTCACTATGATCCAATTAGGACTTGAGATTCTTCTAATTTGAGTTAATTCTGTGTAAGGCCTAGTTTATTTCAGTGTTGTCCTGTTGCTAGAGTGCAGCCCATCATTTGTCTTGTGTGCACATACTTTCCCCATTGCTCCTTTTTTTGTGTGTTGGTCTTTTCGTTTGACTTTTGGCTCTGCTGCCAACCAGCACTCTGTTCTCTTGGCAATCACTCTTTTTTGGCACCGTTATCTCTTACTCCATAAACCTTAGAAATCAGCAAGTTATTTGAGGTTCAAAGCAATAATGAATTCCCTTGTTTTGTCTTCATTAGTTCTATGAAATATTTGAAGACTCTGATTCACCTTTTTCTGGTTGTTTTCTAGGCCCCTCAGCAATGCCCTGCTCTACCTTCCATAATATGTACAAATGCAGAGGCAGAGGCCAAGACCCAGCAGAACAACTTCTTTCTAGGAGTTTGGCCCTTCAAGGTTGACTTCCCTGGCTGCTCTCTGATGTTTTCTAACAATAATTTTAAAATAGAGCATTTATATTTAGCTTTTATAGATAGGCACTGGCCTGATTCAAACTACTATTATATACAGAAGTCATATATACTATTATATATACTATATACAGTCATATATGATAGTCATATATACTATCATATATACTATATATATACTATTATATACAGAAGTTCAATGTCTATTTCTGAGAGTTCTAAGAAAAATTATTTTTCACATGTATATAAAATCATTACAGTCAATTTTTTTGTGCTTTTGTTGGTGCATTATAGTCTCACATCATAAAGTACGTTATGTTCACAGGGACTTACATGTAGATGCTCTTGGTGCCACCCTCTCTATTTTCCTCTCTCATAAAACAGAGTACCCAGGTTGACACTGATATTTATTCACATGTATAATCATAGTCTATGGTAGTGTTTCTATTAATGAACCTAATTCTTCCTCCACCCCTACCCTTATATCTCTTTCTCGGCTCCCCTGAGGTTTCTCCTCATCATCTGGAGTCTCCCCTTTATCTCAATTACTTCCTATCCTGCACATATTAAAGAAAACATATGACCTTTCACTCTCTATAACTGGCTAGAATTCGATTGTGTATATTTCCCATAATTTTGTAATTCATTCATCTGTTGATGGATACCTAGGTTTTTTTCTATAGTTTGGCTATTGTAAATTGTGCTGTTATGAACATGGGTATGCATATATTACTATAGTTATATGGTCTCAACACCTTTGGAAAGAAACAGAGTAGTGGTATGGCCAGATCATATGAAGGATCCATTCCCAATTTTCTGTGAACTCTCCACACTGATCTTCATAGTGACTGGACTAGTTTGCAATCCTACCAACAATGTAAAAGAGTGAATATTTTACTACAGCCTTACAATACATTTTGTTAATACATTTTGTTACCTGACTTTTTATGATTGCAATTCTGATTGGGTTAGATGGAATCTCCCTAGTTTTTATTTGCATTTCCCTGATTACTAATGATGTTCTACACTTTTTCATGTATCATTGGTCATGTGTATTTCCTATTTTGTGAAATGTCTATTCAATTCAGTTGCCCATTTCTTAATTGGGTTATTTGTTTTTCTAGTGTAATGTTTTTAAAATTCTTTTTATATTCTAGATATTAGGCCTCTATCAGAGGGATAGTTGGTAAAGATCTCCCATTCTGTAGTCATTCTATTTAGACTCTTGTTGATTTCCTTTGATGAGCAGGTTTTTAGTTTGACGCCATCCCACTTACTAATTTTTGTTTTAGTTTCTTGAGTTTTAGTGGTCTGGGTGAGGAAGTTTTTACCTTTGCTTTTATGTCGTAGTGTTGAACCTGTCCCCTCCTCCAACAGCTTCATAGACTCTGGTCTAACTTCCAGGTCTTTGATCCATCTCAAGTTGAATTCTGTTCAGGGTGAGAGGTAAGGATTTCGTTCCATTTTTCTACAAATGGATAGCCAGTTTTTCTAGCACAATTTATTGAAAAGACTGTCTTTTCTCCAGCATATGTATTTAGCCTTTTTGACAAAGACCAATTGACTATAAGTGCCTTGTACTTTCTGTATCTTCTATTCTGTTCATTAGAGTCAATTTTTTAAGTCTTTTAAATAAACCATTTTGAATAGAATGAAAGGTCTTTGATCCTACATGCTTAAGCTATAGATAAAGACAATTGTTCATTTGAGATGAAAATAATTTTGTCAAAAACTTACTCTTATAAAAATGAATTTGAAAATTTAAAATGAAAATAAATTTGACAGATGTTATTTATATTACATAAGAAGTAACAATTAGTTTAACAAACAGGAGATAATCCAGTTATATTCTAGATAAATTCAAATAAAGGTAACAAAATTTTGATTGATCTAAAGATGCATTTATTTGGATGAGTCTGAAAAAAACATCTATCTTGTCACCTTGAATGTGTTTTGAAAGCAATTGAATGCCTTACTCTGGATCTTAAATGCTATTTCTTATTTAATAGAACCAGGACTTCATGGAGAAATGGTTATATCTAGTCTCCTGAACATATTATCATACCAGAAAGTAAGGAAACTTTGATGGACTATTAAGATCCCTTCCAAAGTCTTGAGCCATCAGGTAGGATAATTTCCACTATTAAACATCCACCAATATAAACATCAGTAGAATAATAACTATAATGTTTAAGTCTATATATTGGTGATGGTAAATATAAAAGCATTCAAAAAAGCTCATTGTCCTTTTTATAAGAAATAGGGAACAAACTCAATATTTTGAAAAATTGGCAGATAAAGAAAATAATTAAGTATTTTTGCTTGCAATTGGTATGTACATTGAACCTTAGAGTCACCAAATAGTTGTTGAAAGCAAAAGTTTTATTTTTCTATTATATTTCAGCTCATAAAAAACCAGTGGCAGGATCAGGATATCACTGTTCTGCAATCTAAAATAAAATTATTCATCTATGCCATTGTAAGGATGCCTAACATTTGAAAAGAAGACAAATGCCATTTTGTACTTCCTGATGAAAAAACACATAGTTAATTTTTTATAGAAGACAAAACAAACACATTACATACTGTCTGATAGAAAAACAATTTTTATAAAAAGAAAGCACACTATCTCATTCTGAAATCTTACTCAAATCTCATCAATCCTCTAAATGTGACTCAACCCTCAACACAGAGAAAACACACCAGAGTTACCTGCTAAGCAGCTTCAATCGGATGCCTCAGCAATATCTAAAGTGTGAGAAAGAGTATAGGAAAATATTCTGTTACAGCCCAAGTTTACAGGACAAGAGATAATATTTTTCTTTAGAAGAAAACTAAAGTAACCCGAGCAGACATTTGATATATTAAGGGGTTATTATTAAATTACTTGGGGTATAATTTGGCATATATTTATATAGATTCCTTAAATCCATACATATATGGATATATGTTAAAGATAAAATCATATATTTTGAATGTTTTTCAAAATAATTCATAATTAGAGGAATTGATAGAAATATAATAAAATAGGTTCTTAATTATTGAAACTAAGCAATGGAGCTTCATTATTGTATTATTTCAAAAGTACATGGATATATGTACTGTTACATGTTTACATGGATACATGCACTATTACATGATACATGTACCAAACAGTACATGGATACACATGTATTGTTAGAAGTCTGACACCATTATGTTAAGCAAAAGAAAATAAGTAATAGGTATTTAAGAAAATAATTATTTTTATTTTCTTGAATAAATAACTGCTCAATTTTTTAAAACAAGAAAGTGATCTCTCAAAATTCTTTCTTTGAAAGTCTGACATTTGTCATTAACAAGATGGTTTTAGAAAACAATACTTTGTGTTGTCTTGTGTAATCAATTTCAATAAGCATGGGCAATTCTTAATCAGAAGGAGGGAGAACCACTTAGACTTCTTTCCTACCACAAATAGTCTAATGGGGATCAATCACACCCAATTAAAACTCAAGGAATTATGAATCTTTAAT
Source organism: Muscardinus avellanarius (assembly GCF_963383645.1). Taxonomy (NCBI): domain Eukaryota; kingdom Metazoa; phylum Chordata; class Mammalia; order Rodentia; family Gliridae; genus Muscardinus; species Muscardinus avellanarius. The sequence continues at coordinate 16,470,251 of NC_137793.1, forward strand.
AGGCCTATCATGAGCTAATTCAGCTGTTAAGTCCTCTTTAGGTTCATGCTAGAGAGACTCTCAACCTGGAAATGAGCCATCTTCAAGACAGCGTTTTCAAAGACATTTTCTGATTTTTCTTTGAAACAAACACAAAAGAGCTTTGCAATTTGTAGCAGGATTAAAATTTTCATATATTTACTTGAATTTTTTAGCTCTACAACACTTGTATGATTCCACATTACATTAAGTAGAATAGTCTTGATTATCTAATGATTAGTCTAAATAAATACCTGAGTGACTTTTATATATCCCCTTCAATAACTTAACCTGGTGCTTTTTAGGCCCTCATTTGATCTATGGTTCATAGGAGAGCCTCCTATTTATTTAATTAAAAATAAAATTTGAGCAGTATAAATGATTTGAGCTTTCTTCATCTTTATCTCTGTAACATAATGGTCAAGGAACAGAACTTAGCATCAGGCCATCCAGTTTGACATTTTTCTAGGTAGGCAGTGTCAGAAACCTCTCCCTGTCTTTGTTTGTAAAATCATAAGAGTATTTTTGCATTTTGATGAGAAGTGTTGGATAATACATAAGAAACACTGTAGACAGTAACCAGTGCATAATGGCTTCTCAGTCCCAGCCTACTAGTAGCATGGCAAAGACCCAGAAATCTTTTCTTTCATGGCTGAGAAACATGATTTACAAGACCATACCACATTGGAGTGATGCCCTTTTTCATCTTCCCCCAGGGCAAATCAGTTTCTTACCCAGAATCTGTAGTGGAGTGAGTGTGTGTGTGTGTGTGTGTGTTATAGAAAGGATCAGAAGAGGTGAAACAAATGTATCCTGTTAGTTGCTGCTTTTCAAATATTCTGAGAGTGTGGATGTGGAAGAGGGAGAAAGGAAGGCTCTTGTCAGATTATTTTTTTGCAAGAGTATTTACTTCAATTTATTTTTAGATCTGATGAACATTTAAAGGCAACTTTTCCTGGTGTTAAGAAGAGCAGTCAAGGAGCCCTGCTGGAGACATTTGGCAAAACCCCAACCAAGAAGCCTCCTCTTCGCTGAAGTTTTCTCTGCATTGCTAATTTTATCCATGAATATCTATTTAGAAAAGATTGCTCTCCTCTAGCTTTTCTTTGCATTTTAGCTGTGGCATGTATTTTTGTAATATAATTATGCTTCTATAATGAGTATAAATTAAGTCATTAGAATACACAAACATAATGCATAATTAATTGATGTGATTATAATAAAGAACGAGCATACAGAATACATATTTGTATATAAGTGCATTGAACCACATAGGCACTGCAAACACTAGAGTTTAGTTAATGTAGAGTACAGAGTAGAAAACCCACTTATCAATGCCTGCAACCAGATATGAGATGTTGCTAATGGCATTTTATTCTCATTCTGATTCTATAAGTATAAAATATTAGCACTTTTGTAGGCACCTTATAATTTTAACACATTGCTAAAGCAGGTATAATGATCCTACACCATCAGGTAATATTCTTATGTTAGCTTGAGATTATCACCAGACTCCAAAACAGTTGGTAAATTTCTTGAGAACTCCATTCTAATGTTTTATATCAAGTCTAAATTACATTTGTTTTTCAAACAATTAACAACAAAAGATATTTTTTTTAACTTTTGAGTAAATTTCTACTTTGGAAAGCTAACAAATGCATTTCTTTTTTCTTTTATTTTTTCATTTTTATTGGTGCATTGTCGTCATATACCTTAATGGTATACAAGATGGCAGAGCCATACATGCACACATCACTAATTTAGCTCTTACCCAATTCTCACCCCATTTTCTCCCCCTTCCCTCTTTCTCTTGGTGATTGATTCTGATGTTTATGGATGTACATCATGTGTATTAGGGAATCTCCTTCTTCCCCCTTCCTATTCCCCTTAGTTATGTCAGCTTATTTGCTCATCTATGATTTCTCCTTTGTCTACAGTTCCTCCTATGACCCTTATTCTCCCTAGCTTCTGAATATTAGGGAGAACATCTGAATTTTTTTTTACTTTTTGTGACTAATCTTACTTAGCGTAATGTTCTTCAGTTCTATCCTTCATCCATCTATTCAGGACTCTAGGAGGTTCAGGGCAGTATGCCCACATGTTTGTAGACATGTACATATATGTAGCTTCAGCCTGAGGACCTGGGATCATAAGAGGAGACATAGCTAAAACAATATGTGCTTACTTTTTATGTTACTTTTTTCTTGTCCCAAAGCCTTAAAATATGATGCACTGCATGCATAACCTACTAAATTACAAGCAAATTCTGCTCTATAAGCACAAATAACTCTTTGAAAGCAGGTCATCAGACCATGTATTAGAGTTTCCTAAGCTCCAGTAACAGGACATATACTTAGGCAAATGAGACATTTCTATATTTTGACAGTGCTTAAAAGTTTTATGCAAGCAGTCACAGGCTTTGCATTTTTGCTTTTCTTACACCTTAAGTTGCAGTGTTTCTCATATGCCAAAGTGGAACAGCTCATTCTCTTAAGAAACCCGTTTAAGTTGCTCATCAGAAACGTGGAATACTTCAGTTTAATATGGAAAAACACACAAGTTGCTCATCAGAAATGTTGAATACTTTCCAAGTTTTTGCTAAGCTTCCTGATGTACTCTTTTTTTTTTCGAGATATAGCCACTGTTTACTGATAATAATCCTACAAAGTTGACTTATTTGAAGCTGCCTATTAGAAATAATTAGAACAATGGATATATGTGTGTGTGTGTGTGTGTGTGTGTGTGTGTGTGTGTGTATGCTTAGGCCCATTATTAGATGGCTGGCACCACATGAGCTCAATCATCCCCACCCCTGCCAGGTCTTTGCCAACATTTGCTGAAATGATCCCCCAAATCCACCCTGGAACTTATTTTCTCTACTACCCCAAACAAGGTGTTCCATCTTTCTGCCTCGCCTCTATTCTCTTAGCCCTTCTTGGTGGATTTTATATCACCTTGCCACCCTGGAACATGGTTCTCTCTCTCCATCTCTCACTTTTAGTTTAGCCACTGGTTTTAATAACCACTGTTATGAATTAGTGTTGATCAAAAATTTAGAAGTAATGGAAAGCTAAAGGTTATCATATACCATAGGGTCCCAGACAAATGATCGTGGTGTGTGTTAAGGATTGGTGTGTATTGGCAAAAACATATGTTGAGGACTTAGCAGTACCGCTTCATTAGTGAAGACACTGAGTGGATGCTTGTATTTCCATTTTCTTTTATAGAAGAGCGATGGATGCTAATTTTTACCTGGGAGTTGAGATTGTAACTCGGTGGTAGAGCACATGCTTAGTATGTGCCATGGCTTGAGTTCAGTTCCCAAAACTAAAAACAGTAATACTAATGAAAACAATCATGATACTTACTTGATAGAATTAAATGTGCTTACATACCATAGAACCTGCTCACAATGACAAAATTAACTTTTAGTGTTCCTATATCCAAGAGTGGTATTTAAAGTATTTGACATCTGTGTAGACAGGCATTTGCTTAGTTGGCTGCCAGGGCTCTGTCTCTTCCTTTCCATTCTATACATGTTGACTTAGAAGAGAAACTTGAAAAGAGACAAAAAAAAAAAAATTGCAAGAAGTAAGGTTCCAATCACAGTAAGGTCCCGGGTCCCGGGATGGCTCCCAGTTGATGTGGGCTAGAATCGAGGCTAAGTAAGTATATTAGGTTCCTCACTGGGAAAAGGGCAAAGACATGTGTACCAAGGCAAGAATTTGAGGGGACTGACTGAAACAGATAGCCACCAATCAGAATGCACCCACACCACACTGGCACTGCCTCCAGAGGCTGATCACTGGACTTGCAGTTACCAGACTGAGAGAATCTAAGGATGAAGCAAGACAGGGTATTACTTCTTTACCAGCCAGCATGACTGTACCCGAATACCCATCCTGTAATATTTCCTAAGTTATATTTATTAGGGATGTCAGTACTTCAAAGCATCACTACACTGGATATCTAAGTGCAAAGTGAAAATCAGGCAAATAAGCGAATAACAAGAGTCTCTTCATCCTTATACACATGTTGAATATTTTTCCCCACTAAGTAAAATATTAGTACTATAGAACTGGGTGTTCCTCCTATGACCCATTTTCTCCCTAGCTTCCACATATAAGGCTGAGCATCAATTTCTATTTTTTGTGTGTGTGACTGACTAATCTCACATAAAACTGGGTGTAGGTAGACAAATTTTTCCAGATACTGAAGACAGAAAATGCAGTCTTGAACAACACGGTGTGGTATTTAATTCAGCAAACTTGGGAACTTGGTTGTCTACTACCAGACTTGGAACAAACATTCCCACATAACCTCTGACAGTCATAAGAGATGATCTAGGAACAAAACCTCTGAATGAAAATGCATTGTTTTCTGCTTCAATGCAATTGTGCCCTGGGATAACCAGAAATAATTATTGAAACAAGCCTCTTGTTAATAATAATTACACTTCATTCTATGAAAACAAGAACAAACAGCAATTATCTATAATTTCTCATTTGCAAAACACTCTCATTATGCTAAGACTCCTTGTCTGTGTTTGATAATATTATGTTATGTGTGTTGGAGAAACTGCAGAGTTTTTTTTTAATTTTTCAAATTATACTGGCAAAGATTGATCGATATAATGCAGACTCATCTGGTTCCTGTTTTAAGGCAGGGCAGCTTCTTGGGGCAGCATAAAGTATTGAAGAAATAATGTGTTGAATTCTTTCAAATAAAGGGATTTATTTTGGTTCATGAGATTATCTGGTTAATGAACCAAAATAAATATATATTGTTCCTACATCAGCAAAAATTAAATCAGGAAAAGAGAAGTAGATATAAGCCAGGCAGTCATTACAAACAGATTTTTAGGAAAGCAATATAGATGAAAACGTGGAAGCATTTCCAATTTGATATCATCTTAGTACTAATATGCTACCCTACTACTTCTCCTTTGGATAATCCGTGGTCTGTATGGCCTTGATTAATAAAGCAAACGTACCTTTTGCTTTAGTCCTCTGCTAATTTACTCAAACTGATAGGAGTACATTTGACATTTTTATTCATCAATGGCTATTTATCAAATAATCACCTAGCTCAATGAGCTCGTAGCTTTTCATACTGGGCACTATTTTCATCATCTATAGAGAGATGATAATAATGTCCAGTTATTGTGGTTTCTGAAAGTCTTGAATGAAATTATATGGGAAAAGCATTTAGCACAGTGTCTGGTACAAAATTAAGCTCTTAACACAAGCCATTAACTGTTCATTTTAGTATCATAACTGTGGAGCAGAACTAAAGTCATAGCCCTTTCATTTTTTTTTGGAAAATAAATTAATTATACCTGATCCTTCTGGAGGCTAATAAAAATCAAAAAAGTCTTTTCAAGAAACTTTGGTTTGCTAAGTAGTATGGCGAAAGCTTAGTCCTGGTATAATAATGAGTTCCAACCTGAGCAAATGGAACTAGCATAAACTACAGGAAATATGGGTCAGGATATTTGATAGTGATACCAATCCTTTGAAAACTTATTTAAGCTTTGGCTCTTTTACATAGCTGACACCATGTCAGAGTTGGGTCTTGGCAGCTATCAGAAAAAGAAAGTTATGTATTACAATACAAATTTATAATATTTGATTTATTTTTTGGAATTTGGTTCTCAGGACAGTTTCTAAGTTTCAAACCAATTTTTAATGGAGTTAATATGGTGTTTATATCATAGGTGAGGAACTTCATAAAATAAGCCTGCCTAGCCACTTATTCATTTTTCAATTCATGAAATAAAATGTCTTTTTTATATTTTATGTAACAAGTCCTTTTTTCCCTTCCTTCCTTCCTTCCTTCCTTCCTTCCTTCCTTCCTTCCTTCCTTCCTTCCTGTGCCAAGGATTGAACTCAGGGGCATTCTGTCTCTGACCTACATCTTCATTCCTTTTTTACTTTATTATTATTTATTTTTATGATACTGGAGATTAATCCTGAGAGGCTCAACCACTGACCTACATACTAGCCCTTTTTATTTTTTATTTTGAAGTAGAATCTTGCTCAACTAACAAGCACTGATCATGAACCTGTTGTGATCCTTCTGTCTCAATATTCCAAGTACTGGGATTACAGGAGTGTGCCATTGTGCCTGGCTACAAACCATTTTTAAAAGAAAATATAAGTTTTAGTTAAGATAATTCCTTTGATATTAATTGTAGCTTGTTAGTGAATTTAATATTATGGTGAGACATCTTACTCCCTCATAGGTAGTATTATAGGAAGGATAAATTAAAGCATGCCTATCTAGAATATAAATTTTGCCGGGCGTGGTGGCGCATGCTTGTAATCCCTGCGCTTGGGAGGCAGAGGCAGGAGGATCGCGCAGGTTCGAAACCATCCGCGCGTGCTGGCTTAGGAGACCCTGTTTCCAAATAAAAATGTAAAAATAGGTCTGGGAGTGTAGCCCGGAGGTAGAAGGGCTTCCAGGAACCGCAGTACCACCAAAAAATAAATAAATAAAAAAAATTTAAAGGTTCCCACAAATGATTAGGGGTGGTTCAGTTATAGTAAAATATTACTAATTTAAATGGTACAAACTACCCTAACTTACAGAACATTTTAAAGAAAATACAATTATTGTTCTTTCAAATATAACTGGATCAGAATAGGAACAATGTAACTGGTTGGTTTGCTTACGTAGGGACCTTAGTTTTATACACATTCAATTATGTAATTAAATCCTTAGCTCTCACCCTGCACAAGAGTCAACTCCAAATGAACCAAATACCTTGGAAATTAAACCTGAGACTTTTAAGTTACTGAAATAAAATACAGGTCTGACACTGCAACAAATAGGCACAGGTAGGAACCTTCAAAACAAGATCCCAAAGCTCAGGAAATCAAAACAAGAATTCATAAATGAAATGGAATTAAACTAAAAAATATCTGCACATCAAAGGGAATGATCAAGAATCCAAAGAAAGCCCAGAATGGTGGCGCACACATGTAATCCCAGTACTTGGGAGGCTGCGACAGGAGGATTGCGTAGGTTCGAAGCCAGCCTCAGCTACTTAGTGAGGCTCTCAGCAACTTAGTGAGACCTTGTTTCCAAATAAAATATAAAAAGGGTCGGGGGCATAGCCCAGAGGTAGAGGCCCCTGGGTTCCATCCAAATTAAAAATTACAAAATTACAAATTACAAAATTACAAATTACAAAATTATGGGATATACACAAAATAGAGTTCTACTCTATAACAGAAAAGAACAAAATTATCGACATTTTCAGGAAAGTAAATGGACCTAGAGAACATCATGTTAAATGAGATAGCTAGTCACAGAAAATGAAGGATTATATGTTTTCTCTCATATGTGAAATCAAGGGAGTAATTGGGATACCAGAGGGATTTTAGATAATAGAGAAAAAACTCCAGTGGAGCCACGGAGGTGATCTAAGGGTAGACAGAGAGAAAGGACCAATGAAGGAATCACTTCCATTGACTTTACATATGTGAAAATACCAATGTCAGTCTCAATATTCTGTATGGGAAATGAAAGCAGGGAGATGGAGAGGAAGCTGGGGAAAAACCTACTAAGTGCTGAGTGAATGTATGTTACTCTCACTGTGAATTACATTATGATGTGAGACTATAATACAATAATAAAGTATAAAATAAAATATAGTGAAAGAAAATAAAAGGAGTAGAAATAACAGGAAAAAATATCTCAGTTAAGTTCTAAATAGGTATTATGCAACTTGTTTACAGGTATCATTTAGCCAAAATTTATTTCATTGTTAGAGATATACTATAATTCACTCTCAGTTTCATATATCCTGAATTTAGAAATATAATATATAAACTTTGGCAATTTGGGACTTAGTCCTTGACATTGCAAAAAATCAAAAATTTCATTAAAATTGATTTTCACATTTATAAATACTAATTTCATACATATATTTTTAAATACAAAAATTAAGAAAGGTTGTTTGTGTATGTGATAAAGGAGTGATAGTTTGTGTCGAAACGGTTTTAAAGTCTGACATTTAACCCACTTTTCTTTACTGTCTTTAAGATGGTCCCTAGGAGGAGGGGAAAAAAGAAAATACTGAAATTGAAAATTGAGGAATATTAACTGAACATTTTAATTTCAAAAGTTTAAAAACACAAATAATTTGCTCTATTTAGAAATTATATAACAAGCTTGATGTGGTGGTGCATGCCTGTAATCCCAGATATTGAGAGGCTCAGAATGGGTTGGTAGTCTACTTTAGAAATAGAATACCTCTGAATTCAATCCCCAGGAACAAGCACACACACACACACACACACACACACACACACACACACACTTGTATAGCATCAGAAAAGAAAGCCAATGTGTAATAAGCTGAGAAAAAAAAAGTTTAAAATAATTTTATTCTTTTCAAATAAAGAGAACATTAGCTTAATAAAAAAGCAAAACTGACTTTGGAAACTATAGTATTCATAGTAATTATTAATGGGTAAATTGTAGAGAAGAATACCTGAGATAATAAATGTAAATAATAGCCAGATATGTATGTGTACACACACACACACACACACACACACACACACACACACACACACACACACACAATTTCTGCTATCAAAGAGTAACATATCCATCCTGTGGCCTTATGAGGTATTGCTTTCGAAGACAGCTTGGATTCTGTTGCACTTATACAATTCCAGGCATAAGTGCATTTGCCTTGAGGATAAAAAGAAAAGCAAACCAGAGCCAACCATCTGAAGGAACTAAAGATTTCAATTTCTACTTTTGCCTTTCTTCCCTTCAGCTGTGTTTTCTGTCCCAGACCTTAAACTGTCAAAGTGAATCTGGACAATTGGGGAAAATATATGGCAATGTTGAAACTGGAGCTAAGTTTAAAATTTATGAAAAGTTAACTTCTAATGCATTCTCATAAATTGGAAAGGAACTTGAATATAAATAAAAGTTCTATCTCTAGTTCTCAGCTAAACTATCACATTGTTCATTTGAGAAAAAGTGCCTAAGTTGGGAAAATACCTATTTAACCCAATTAATAGTCCTTTTAATGACATATACCGTACCTCACAATTTGTTCTCTTAATGTAACAACTGAGAAATTCTGTAAAAATTTCTATGAAAGTTTTTGCCAGATCTCACTTCTAATTTTCCTCTCCTTTTCTTAATGACAAGTCAGCCCAGTTTTGACAACCTGTCCTTATGAAAACTGGTATTAGGTAGTCCTTTTGAGGATAAAATAGCAATAATAAGTAAACATTAATTGAAAACTATTCTTTTCATTGATTAGGTCAATGACCAATACTCCTCAATAAATACATGAAAAAAGATAATACATTTATCTTTAGTTTCAAACTAGAGCTTAAATATCCTTCTTAAGGTCATATAACTAAAATTTAGAAATCCTGAATTGAAATCCAGGCTGTATGAATTCAAGACTTTAAACTTTATGGTACCTCTCCCCAGCAAGAAGATTAAGTGCTGGTCTATTCACTGAAGATGGCTTTAGACTCTGTAGGAAGCTTACAGAGTGACATGTTAATCAGATGTCAAGGTCAGCCTTTCTCTGAACTCGCATTATCTAAAAGTATACAGATGTCTATCAAGCAAATGGTTAATTATGAATACATATATGTATGTATATGTAAATACATATATATCTTCTTCAAGTATCATACATGATGGATTATGCATTCCTTGTTATTTATATATCTATTCAAATATACCTCTTTCTAACATATAGTGCTTATATCCTACTCATTTAATGGTCATTTAAAAAAATTTCCAAGTACTTATATTTTACCCTTATTTAGAGATTAAAAAAATGGCCAGGTATGTAATCCCAATTCTTGGGAGGTGAGACAGAAGGATTGCAGCTTTGAGGGCAGCCTCAGCTACCTAGTGAAGCTCTCAGCAACTGACCCTAAGTCCAAATTTAAAATAAAGTGAAGTAGAGTGTCCCTGAGTTCAATCCCCAGTAAGAAAAAATAAATAAAAGATAGAATAAATGGAATCCCAGAGAAGATAATGAAGATAATTTGCTTGCCCACCTTTTCCCAGTTACATTGGCAGGTGGTTGATTTTCTTTTAAAAATTCACACACACACACACACACACACACACACACACACACACAAACACAAAAATTTGAGGTTCTTCAGATTGCTTTCTAATTTTTATAATCAGAGTATTTCTTTGATGTTTTCCTTAAAGATTATGTAATATTAGTCAATGGGAAGAAAGAATACCTTGTGTGAGACATCTTATCCCTTGGAGAGGGGTATTATTTTAGTTACCTAATTTTTGAGAACTCTAATGTGTCACTGATGGTTAACAGATGTACAAAGGGTAATGGTTAATAATTATTATAATTATTAATACTTTATTATTATTATTATTATTATTATTATTATTATCATCATCATTATTATTTCTCCAGTGGTTAACCCATCAGCAAGCCTGGCTTAAGTTTGTGCTGAATCATTTATCATTTACCAGGATACTAATTGTGCTGATGAATTTATTTCAAATAGATAAAACTCACCTTATATCTGAAAATAAAATGTACTGACAGACAGGCTTGAATAAATGACTAAAATTTCAGCTCAATTAAAAAGCTTAATATCTTATTATCAATTCAAAAGACAAAACATTTGAAACTAATTCTTGACATTAAGTTCAGTCATATCATCATCTCCTGAGACTAAATTTTTTTTAAAAAAACTCCCTGCTGCTCTCTGTCATATTAATTTATAAAGTTAGAATCTGAAGGAAAGTTGGTTTGTGGCTGTTTCTCTTTTAAAACATGAATTTTAAATCTTCTATTCCTTCAGTCTTTCAATGAGGATAAAATTTAACAATTTGGTGATTTTTAAATGACCATTAAATAACATAAGCAGTTTAGTTAGATTTTAAATCTTCTAACCCCTTATTCCACAAAGATGTTTTCTTCCAGAGGATTCTTAATAACAAGTATTATTACTTCACTTCTATTTCCAGTAAAGAAATAAACACATTCACAATTACAATGATGATTTCAGTTTAATAAACTTTCTGTTCTGCCCCCTCAACTTTATATCATTCAATCTAACCACGTCCAATCCAGATTTAGACCAATACCTTTAATTACTGAAACTCAGTTTTAATTTGAAGGAGAACATGTTTAATTTTTAAAGTATTTTCACAAACCAAAGTATCTTTATTATATTATGTGTGTATGCTTGTGTGTGTGTGTGTGTGTGTGTGTGTGTTTTACTGGTGATTGAACCCAGATTTCTACCTCTGAGATATATCTCACCCATTTATACTTTTTGTGTTGAAATAGTTATCTCACTAGGTTGCTTGAGTGTCTCTCTACATTACTGAATCTGGCCTCGAACCTGTGATCCTCCTGTCTCAGCCTTCCAATCACTGGAATTACAGGCCTGCTCTATCATACCTGGATTTTCTTAGCCTAATAATCTTTTCCCCTATAAAATAAGTGGCCACAATAATTGTCTGGTAAGTACTTGGAAATCACAGACCTTAGTTTTGTTAACCTACACATTATTTGTAAAGATGGAGACATGACGTTAAGATATACAGTAGTGAGTGTGCACACAACAAAATATTTTTCACTACAGCAATTATCCTGTAACAGATTTGCTTTTAGAGCTTTATGCCTTTAGGCTAACAAACAATCTAAGTTTGTTTAATCTTAATTAAACTTTTCTCTCAAAATTAACTTGCTCTGCTGGCAAATGAAAAATGTTTTCCCTTTGGACTTGAACATGCATGCATTAAAATGCAGGATGCTTTGAATCCCTTAAGAAAAAAACACTTAAGTTTTTACTCTGGAAGCAGACAGCTTAAGTATGCAATTATAACCACTCATCTTTAGGTTTTGTAGTGTAAAATGTTCCTATTTGATGGTATCTGAATTCAGACACCAGAACAGCCTGCTGATGTTGAGAAGTTGTGGGTCTATATTGCATTGATAGTAATTTACCTCTGGCTTAGATCATTTAATGTGATTGACATAACTTTGCTGATATCAAAATGTTGCTGAGAGAGACCAGGGCAAAAACACAAGAGTACAGTCACAGGAAGAAATGGCATTGACTGAAACTGGAAAGTTGTGCTACTGTCCCATTTCTTTGGAACTGAAGCAGCAGCCTCTGGAATTACAGGAACAACTCTTTGATACGGAGGCATCATTTGACACCCACAACTATGTGCACCGCACACTGTGACTCTTAGGATCTCTATTTGCTCCAAAATTTGGCACAGGGAGATCATAAAGTTGGTGATATATACACCTTACTTTAGTGAATGAATGAATCTGTCTGTAAATGTTGTAGGATGTAAAGAATCTACCAGTTTTCTATTCAAGATGTATCATTCCCGCTCACAGTTCAATAATGATAAAGAAGGCTGATGATGCTTTCATGACTTACTGATGGTGTTTTCTTTGTCCTGAAAAATCAACTGAAATGATCAATAGGAGTACTAGGTGAAATCCCAATAATATCTCCAAGGGAATTTTAGAGAATTTAATAAATCAATTTTAAAGTTAACTTGGAAGTAAAAAGGCATGTAGTAACAGAAAATTATATGTTATTGACATTACATCAAATATAGAAATCACTTTACAGGAATGATATCTTAATAATATCTAAGTATCCTGGAATATGCACGATATCCAATTATTTAATTTTTAAAATTATCCTTTAGTTAAGTTTTGTGGTTGCTTACAAAAAGGATTTGGGTAGTTCCTATTTTATGTAACAGATATTTTATGCAATTATTTGCTATTATTAAGAGTACTTTATTGTGTTTTCTAATATAAAATTGGAAGCATGCAAGAAAGAAGATTATTTTGGAACATAACTAGATGTCTTACTAAAGTTTTCCCGTTATTTCTTTGGGAGAACTTAGGTGTTCAATAAATTCAGGTACCAATTTTATTTCCTTCTTTCAGATAATGAAAACATTTCTTATGAATCCTACCTTTTAATATGAACTAGGAAATTTGAAATCCTTTTAAATAATAAACATGAAAAACAAATATTTGTATACTCCTTCTAATATTTCATTCTTACAAGTAGAATTTGACAAGTTTTCTTAGATGTTCCTTATTATAGTTAGGTTGTATACATCCTAAGAATTATTATTCTTTATCGGCTACTCTTAAAATCAACTCAAACTGTGAAGCAAAATTTTTCCATTATTTTAATGAGGTGACCATTTTTATTAAAAATCCTGAAATTAACTACTATTGCATTTGGGGGCATTTTTTTCTCAGATATGATGTACCATTCTCTTAATTAATTGGTTAACTTGACATGCTAAAATTTTATTTAGTGTTTTTGCTTTCATGTTTATAATTATTAGTCTCAAATCTTCTCAGTCTTTGCTTTCTTGGAATTTTACCAGCATTATTCTCTGTGTATGAAACAAATTGAGAGCTTTCTTTCCTTTTTTTTAAATGCTCCAGAGTGCTTATATATAAAAAGGCATTATTTGTTTTTTGAAAGCTCAAAAGAACTGGGCAATAAAGCTGCCTAGATTTCAGGCAATTTTGGAAGGCAACTCTTTGACTACTTTTTTCCCCCAATTTCTTCTCGGTTTATTGATCTATTCAATTTTCTGCCTCTTGAATAAATTTTAGTTTTTTATGTTTTGGGATTTCCATGTTTCTTCAATCTGCCACTTACCAATCCAGGCACAAAACCAAGAAATGTATTTTTCATTCTGATAAGATATTTCCCTCTTCTATTTTTAGCTCCCTTTTTTTCTTCCTCTTGCCATTATAGAACCCTAATGTTAAAATTACCAATTTTCATCTCCACTGTTGTTAGCATAAACAAACTTCACGATCACTGCCAGCACTATAAGGGATTGTTTAAAACCTATAAATAACAAGTCTATAGGCCTATTACATATGCAAGATAAGATGCCAGCTTAAAAATATAATTTAATCAACACTTGAGAAGTTTTGTTACATGTCTATGAACATCTGGTTGTTTAACAACATTTTTAATTGATTAAATATTTATCATTTTATATAGGTGTTCCACATAACAAAGTCAGTGATATATACCCTGCTGTTGATTAAAAATTCAAAATACACTTGGGCATTTTTATGCAGCAATTGAAATGATTGAAATAATTATCACATAAGGGAAATCAAGGTATTTCTTTTTAAATATATGAAATGTTAATGGATCCCTCCTGATTAAATTTTTCTTAAATGTTTTCATAAAAGAGCCAAAGTTGTATCAAAGGGATTTATTAAAGCATGCTTGCTAAAACTGTTTCTTTTTATCCATGCTATGCTCTGTCCTAGGTGCTGATACCAATAGAGCATCATACGCATTCAAAGAGTTCACAAAAGGGGAAGCCAGACAGACAACATGCACATAATATAAATGGCAAGCAGAGTACCACAAGAAGATAATTATATAGTGGACCAGGATTTTATTTTTTGATCATGTAGTTAAATGTGTCTTTCCTTCTTTTAAAAAAAATTATTGGTACACTGTAGTCATATTTCTTAATGAAGTACAAGATGGTAGAGGCATGCATCACATATCACTCTTTTAGCTCTTACCCAATTCCCACCCCATTTCCTCCACTCTCCATCCTTCTCATGTTTGGCTTAGTGATTGATTTTTATACATTTGTGAACGTACATCATGTACATTTGCTCCTTTATAGTGTCCCCTTCTTCGTCTTAAGTTCCTCCTTTGAACTTTTCCCCCCCTACCTTCTGCATATTAGGGAAGATATCTGATTTTTTTTACTCTTTGTGACTGACTAATGTTCTCCAGTTCCATTTATTTCCCCACAAATGACATAATTATATTCTTCTTTATGGTTGAGTAAAATTCCATTGTGGTTGAAAATCTCTTAGATTTGTAATTTATTTAAATGTTGATAGAGATCTTGGCTGGTTCCATAGTTTGACAATTGTGAATTGTGTGGCTATGAACATAGATATACATGCATTAGTTTGTTATTTTGGTTTCCATTCTTTTGGGTAGATAAAAATTATAGTATTTTTATAATTCTTTTGGGTAGATCCTGTGATATTGCTGGATCATATGGTAAGTTTTTTTTTTCTTTCTTCTGAGGATCTTCCATAGTGTGTTCCAAAGTGGTTGAACTAATTTGCAATCCCACCAACAGTGTATTAGAATTCCCACTTTCCACATCTTCACTGCCATTTGCTGTTGTTTGGGTTTTGATGGATGGCCATTCTAGTTGGAGTTAGATGAAATCTCAAGGTATTTTTAATATGCATTTCTCTGATTGCTAATGATATTGAACATTTTTTCATACATTTATTGGCCATTTGGATTTATTCTTTTTTGATGTCTATTTAATTTACTTCCCCATTTTTAATTGGGTTATTTTTTTTCTTAGTGATGAGTTTCTTGAGTTTTCTGTATATTCTATATATTAGTTTTCTATCAGAGGAATAATTGGTAAGAGTTTTCTCCCATTCTGTCAGCTCTATGTTGAGTTTCCTGATAGTTTCTTTTGCTTCACAGAAACTCTTCATTTTAACAAAGTCCAATGTATTGATCCACCTTTCAGTTTTGTGTGCCTTTAAGGTCTTGTTGAAAAATATTTTACTTCTGCCTATGTGTTACAATGTTGGACCTATGCCCTCTTCAAAGAACTACAAGGTCTATAGTCTAATTTACAAGTCTTTGATCCATTTTTAATTGAATCTTGTGCAGAGGAAGAAAGTGGGGTTTATTTTCATCTTTCAGCATATTATTAACCAGTTTGGCCAACACAATTTGTTGAAGAAGCTATATTTTTTCAGTGAATGTTTTGGGCCTCTTTGTCAAAAATCAATTGGCTGTACATGTGTAGATTTGTTTCTGAGTCTTCTATTCTGCTCCATTGTTCTATGTGCCTGTATTTGTGCCAGTACCAAGCTGTTTTTATTACTCTGGCTTTGAAGTCAGGTATTGTGATGTCTTCTAATAAATATATATTTTCCTGATGAAGTGACATCTTAAAAAAGACTTGCATAAAAAGCAGAAGGAAGAGCAAAAGAAGGATGCCAAGTATATTACTTATTTATTTTGCTCTTTTAATTTATGATACTAGGGACAATCTTCCTCTGAGCTTCACCCCCAGCCCCTTTTTATTGTGGTGTAGGAAATTGAACTCAGGGGCATTCTAACCTCAAACTACACACCAAGCCCATTTTTTTTTTATTTTGAAACAGGGTCTCACTAAGTTGGAGAGGGCCTCACTAAGTAGCTGAGACTGGCCGCAAACCCAGATCCTCATGTTTCATCCTCCCAAGTACTGGGATTACAAGCATGTGCCGCCATACTCAGCTCAGCCATTTTTATTGTTTGTTTTGAAACAAAGTCTTATTAGGTTCCTGAGAGTCTTACTATATTGCTGAAGGTGGATTCAAACTTGTAATCCTCTCTCAGCCTCTTAAGTATTAGAATCATAGACTTGCACCACTGGTGTGCTGTTTCAAGTATACTTTTAGGATGGAGGACTTTCTAGGCAGAAGAAAAATCCATCCTTTAGAACAAAAGTCTAGTATGTTTCAAGAATACTGGGAAGCCCAGTGTGCTGGAGTGTGTAAGGGTGGGAAGTCATGTTACTGAGGGGATAACCAAGTAAATCGTGGGTGGCCAGGTGGCCATGATAAAATCCTGAAATTTAACTTTGAGTTTTATGAACAATTTTTGACAGTTTTACCATTCTTGGGTTCAAAACTATAATCAGTTGCACTCTTAAAGAATAATCATCTATCTCAAGATGTTTCTTGTTGATTCAAATAGCAATAAAAATATTTCTTTTCTTTCTATAGAGATAATCAGAAATGGCTGGATATTCTCCTGCCAAAGAAATACATGAGAATTCTTTAAGTTAGATGGACTCAATGGGTAATTCCTACTCTAAAATTTATGATTTTATAAATCTGTGGGTACATACTACATCCCATAATGAGGTCTTTTTATTTTAGGGAATATGTTAGTTTGCTTATTTGTTTGCCTGTTTATAAGTAAATAATATGATAGCCTGGCTATGTACTCTATTGGCATAAGGAGATAGATATTGGGCTCCAACTCTGGAATTTTTTTTTTTTTTTTTTTTTTTTTTTTTTTTTTTTGCTTTGCTTTGCTTTGCTAGGAATGGATCCCAGGGACATTTTACCTTCCAGCTATATACCCAGCCTTATTTTTATTATTTATTTGGAAAAAGGGTCTCACTAAGTTGTGGAGGGCCTCACTAGGTAGCTGAGGCTGGCTGCAAACCTGTGTTCCTTCTGTCTCAGCCTCCCAAGTACTGGGATTACAAGTGTGCACCACCATGCCTAGTTGGAAATTTTACTTGTAGGCCAAACTATGCTTTGTATCAGCTGTGGGGCATTGCACACACATCTCACTGATTTTTCCAGGATTCCACATCCAAATAAAATAGTTTGAAGTGGGTAAAGTTTAGAATTTTCAGTACACCAAAATTTTGCCACACAATAAAATTGTCGTCCACTTTCACCTCTGTCCATTCTCATCTGCTTTTATTTATAAAATTTGTGTCCTCTTCCTCTCTTCACATAAACTTGAAAAGACCCAAACTCTCAGAAAGATATTACATAAAAATATTCAGCAACTGATAACACTTATTATCAAAATACTTTAAAGTTATCAAAATTATATCATTTCATTTATGGATCAAAATAATCTCCAGTCATTACAAGACAGGTAGTAATACTACTTTTATTAATAAAACAATTTAAAAGTCCAAAGTTTTCTGATTTGCTCTCATCACCTAGTTCTATTCTTTTTTAGGAATACAACCTGAGTTTTACATAAGCTTTTATCTTCTTTTATTGTGGCCTACAGAATTGAACCCAGGCCTTATTAGGCAAAAGCTCTACCATGGAATTATATCTCTAGCCCTTTACATATCTTTTTAATAAAGTCAGAGCTATGGGTGAAATTATTTAAAGATATTACCCAACCCTAAACAATCTTTCTAAAACCATCTGACCAGAAATATAAGTAGGGAGAAGGAATGGATTTTTTATAGCTTATCTAACTGGCATTGAGAGGTTGCATGGTAGTATGAGACTGGAGAGACATATTCTTCAGATTATTTTATTTATTAAGGGATGGTTACCATAATTGATCAGTCTTCTACATGTAAGCACTTTGTTCTCTCCAATATTCTTGGAAAAGATTTTGCTTTTACCACTGGGGTATATTTTGTTCTCTTTCAATCAATATTTGGTCAGAAAATATAAAACATACTTTGCTCTAGAGGTAAGCTCTGTGTGTGTTAGATATTTAACTACTAATTATAAGTTCAAGATATGTATTGTATAATGTGTAGTTTCAGGTTGTTTGTTATTTTCCCAAACATAGTATTCCTTTTTTTTTCCTTTTTTTTTCATAGTATTCCTATTGTTCTTGTCTTTTGCAGTTTTCTTATTCCCCATTGGTGTGTTTGTTAGGGCACTCTTTGTCTGATAAAACAAATTCATTCAAGAGCAGAAGAAGCTATAATTACAATCAGAGTTCATACTTGCAGTAGATGAAATAAAAATTAAAGTACTAACTCTGTGACATTTTGATTATCTGGAAATTCTCCCAGTCTGGCAGATGCCTGTAGGGTTGGGTGAATGGCTATGTTTAAAAGTAGACACAAGAGGCTTCTTATAAATCAAACAAAATTGTTCCCGGCTGGTTTTCACATGTATTTGCCAATTCTTATGTTCTTGTGGAACTCTAGGTATTTGATAAAAGATTGACATATGAATACTAGAAATGTTTCCAACAAATTTTGGTTTGATTAAATAAAAAATAAAATAATATGCTTTACCGATAAAAAAGAAAAAAGAAAGAATAAATTTTGTTTTCTAAAGAGAAATGTAAGTAAAACAAATTTCCATATTGAAAAATGTAGATGTTCTTGCAAATAAATAGTAAATCTAAGGGGCCAGGGTAGTAGTTCAGTGGAAGAACACTTGTTGAGCATGCATGAACTTCTGGGTTTAATTCCTAGTTACCTCAAAACAGAAAACAACAAAAAATAAACAAATTTAATAACAATGTCCTTATGCTAGACAGGTGGCTCTGCAATTAAGACACCATTATGTTGCACAATGGATCACTATTTATAGAGTTTTATGCACTTTTTTCAAGTTCTCCAGCTCATACAGCAGGTTCTTTCAAGTTGTTTGAACTTATATTATCCATCCAACCAGTTCAGTCACTCCAGGAATCACAAAAGTGTTCAGACTTTTTAGAAAGCAATGCAATACATTCTAATTCTATTTGTATCCCGAACCCCATCACATTGTTTGGTGAGTGATGTCATGGTGTTATCTAGCAAATGCTCCCTGCTCAATGTTCATAGAGGCCAACACTATGGTCCTAGAACTTGGGAACAAGAAAAATAAGTATTGCATAGCCAACCAGCCAGGAGGTCAAACGCTGTTATCTCCAATCTGTGTCCCAAATGGTTTGGGAGCACAGAATTTATGAAAAAGGAGGGGAGAGAAATTGCTTGTTGGTTGAATATAAAAAGGAAGGTTAAGCGTTTTTATCTGCAGGAATATATACTTGTCATATCCTTCACAGATCACAAGTTTTCTTTTCAGAGGGTTGGTTTCTACCCTTAGGAGTTTGTGCTCGTAACATTGAAAGCTCACTCACCTAATCAGTTGCCTTCTTCTGCACATGTCTGTTCTTGAGAAGCAAGTTCCAGCCCCTCCTTGAGTGAATTCTGAAACATTTTTCTGAAAGAGCATTTAAAAAGATTTGTTATTTAAGGAATTTGTTTTTGTATATCAAGGTCTTAGACAATCTCAATGATTTTGAGAGAAAGGAGAACCAGAAAGTTTAAGAACTCATTTCTCTCAGTTTTCTTTTTGTTTGTTCAGTGTTTATTGTATTCCTCTTAGTGTTGGAAATGAAAAATCAAGAAATAATTTGTAAGAAAAATTTAAGATATTTAACTGTGAGGTAGGCATGATTGCACACTCTGTAATTTTAGTAATTGTAAGGTTAAGATAGAAGAATTACAGATTTGGAGTCAGCCTCAGCACTTAGCATGACACTATTTCCAAAAATAAATAAATAAAATTGATTTGGGGGTATACTTGGAGGTAGAATGCCCATGGATTCAGTCTCTATCACCACCATTGCATGTCAGGCCTATCTGTTTCTAGGTCTCTATTATTCTTCATGAAGCCTTTTTGCAACATTTCTGTAACTTAACAAAAATTGGCATCCAAACACATAGTTTTCTACTGAACACAGAAGATAAAATGGAAGATATACGGAAATATATACAGATTTTCATCTATTTTATTAAAAGTGACTTGATTTACTAAAATCAATGTGTTGAGAAATCACATTTCAGTGTCATTTCAGCACCTCATATGTAGACAATTAGAGAAAAACCCTATCATAGCCTTGTTCAGTTCATTTTTAAAATAGGGAAAATAATATCTGCAATATGATCTCCCATTCGCAATCATGGGGAGAAGAAAAAATTTGTGATGGAACTTGATAAAGAAAATAAGAAAAATACGGGCATGGTGGCACATGCTTGTAATCCCCGCACTGGGGAGGCTGAGACAGGAGGGTCTCACAGGTTCGAAGCCAGCCTCAGCTACTTAGTGAGGCTCTCAGCAACTTAGTGAGACCCTGTTTCCAAATAAAATATAAAAAAAAGTCTGGAAGTATAGCCTGGAGGTAGAAAGCCCCTGGGTTCTACCCCCAGTACCACAAAAAGAAAGAGAAAGGGAGAAAGAGAGAGAGAGAGAGAGAGAGAGAGAGGGGGGGGGGGAGGGAGGGGGAGGGAGGGGGAGGGAGATGGGCATGGTGGTGCATGCTTGTAATCCCAGCATTTGGGAAGCTGAAACTGGAGGATGCAGTTTGTGGACAGCCTCAGCCACTTAGTGAAGCTCTCTGCAATTTAGTCAGACCCTGTTTCAAAATACAGAATACAATAATAGGGCAGGAGGTGTAGCTCAGAGGTCAAATGCCTCTGGGTTCCATCCCCTGACCTGCAAAAGAGAAAAAAGAAAAAAAATGTATTACAATTATCTATGGAGAAATAAAATAATTTTAGCAAAAGTATGACTATTATCATCCTGAAAATCATAAATACAGTAACAGTAGGTATTATAACTAGATGGGTCTGAAGAGGTCCCCAGAAGAGCAAAGAGGATCTCAAACCACCTTGAATTATACTGTAGAAAGAAAATTCAGGACTCATCAAAAGAAGTACAGCGGTTTATTTAGGAAAGCAAAGAATTTTTTTCCAGGAAATCAAACATTAGAGGAAAATGTGTACTTAAAGGTGAAGGAATAATGGGTGAATAAAAGTAAGAATTAATTTTTGGGGTCTTGGGCTTTTTTCAAAGATAGTTTTGTAAGTGATCATAAGAGGTATATGGGATGTGTCAGTTTAATGTCCTCAATTCTTTTGATCATGGAGCACCGAGTAAGTCCTTTGGCCTGGTTCTTCTAAGAACTTTTAGGTAGGTGTTTTCTAGTTAATAGGTAGTGCTTATACTATGCCATATCATGTATTTTTTTTAACAATCTCACTCAGACTTCTTTTAATCAACCTAAAAACGTGTTTTTAGAGAAAAATCTTATTTTCATACTCAGACTTTGTATCGTCACTCATTTGTATAAGTGCACTTTGTTGGAGCACAGGCCTCGCTCCCCAGTGTAAAGGTGTCACATAGCACTTGTATAAAGCCTGGCCAATTCCCTCTCCCTGTGACTCAGACCTCCTCAACTTCCTAACTCTTATTAATTTATAAAACACTTTTCTCAGTGCAGTTTTGTTTTGTGTGTATAGTGGATTACAAACGTTACTTAAAAATACAAACCAAAAAATAAAATAAAATAAAATAATAGCACACTCTGTAAGCTAACAAGGCATATAGACTCTAATTAACTAGATTTATAGTACTATTAAGATTTATTGATCCGTTTACAAATTTAGGCCTGAAAGAAAATAGTCTTAGGGGGTGAAGGTAAGGGTGTTCATTGAGTTTTTAGATCTAAACTCCTGTTTCAAAAGAAAGAATAAAAAATAGGGCTAGGGGTGTAGCTTGGAGATAGAATGTTCCTGGGTTTCATCACCAGTACTGAGATAATTAATTAATTAATTTAGGATTCTTTTCTTCTCTGTATGTCTCCTTTCTACCTAACTTTTTTTTTTCTATCCTCCCTCATCTTAGCCTCTGCTGAGCCTTTCATCCCTAGTTCTTAAGGGTCAATGAAAGTAAGAGATCTGTCTTCTGTGGCTACTTCAAGCTGGTGAGTGGCATTGGCCTTTCCAAGCCACGGAGTTAAAAGTTCTCATCCTGACTGATCTAAAAGAGACCGATGAAGGTTGAACTCAATTGTTGAGATGGGTTGGAGTCCTTTCATTGTCATCACTTTAATATGAAATTATAATCTGGAAGATACACATTTTAAAAGAGGCTTAAGACAGCATCTAATGACTAGTCTTGGTATGGGCGCTGCCTTGCAGTAGTTTCAGGGGGCATGCATAAGAATGTGATGGGGCATGCATAAGAATGTGATGAGTAGAAGAATTAAGTTTGACAAGCTGATTTCCAGCCAAGGGTCTGACTCCTAAGGGAGTAGAGAAACCCTCCAGAGCCATAGGAAGAAGTACCAATAGAACAGAAATGCATGAGATATCTGGTATAGAGTAGATAGAAGAACTTTGCTTAAATGATTTTTTTCCTTTTGAATAGAATCCATAGATCTTCCTGAGACATGAATCTTGACTGTGGGCCTCATCAAAGTTCTTATCCTATAAAGTGTTAGGAGAAACACATTTAATTCTATATGTATTCATAAAGTGTTCCTAATTTCTGAGGTGGATTAGCTGATAGAGTCAGCCATGAGGACAATAATATTTGTCCTCATTCAAGTTAGGATTAATACTAGTATATTTCCAAAAGTGTTTAGTTAAATATTCTAGAAATATAGCTGGATTTTAATTCACATTTTGTGTTATTTCTTTGATTTTTTAATAGCAGACTGCCATATCCATACATTTCCTCATTCCATTAATTAAACCAGTAACCATGTACTTTCATTTCTCAAGGTTAAGTCTTTGGGTTTAATAATCCCAATTAAACATTTGATGAGGTATAGCTTTTTCCTTTACAGGATGACCATGAACCTATCATCAGAATTTTTTGCCACTGTCCATATGTGGAATTTCTTTTTCAGTGGTACAACAAGTAAAAAGAATTACTTGAGCCACGTGTGGTGGCACATGCCTGTAGTCCTATTTATTTGTGAGGCTGAGACAGGAAGATAATAGGCAACAAATAGTGAGCCTCTCACCAACCTACTGAGACCCTGTTTTAAAAAAACAAAATGGGGCTGGGGGTGTAGCTTAGAGATGGAATGCCCCTGGGTTCAATCCCCATTATCATAAACACACACATAAAGAACTATTTGAATGTTATCCCAGTGTTTTAACTATGTTATCCAATAGGTCAAACAGTAAAGTCAGGGGAAGTTTAGAGTTCTATTTTAAGGCCACATTTGTCCATATCTAAATTGTTTTTGGGAAAATTTGTGTTACAAAAATTTAATTTTTTTAAGTTCTCTGCTTTAAAGTAATTTGAATTGGCAGGGATAGTCACTAAATCACCAGTCTTATAAGTTGCACATTTCAAAGGGTTTCTCGTGTTTTTCTGAAAAGAAAAAAAAAAAGAAAGAATAGCAGAACAGGCCTCTATTAGGATTAGACTTTTAATTTGTCCCATATTGTATCCTTGGGGTATTCAGTGAGTCCCTACTATGACTGGAAATTTTAGTTTGTCTCATGTTGCCAGTCTACTGAGGACCAGGCATACTTAACCACAGTGATGCAACCAAATAAACAACACTGGTTCATTTCTTCTGAAAATTGTCAGTAGTTTGGGAATACTCAACTCTGATAAACAAACATATTTCTGCTTCCAGGCATTCCTAGACTGCCAGGTATACTGAACTTTCTCAGGATCTTGTAGAATACTACAAATAATATTTTTGTGGGTCTTCCAGAAAGGTTGAGTCCATAGTCCCTTATGAAAAAAAATCCTAAAAATTTAAATTTATAGAAGCACTTGAAAGCTTATGGAGTTTTGGGTCTGAGGATGTAGTTCACTGTTCTCTTGCCTAGGGTATGTAAGGCCCTGGATTTGATTTGCAGCCAGAAAGAGAGGGGGGTGACATTGTGAATTTTAAAATAGGGCTTAGTATATTTTTGAATGAGGCAGATTTACATAAAATTCAATGGAAGCAGAATTATTGAAGGATATCTTATTCCATGATCAGGAATTACAAACTCTGTAGATATTTTCTAAAGCTGTCACTGTTCAGTCATCCTTTTGATTAGCTCCCTTTGCTTATATGTTTACTGTTATTTTTCTAATCTGGTTCCACATTGGAAGAGAAAGGACTGATGATTGAAAGTCCATGTCAAGAACCCTTTATCCACATTTGAGCAAGAAAAGAGGTTTAGAGGGCCGAGATTGCCTGGAGTTCATAGGAGATCGTATATGTAGGTGTATAATCGTATATATCCTATTAGTTATGGTCAATTCCTAAGAATATTGGACCATATCATTTTGTTAGGTGTGATGCTTCAACAGAATTTTAAGAGGCTACAGTTACATTTTAATAGGAAAATAAAAAACAAGACTGATAAGAACAAAAAACATAATTTGTATGTTAGTGTTGAATTAAGAAACATAATTTTCTCTCATACCAAATTCACAAAAGATAAAAAAGTCAATTACTCTTTAAAATTAGTTTAATATTACTCCAAAGTTGAATTTATGAGTTTTTTCATAAATCTGGTTATAAATTATTCTTTATTCATTCTTTTCTTGGAAAAGAATCAAAACTGGATAACAAAAGATTTAGAACAGCCATGGTTAGGATTTTGATACTTTAGCAACTGACAAGAAAATTTAGTTACTTTTTTTTCTGGTACTAGGGATCGAACTCAGGGGTATTCTACCTCCAAGCTGAACCCCAGTCCTAATTTTTACCCTTTATCTTGACACAAGGTCTCACTAAGTTGCTGAGGGCCTCACTACATAGCTGACATTGGCTGCAAACCACAATCCTCCTATCTCAGCCTCCCAAATGCTGGGATTGCAAGCATACACCACCATGCCCAGCTTGAGTCACTTTCATTGTATATAACTTTTAAAAATAATACTCATTATTTATAGCATTATACAAGGACCATTGAAGTTTTATACATTTTATAGTCTTTGAAATATTTATATCGGCATCATATATCACTTAAGAATACTTGTTTCTCTAATTACAGTTATAAACAGATTTACTAAGAGTTATAAAAGAGTTATAAAAAGTTTTATAACTTAGAGTTATAAAAGAGTTCACCTAAAGATATTGGATCAAATTGATGTCTAAAAAACTTAATCTTAATTTGACTAAATGCTTCTACAGTTAGCTCTATAATCGTAGTTGAAGAAGAAAGTTGGGCAGGGGAAGATGGTTTCCTGCATAGCCGGAGTTCAAAGACTCCACTAGATCCTCAAGGATGGCACTGACTGCCAACTGACTTCTTCTCAAAGCTGCACTTGTGGATTCCCCAGCCACCCAAGCAGTAGAGCCATAGAAAGTTAGATGGACCAATTGTTATTCTTTGATCTTTGAAAATGATGGAGAGAGAGAGACCGAGATCAGAAACACAGGAGTATATGTATGTGTGTGTATGTGTGTGTGTGTATATATATATATATATATTTTTTTTCCCAGCCAACGTACAAAACAGAAAGAAAAGCAAGTAGGTAAACTTAGCAAAGTCAGTGCCCCCATTTCTGTCCTGGCTGACTTGCCACTGAAACATCCCTGAATGAGATCTGGGGAGATTTGACTCAGCCCTGGCAGGTTCTTGACTTAGGCCAGAGAAATAAAATTTGAGACACGCTATACAAGATACAGCAGAGACCTATCCAGGAAATCAAGTAGTGGGACAGGGTATGAACTCAAGGGCAAGGTTCTGAGTGTTAGAGATGGAGAATGAGATGTACCCTGGAGGTCTCAGGCTTCTTTTATTTTTTTTTTTCTTTTTCTTTTCAGGTCTGGGAGTGGAACCCAGGGGGATTTGAACTCCTTGACCTCCAAGCTACACCTCCTGAACTATTTTTTTATTCTTTATTTTGAAACCAGGTCTCACTAAGTTGCAGAGGGCCTCACTAAATAGCTGAGGCTGTCCGCGAACCACGATCCTCTAGTCTCAGCCTCCTGAATGCTGGGATTACAAGCATGCACCACCACGCCTGGCTTCTCAGGCTCTTTTCTTTCTTTTCTTTTCTTTTTTTTTTTTTCTTTTTTCTTTTTTTGGTGGTACTGGTGTTCCTGGAAGCCCTTCTACCTCCGGGCTACACTCCCAGACCTATTTTATACTTTTTTTTAATTTTTGGAAACAGGGTCTCTTAAGCCAGTGGGGCTGGCTTCGAACCAGCGTGATCCTCCTGTCTCCACCTCCCAAGCGCGGGGATTTCAAGCCTGGGCCACCACGCCTGGCCTCAGGCTTCTTTTAAAGGAAACTTTGTAAATGGTGAGCATGAGAGGTACTTGGGGCCTGTCAGCATAATAAACTCACTTCTTGGGCTCCTGTAGCACAGACTGGATCACAGTGATTTGGTTCTTTTCAGAACTTTCAGGTTTATGATATCTAGCTAATAGATAGTGCTTGGGCTGCACCCATGTTTTGTATTTTTAACGATCTCTCTCCCCAGGCTTATCTTAATCTGTCTAAAAATGCATTCTGATCTGGTTTGGTAATGCAGACCTGTAATCCCAGTACTTGGGAGTCAGAGACAGGAACATCGGAGGTCTGCAGCCAGCCTCAGCTACTTAGTGAGGCCCTCCCCAACTTAGTGAGACCCTGTTACAAAATAAAAGAATAAAAATAGGACTGGGAGTGTAGCTTGGAGGTAGAAATGGTCCTGGGTTCAATCCTCAGTACTGCAAAAAAAAAAAAAAAAAGATAAAAATTTATTTCGTATAAAAGAAAAAATATACATTCTCTAAGCTAATATGGTATATAGGCCTTAATGACGTATAGTACTCTTATTTTAGGACTTATTTAAATGCTAAATTTCATTGTGTTAAGTACCTTCCGTACATTTCTCACAATTACTCTATGATGGAGATTCTAAAGCAGATTTCATTTTTTTATTAATGTGTTTCTTATCTCTTTTCAAAATCGTTTAAATATCCACCATTCACCTAATATTTGCTTATACTTTCCCAAGTCTTTAAGGTGGTCTGCCTCATAAAAGTTGCCTATAGGTAACTGGATTGGGATCCTCATTTTTCTCCATAAATCAATTAAGAGAAAAATGAGAATAATGAGCAATTGTATACATTTGAAAAGATGAACTTAAACAAGGTGGCTAAAATTAAGAGCATAAAACAAAGTAAAATCAAATTATATCACAGCGTCAAAATCATCAGGTTTGGGAGATGGATAGATTTTGGAAGTGTTTAACCAACCAAAGCTATTGTCATTTGTAGTACTTAAGAAATTTCTTGCAGAAGAAATTTTAAGTAATGGAAGGAAAAATAAGAAGTAGCTCATCTCAAGTACAGAATACTATATATTTTGATATATTACTAGTTACTAGGTTAGTAATTTTTTGGCCATTCATTAATCTAAATAAAGAATGACTTATATAATTCTCAAATCTGACGGCAGCCAATGTTTTCTGTTGCCTTTCTGTTGTCCAGGAAACTTTATTCTCTCTAACCTATATGAGTGAGAGGGGAATTTGCTCTTTCTTTTTTTTTTTTTTTAATTAAATAAAACAAAGAAGTCTTCAAAACTTGCAATGCTTTAGAGTTTTGTCATTGCCTTTATGGATTTTGCTTAATTGATTTGAGGTCCACACTCAGAGTTGGCCTACAAAGTTTGCACCAGACAATGAACTGGAAGCCTAATGATTAGGAAGTAAATGTGTCTTTCTGAGCTCACACTTTGAATGCACAATCAGAGGATTTCCTTTTCTTAAAGAAATAATTAGAATTAACTTTCCTAGGAATGTCTTTTATAAATGAGTCATTATTATTCCAAGTGCTTTTTTTATGGTTAAATAAATGCTGGGTAAATTTTACTACTTAATTCAGAATCTAGAAAAAAATAAATCAACTCCCTTGGGCTTCAAATTAAATTTTTCTTCTAAAGATTTTTGTTCGTTCTGGTTTTTTCATATGTTTTATATACATCCTCAATAAATTCTTCCAGAACACTCTTTGCTAGTCTTTCCTTTATGACAATGAGTTCAGGCATTCATAGTTTTCCAACATACTTGACTTCTCTGTATATTACCTTATTTTTTAACTTTTTATTGGTGCATTGTATTTATACATCATAATAAAGCAAAAAACTGTGTAGACATAAATGCACACATTACCCAGACAGCTCCCACCCAGTTTCCACCCCCTGCCTCCCCATCCTTCCCTCTCATGCTTGGCTTAGTGGTTGACTCTGATATGAATAAGTACATCATGCCCTTTAAAGAGTTTCCTTCTATGCAGGGCATGGTGGTGCACTCTTGTAATCCCAGCATTTGGGAGGCTGAGACCATAGGATCATGGTTCATGGACAGCCTCAGCTACTTAGTGAGGCCCTTTGCAACTCAGTTGAGACTGGGTTTCAAAATAAAGAATAAAAAATAGGGCAGGAGGTGTAGGTTGGAGGTCAAATGCCCTTGGGTTCCATCCCCACACCTGCAAAATAAATAAATAAATAAATAAATAAATAAATAAATAAATAAATAAATAGTTTCCTTATCCCCCCCTCCATTCCCACAGTTAGGTTGCCTTATTTATTCCTCTGTAGGATCTCCTTTTTTACCTGGAGTTCCTCCTATGACCCCTTTTGCTTTAGCTTTCACATATAAGGGAAAGAATCCAGTTTCTTACTATTTGCAACTGACTAATCTCACTTAGCATAATGTCCTCAAGATCTATCCATTTCCCTGTAAATGCTGCAATTGTGTTTTTTTTTTTAATGTCTGAGTAAAATTTTATTGTGTACATATACTACAGTTTTGCAATCTATTCATCTGTTCATGGACATCTTGGCTGGTTCCATAGTTTGGCTACGGTGAATTGTGCAGGTATGAACATAGATACACGTGCATTAGTTTGGTAGTTTGGGTTCCTTCTTTTTGGGTAGATACCCAGAAGTGGTATTGCTGTATCAAATGGTAAATTTGTTCCCATTCTTCTGAGGATCCTCCATACTGTTTTCCAAAGTGGTTGGACTAATTTGCAATCCCACCAACAATGTTTTAGAGTTCCCACTTCTCCACAACCTCACCAGCATTTGTTGTTATTTGTGTTTTGAACGGTTGCCATTCTAGTTGGAATTAGGTAAATTCTCAGGGTAGTTTTGATTTGTATCTCTCTGATTGCCAATGATGTTGAGCATTTCTTCATGCATTTATTGACCGTTTGAATTTCTTCTTTTGTGAAGTGTCTATTTAGTTTTCTTGCCTATTTTTTTATTGGGTTATTTGATTTTTAGTGTTGAGTTTCTTGAGTT
Organism: Muscardinus avellanarius; assembly: GCF_963383645.1. Lineage (NCBI taxonomy): Eukaryota > Metazoa > Chordata > Mammalia > Rodentia > Gliridae > Muscardinus > Muscardinus avellanarius. The sequence continues at coordinate 16,499,867 of NC_137793.1, forward strand.
CTCTGTATATTCTAGACATTAGTCCTCTTCTGGAAAAGTAAGTTGGTGAAAATCTTCTGCCATTCTGTTGGCTCTCGATTGAGGTTCTTGATAGTTTCCTTTGCTGTAGAGTAGCTCTTCAGTTTCATTCAATCCCATGTATTGATTTGCCTTTTAGATTGTTGTGCCTTTGGAGTCTTTTTGAGAAAGCTTTTATCTGTGCCTATGTGTTGCAGTGTTGGACCTATGCCCTCTTCAAGGAGCTCCAGTTCTCTGGTCTAATTTCCAAGTCTTTGATCCATTTTTTTTTTTTTTTGCAGGTCTGGGGATGGAACCCAGAGGCATTTGAACTCTGAGCTACATCCCCTGCCCTATTTTTTTATTCCTTATTTTGAAACAGGGTCTCACTAAGTTTCAGAGAGCCTCACTAAGTAGCTGAGGCTGACCATAAACCACGATCCTCCAGGTTCAGGCTCCTAAATGCTGGGATTACAAGCATGTGCCACCATTCCCAGCTCTTTGATCCATTTTGAATTGACTCTTGTACAGGGTGAGAAAGTAGAATTAACTTCCAATTTTCTGCATGTGGTTAACCAGTTTTGCCAACACCACTTGTTGAACAGGTTATCTTTTTTCCACTGTATGTTTTTGGCCCCTTTGTCAAAAGTCAATTGGTTATAAGTGTGTGGACTTGTTTCTGGGTCTTCTATTGTGCTCCATTGGTCTATGTATGTGTTTTTGTGCCAGTACTATGCTGTTTTTATTACAATGGCTCTGTAGTATAGTTTGAAGTCAGGTATTGTAAGTCTTCCTGCATGTTTTTTGTTGCTGAGCACTACTTTGGCTATTCTGGGATTTTTGTTGTTCCAAATAAATTTAAGGACCAATTTTTCTATGTCTGTAAAGAATGATCTTGGTAATTTAGTGGGCATTACATTGAATCTGTAGATCACTTTTGGAAGGATGGCCATTTTAATGATATTTATTCTGCCTATCCATGAGCATGGCAGATATTTCCATCTTCCAAGATCTTTGATTTCTTTATTAAGTGTTTTATAATTTTCTTTTAGAGATCTTTTACCTCCTTGGTTAAGTTTATTCTTAAGTATTTTATTTTCTGTGGGAGATCCTGAGTAGAAGTGTTTTCTGAATTTCTTTTTCAGTGAATTTATGGTTGATGTACAGAAAAGCTTCTGATTTTTTAAGATTGATTTTGTATCCAGATACTTTGCTGAATTTGTTGATCAGTTCTATAAGTCTTTTGATTGAGTTTGTGTATATTAACTTATTAACCAAAGCTCCAGTTGAAAACACTGAACTGCTTTACATACTCCCCTTTTCTCCTTACTCTTTGTTAATATCAAGTGTTCTTTTATACATATAAAATCTAGAGTTTCAACCATTAGCAGTTCTGCTAAATCCCCACATCCAATCAATATTTGATTTCATTCCCTCATATTACAACCAAACTAAGGGCATTATGAACTTTCATGCCAACTTTCATTTTTAAGGGCTAATTCCCTTAGTAGAGCAAATGAATATGTCTTCCCATGATAGCAGTCTGATTAGCTCACTACTTTGTTTAAACAAAATGAAAAACAAATTACTCCTAGTGCTACCAACTGACTGAGCATTCTTTAGCTCCATTAGATAGAAATCACAACTAGACTTAAGGGCAGCTCCCTTACTACTAGCAGCTCTTAGCTTTTAATCCCGTGGCTCTCACTCTAGATGTTAGTGGTTCTCCTCACTATTCCAGTACTTGGTGCCAGCAACTACCAGAAATTCTCTGGGACTTTTGCAGTAGTTGGAGCTAGCAGCTCCTGGCAGCTCTCCATTGCTCTCTGTCATTTTCTACCATTATCTATTGCCAGTTTTCTGTAGTGTTACCAGTCCTAACTGCTGGGCACTTTCAATCTCAGCAGCTTCTGTGTTACCAGCTCTTAGTGTAACCAGCCCTGCTTGAGATAGAAATCATGAATTGGCAAAATACAGCCATCAAAAAGAGGTTTTGTTAGACTTGATGCTGCAATGGAAGAGGAAGACTATTCTGGTAGAGTTAAGGTAAAAGGGAAGTCTTCTTATGTGGAAAAAAGATGGACATCATTCTGCCTGCTACCCACAGGCTTTGGGCTTAGTCATAGATAGAGGAGACTGGGTGGAGGATAGCTGAACCCACTGCCACAAGGTAGAGTCATGTAGGAAGGCTGTAGAGCAGAGTTGTCTAGGATGGGCTCATGAGCCAAAACACAAGTTTCTGAGCAGCCACAATGTGTTTAGGGTATGCACAGCCAGATTCAAGGCATTTGAGATAGCGGTGGTTATCAAAGACAGAAAGAAGAAAAAAAAATTTAAAAAGTGCCCCTTGGGGAAACTAGGCCTTTCTTTTCTGTCTCACTGTTATTGTTGTTTGTTTCTGGCTGAATAATGGTCAAAACTTTGATTATAAGTACAATCTACAATTCACTTTAATCTTAATCTCATACTTTTTTAAAAAATCTAACCTCTTTTTTTTTTTTTTTTTTTTTTACTCATTCTCTGTACTTACCAGGTACTTACTTAACTAGGAATAGTAAAGTGCTAAGTGGCCTCATCAGAAGCACAAGGGATGGTGCAAATAGGGGAGTGGGGCTCAGCTAAATGTATTCAACAGGGTCCTCAGGCCCCAGTGGCTATAATCATTACAGCTCTGTGTTGACCCTAATGACAAATAAGGTGATTATTAAAGATTTTGTTTAGATATTTGAAATTTCAAAGATCACTGTCCCGTGACAATATTCTTGCTAAGCATTTCTAAACCTGATGCCCACTACCATTCTGTCTCCATATTTCAGGAAAGTTACCTTCTCCTTCCTGACACCCCTTCCACTGCAATAGTTGCCATAAAAAGAATGGTCAGCATCCTCCCAGTTCACAAATATGGAACATTCTGTCCAAGAAACTCTCTCAAAACCTTCCGGCTATGTCTCTTCTCTCTTGAATTTGAATTGTGTATTTGTATATGTGCATTTCACTCGTGTGTGTGTGTGTGTATGTGTGTGTGTGTGTGTGTATACGTATTATTTCTTCTTAGGGGGGCTAGAAAGTCTGTGAGGACAAGGAAAGGGTCTCACTTTATTTTCAATTTTTCAGTTAAGTTTAGCATAGAGTTTTGAACATAGTTATCTTAGACTGTTTTTTCCACTGTAATAGAGGACTCGATCATTATAATAATTTATAATGAACAGAAATGTAGTAGCTTATAGTTCTAGAGTCTGGGAAGACCAAAATCAAGAAATCAACACATGGAAAGGAGAGATAAAGGGAAAGTTGACTTGATCTTTAATGAGGAACCAACTTCTACCATATTAATATTGAACATATCAACCCATTAATGTGGGCAGAGCTAACCTAGCAGCCTCTCATTAGACTCTTCCCAGTGGTGATGTAGCTATTTTATCAGGGACTAAGGCTTCAATGCCTGCTTTGTGGGAAGCATACTTTAACTATAGCACTAATTAATACTCAAGTTTATTGGCTGAATATACAGCAAAAAGAACATTGAGATCTTAGCCCATAATTTTCAGAAAAGTCACCGTGACTCATCCCATCAAAATATTTCAGTATGTGACACTTCTCCTTTAGTAACTTGTGAGTGATTACACTTGGAAAATCAAGAGAATTTCTTTAAGATGCTTATGCTTTTTTTTTTAAAAAATCAGTTGAATTTATGTAGAAAAAGTTATAAACAGTGGATACCTGCACAGATATCTTAATATCTTATATCTGTTCAAAATAAAGACGATAAAAATTTAACATCAGATTCAATAAGAAACTTTTGGAAACATGATTTCTAAGTAATTTATTCCATAAAAAATAGAAGTCTAGAATATGCTTATTATAGAGATGAACTCTTTCTTTTAATAATTTGTTTAATTTCTTTGAGTAATATGATTACCCTTTCTCCTTTTCGCTGACTCAGCTGGCATATACCCTCTGCCTTGAATGGGCCAGCAGAGCCTCCAAGTGGTCTACGGAACTGTTCCTTCCTTTTGACATTCATGTACAATTCTTGTTACTTCACATTCCAGTCAATCCATGCTGGGCAAAACTACAATTACAATTAATCAATGTTCATCTTGACAGAGCAAGAGCAATAATGAGATACTGCTGATCAGTAATAAAAATGTTTGGGCCACATTTTATAAATAGCTGGCAATAAGAAAGGGCTGGCTGTATTGACTAACTCATAAATGACTTACAATCTATTCTCAAGCTTTAACCAGGCAAGGCATCTCAAAACAAACAGTAGAGTAGCTATATTTTTAGTGAGAAAGCAAAGTTTTTACATTGTTATTGAGTATGTGATTCATGTAGCGGTGCAGGTGAAGGGCAGGGAACAGACATAAGAAAGTTAAGTTTTCTCCAACAGCAAACAATGACATTTTTATTAAGATTTGCAATTCAAAGCCATTCTCTAAATCTGATATAACTTTAGTTTTCTTTTTAAAAATTTTTTTATCGGTGCATTGTAGTCATATATCTTAATAGGATAAAAGACTTATGTAGACATAATTATCCAATTAGCCCTTACCCATTCCCCATCCCATTCCTCTTCCTTTCCCACCCCTCCTTCCCATGCTTGGCTTAGTGATTGAATTTGATATGTTTGTTTAAGTACAGCATGTGCCTTAGAGAGTTTCCCTCTTCCCCTCTTCCATCCCCTCAGTTAGGTCATCGTATTTGCTCCTCTGTAGGATCTCCTTCTTCATCTAGAGTTCCTCCTGTTACCCATTTCTCCCTAGCTTTTTCATATTAGGGAAAGCATTGATTTCTTCTTTATTGTGACTGACTAATCTTTAATTAGCATAATATCCTCCAATTCCATCCATTTCCCTGTAAATGATGTAATTGTGTTTTTCTTTATGGCTGAGTAAAATTCCATTGTGTACATATCTGACAGTTTTGTAATACATTCATCTGTTGATGGACATCTTGGCCAGTTCCATAGCTTGACAATGGTGCAGCTATGAACATAGATACACATGTATTAGTTTGGTAGTTTGATTTCCTTTTTGGGGGGGTAGATATTCAGAAGTGGTATTGCTGGAACAGATGGTAAATTCATTCTCATTTTTCTGAGGATCCTTCATACTGTTTTGCAAAGTGGTTGCACTAATTTGCAGTCCCACCAACAACGTTTTAGAGTTCCCACTTCTCCACATCCTTGCCAGCATTTGCTGTTGTTTGTGTTTTGAATGATTGCCATTCTAGTTGGAGTTAGGTGAAATCTCAGGGTAGTTTTGATTTGCAACTCTCTGATTGTCAATGATGTTAATCAGTTTTTAATGCATTTATTGACCATTTGAATAGTTTTCTATATAACAGTTAGATCTTATATATTTCCAAGATTAAAAAAAAACTGGTTAACTTTTACTTGTTCTTCCATTTAGTTTATTCTGAAAGCACCAGCATTATTTTTAATCTTCAGACTTTGCTTACTATATCCCTCAAACTTCTTCATACATATCAGACCCAATATAAGTGTGTTACACTCATGTGTATTCTGTGTTTACTAAGTGCATTTATTATCTGCACTGTGCAGTTATATTTGTCATTCCTTATATACTCAGGTATTTTATTATCCTCAGAAATACTTCACAAAAATAGGTTTTAAACTCATTCCTATCTGTATAGTCTCAGAAAAAAACAACACTAAGCACATAATGACTACTCAAAATTACTTCTTGCATACTAGGCTGGATAGCTGAAATTGTAAATCCAGGATTACAAGGGCCATAAACAGGTAAAACTGGGAGATGTAAGATGCTAAGGAGCAACTCAACCTAAAATTGGGAAGAATTTGAAAATGATGAAGTAAAAACAACATGGTAAAGACGGGCCCTAGCTCAAACAATAGCCACTTCTTGACTCTAAATCTGTATTACTAGAGAAAACATGGACTAATCACTATCAGGTATTCTAATTTTTTGAGAGCATCTACTGTGAAAATTATATTAGAATATTTATGTATTTATGTATTTATGTATTTATTTATGTATTTATTTATGTATTTATTTATTTATTTATTTATTTATTGCAGTACTGGGGATTGAGCCCGGGGCATTCTACCTTTGAGCTATACTCCTATACCTATTTTTTATTCTTTATTTTGAAACAGGGTCTCACTGAGTTGCAGAGGGCCTCACTGAGTAGCTGAGGCTGTCTGTGAACTACGATCCTTCTGTCTTAGCCTGCCAAATGCTGGGATTACACGTCTGTGCCACCATGCCCGGTTTGAATTTTTTAAATTGAAATGTTAGGCAATTATTTCAAAATAGGTAGAAGAGAGAATTTTGAATGATCTCACCACAAAAAATAATAGATGTTTGAAGTGATAGGTTAATTACTGTGATTTGGTCATTGCAGGATGCACATGTATCAGTATGTCACATTTCACACCATACATAGATAAAATAATGCATTGGTCAAAAATAAAATTAAAATGAAAAAGGAATGGAAAAATGAAGGTGAAATCAACACACCGTTTACATGTTAGAGCTACTTAAGAGTACAGACTTTATAAGGCACCTCAAACATTTCCTTTTTTGGGGTATTGTTTGCTTAGAAAATATGTTTTAAAATATTATAGTAAAGAGGAGTCTAAATGAATAATTTTTACTATATAAAAAGAAAACATTTAAAAGAATTTGGTGGCAAAAGGCATATCTTTCTCTTAATAAATGATACCTTTACTATGATATATGCTGTCTGGTGATGCACTATATTTACTTTAAATGAAATTCTCTGATGCAATATTGCTTTGATTTATTGGGTAGTTTTTTGATTTAGTAGAAGACAGTTTTGAATCAGATGATAGGGTTGATTTACTAGAGAAGGTATTTGATTTGATAGATGATGTATCTTCTTCAGTATTCAATAAGTAATGATTCAATAGTGGATGTCTGATTTGGTAAGCCAACTATTAGATTTGATTTTGATCTATTTTCTTAGTAAGAGATACATTTATTTTAATAGTTGATGTATCTCTTTTAATGCAAAATGTGTCAAATTTATGATTTCATGTTCTTTTTTCCTGCCCTTGTGATTTATGAATGTTACTTCTAAAATATATGCTTCAATTAAAGGTAAGATGAAACATTCATTACATTCTACCATAAAGTACTCTAAATCGTATATAAGTTTTTTCCCCTTTTCTGATAAAATGTTTGCTATTACTAAGGCTATAAAATAAATCACAGCCCAAGAAAATACAAACATATCTTTGACAGAAACAAGTTGTGTTTGTGTACAAAGAGGAAATGCAAATTTGGTTGTATATTTTTTAATTATGTGGTGTACTTAGGTAACTGCACTTAGTTTTTATTTCTTAATAAAGAACAACTTAAAATTAAGTTATATTATATATTTAGATTGATAAATAAAATTCCCTTCTTTCTCTCTCTTGAGAAGTGTCTGCTGTTGTTTTCCTCTTTAATAAACAACTTGCTGACAATGTTTTAGTGTAGAAATACTGATTAGCTCGGCTATACCTTTGATAGGAGAGATTTTCTGCTTTCCTTATCATCGTTACTTACTTGTCTGGACTTTATTTGAATGACAAATGAATTACTGAAAACTTCAGACAATATTTCTATTTGACATGTTTCTGAATCATTCAAAATATTTGCTTAAGCTATAACTCACTGGGTCTGATTAGAAAAGCTACTCTTTCCACATGAGTTGAAATATAAAAAGTGACTAAGGCTTGAAAGAAGTAAAAACACATGACATATATCATCTTAGAGAATTTCACAGCATCTAAAAAAACTACATTTAAAAAAAATTATTGCCAGGCAGAGGTAAGATCTGTAATAGGAGAATTTCAGGTACAAAGACAGCCTCAGCAAGTAGAGAGACTCTCAGAAACCTAGAAAGACCCTGTTTCAAAACAAAAAATAAAATAGGGCTGGAAGTGTAGCTTAATGGTAGAACAATTTTAGGTTCAATCCTCAGAATTCCTCCCTTCCAAAATAAACACATATTTGGTAATACATTCGCTTAATTATATAGTATGATTTGGGGGTAGGTGCACTTTATTTTCATTTATTTCTTAATAAAAGCTGTGTCTTAATAAAAGCTGTATATTCCTTATTTGTCCAGCATGGAAAAAAAATACACACAATGACTAGGAGGAAAATAATGAAATCTCTAAGATCCGAATTCTTCCTGAAGTAATCTGTCTTCTTGGGGAGTTACTGGATCTATTAGGGTTAAATTTGCTTCATTTTTAAAATAATTAATTTTATAGAACGTAGATGGCTAGTAGGATTAATATTTGTAAAGTTTCTATAATACCTGGCACATAGTAAGTACCACCTACATGTTTGTTGAGTAAAGAACCTACAAACCTAAATAGGGTTTTTAGAAAATATATTTTTTATTGAAGAGGCATTTCACATGATCTGTTCTTTCATTGAAACTCAGGAATTGTTCTCATATACCATTTTAACTTTGTGCCCCTCAGCCCCTATTTATAACCACAGTGTTTGCAACTTTTATATCACCCCCATCTCTGCCCACTCCCCATGATGCTGTCCTACTAAAACAGCAGTACTGGCAATAGAGAAAAAAGAGTTGTGTTAAACTCTAGTGTAATCTTACTATGCCACATTTTACCTCATTGAATTCTCCCAACATAATGACCTGTGAAGGATCTGCTCGGGTTATTGCCACCCTATGAATGAGGACCACCAAGCACAGAGTAGGCTGGAGATGTGTTCAGAAGTAAAGGTCCCACAGCTCATGAGTGATGCCCATGGAGCCGGCACACCCACAATCTGGCTGCAGGATATGACTGAAGAGTGAGGAAGAGACAGGATATAGACTGCATTCATTCAAAATGTACTTGAGCATTAACCCCAAGTTCATGGTGTGGCCCACTGCTGCAGACTTTTAACAAGTGTCCAGCCCATCTCTCTCTAGCATCTTCCTCCTCGCTCCCAGTTCTACCATTTTTCATAAAGTAGGTCTACACTCATACTGTAACACTGGTTGTGCAGTTATTGCTTTCTTATATTCTGCTGCTCTCTTTTTAAATCTATTTCCATAGGCACAATGAAACCCTTGGTGGGCCAAAACAAACAAACCCAGAATCTGCCTCATCATTTTAGATATGGAACCATGGTATTTATTTCTCTTTAGTTTTTTTTTTTTTTTTTTTTTTTTTTTTTTTTTTTTTTTTTTTTTTTTTTTTTTTAGTACTGGGAGTTGAACCCAGGTGCATTTTATATTCAAATACCACCCCCAGCCCTGTGTGTGTGTGTGTGTGTGTGTGTGTGTGTGTGTGTGTGTGTGTATTTTTTAAAATTTTGAAACAGCTTTTCACTAAATTGCTGAGAGTCTGATCAGTTGCTAAGGTTGTCTTTGAACCTGGAATCCTCCTGTCTCAGTCTTTCAAGTGCTGGGATTATAGGAGTGTATCAGCACATCCAGCTGATAGATATTTCTCTCAATGTTATATATTAACATACTGGTACTATGACATTTGGATAAGGTACTCAGTTCTCCACCATTGCTCCAACAATCATCAATATGCCCTAGGCATATCCTAATCTTCATCACAATACTCTGTGGGGTATAACAGGCTTCTGAGAGGCATTTATCACATCTAAACAAATCCAAATTATACTTGTCCTTAAAAGATTCCCCCAGGTCCTTCCTCCAGCAAAGGACCTTCAGTGACTTGACTTGCTTTTAATTTTTCCTCTCTGAGCTCCTTCTCAGGGAATCTAATATAATTAAATTCTTAACAGATTTTTAGTTTAAAGAATGTAGATGTATATTTTTTCCCATCTCATATAGATGTGGCTTTTCTAAGAAGTCATGCTTTCTCTATATAAGCTAATTTCATAAATGGAGATAGAGAATAAAGAAAAAGATTAGGAAATCCTTAGGAAAGATGCACTGTAGCTAAATCCTTTCCCCCCATCCCTTTCCTCATTCACTGGAATCTCAACTGTTCTCTACAAGTAAACTAGGGAGGTATTGAAAGAAAACTCGGTGAGAGATGTCTCAAAAGTAGATATATTTTAAACCCAGAAGAGGTAAAGTCATTAAAACATGAAAAGCTAAAACTCAGATTAAATTACATGCAGTCTTGCTATGGTTTTGACATCTTTCCTGCCTAAATTTTTAATAGTATGACAATTTTTTCCAGTCTCCACATTAGTATTAAAATGTTGTACCCTGAAATGCAGCCACAGATGTGGCCTAGAAGTTGGAGAAATTTTGAGTTGTCAGATAGTACATGGATCATTAACCGTTTTCAGAGAGAAAGGGTCCCCAAATGGATTTTGACATAAGTAAAGTTGAGAACATGATTCATGAGCTTGTTCCAAAGATTCTTTCTGGGTTATTTAAGGTACCTCGATGGAATAGATTTTACCAGTTCATTTTTCTAAGCAAAGTCATATTTCTTGAAGGGCAGGAACAGTAAAGAGGTGCAAGGAGCAAATTGCCAGTTTTACATTACAGTAAATTGTGAAGGTGTGTGACATTTTATGGCTTACAATAATTCTAAAGAAGACGGTTAGGGGGTGAATTGTGTTTCTTTAAAAATTCATATGTTGAAACCTTAGCCCTCTGCACCTCATAATGTGACTGTACTTGGAGATAAGGTTTAGAAGAAAGTGGTAATTAAATTGAAATGAGCCTGTTTAAATGGGCCCCAACCTGACTGCCATCCTTATGAGAAGAGATTAGAACAGGCAGACACCAGAGGGACCAGGAGAAGAGGCAGTGGTAGGGTGGCCATGAGTAAGCCAAGGAGAGGGAGCTCGGGGAAACTAGCTTCACAGAGGCCATGTTTCTGAGTTACCTGTCTTTAAAACTGTCAGAAAATGTGTTTCTCATGTTTGTCTACACAGCCTGTAGTACATTATGGAGGCTATTGCAAACTCATCAAACTGCTATTGTCTGGCTACCATCAGTTATAAAGGAAAGGCAACATCTTGCATAAGCTACTGAGAAAGAAATTCCATCATGGGGAAAACATACCTGCTTACTCTAGTTTCATTCATCCTACAAAGTGGCTTTGAGGAAGAACTCTTCTGTGCCCACTATATAAATTATAGATGTTTGGGTTATGTCAATAAGATAAAGAACCAAAAATGTCTAGCCTTGAAAAACTTACTTCTGATAAGGGAAAATAGACAATAAAATATATATTTGAAATATGCTACCTGCCAAAATGTGATAAGTGTAAAGTGAAATTTTGATAAAGTACATAGCTAAAGTCATTTTAACTAAAAAAAAAAAATACAGTAGGCTGGGTATGGTGGCACACACTTCTATTCCCAGCATTTGGGAGGCTGAGGCATGAGGATTGCAGTTTGGGGACAGCCTCGGGTACTTAGTGAGGCCCTTTGCAGCTCAGAGACCCCGTCTTAAAATGATGAATAAAAAATAGGGCTGCGTGTGTAGCTCAGAGGTAGTTCCCCCTGGGTTCCACCCCCCCCCAGTATCTAAATAAATAAATAAATAAATAAATAAATAAATAAATAAATAAATACAGTAGGATAATAAAAGGGTCTGAGAGTGAGAGGAATGTAGTAATTTGCAAATGTAACAAGGGTGATCAAGGTAATTCACAATGAAGCAAGGATATTTGAGAGATACTTAAAGGAAGTGAAGAAACTCACGATGTAGATATCTTGGGGAAGATAATTCTAGTCAGTGGAAATATCAGGTATAAAAACAAATAGAAAAATAAACCTCAATGTTTGAGAAAATCCAAGGGGGCCACTGTGGCTAGACTGAAGAAGTCAATATAGAGAACTAGGATGGCAAGTTCCTCCATTGGTTTCCCTGGGAGATTCAGGCCAGGATTCCTTCAGATTTCAAAATACAGGTTCTCAAGTTCCTCATATAAAATGACATTGTATTTGTATATAACCTATCCATAGCATATCCTCCTATGTACTTTAAATCTTCTCTGAATAACTTACCTAACATAATGTAAACACTATGTAAACAGCTGTTATACTGTATTGCATATGTACCAATGGCAAAAAGATATGGTGTATATTTTCAGTACAGACATGATATTTTCTGAATATTTTTAATCTACAGCCATGAAATACATGCATAAGGAGGGCTGTCCATAACTCAGAAAGGTAACAGGATGTGGTTAGAAACATATTTTTGGGCCTTGAAGGTCATTATCAGAATGTAGACTTTGAATCGCAGTGAAGCAGGGGACCCACTGCACCATGTGAAGTGGAAGACTTGCAAGAGCTTGCGTCCTGTTGTCTAGTTTGAGAGGTGCAGTTTCTGTGAATAAATAGACTGGCTGACAAGAAGAGCAGCAGGAGATGGCTTCAGGAGTCCTGGTGGGAGATGATGGTTAGTGACAGCTGTGATCAGGCGCCAGCTGACTGACAGCAAAGGGGATGCTAGAGACAAGCACACACATACAGTGATATGTGCAACTCTGTCATGAAAAACTCAAATGTAATGAAAAGTTAGAATAGTGCGGTAAACATCTTTTACCCAGCCCTAGATCTGGCAGTGTTCATTAGTCATTGTTAAGTACTTGAAAGTGGCAGGCATCATCCCTCTTTATGTTGCTATATTTTAGCATCTGAGAAGTAAGGCTTCTATAATATTACTTGATATCCAGTTCATTTGTAAATTTTGTGAGTTACTCCAAAACTCATCTTTACAATGTTTCCTGTGGACTTGGGTGTTGGTAAGGATCTAACCCAAGTGCACGGATCATATTCTGAATGTTAAATCTCTCTTAAGCTACACTAGATTTTTATCATATTTCTTTACAAGATAAAAATGTTCACTTTATGGCAAGTTACCCATATTGATTTGTGTGGTTATTAGTTGTAGTTTCTTAACTTTTTCTATAGTTTTTGTAAATGGGAAGTTAGGTCTAATAGCCCGGCCAGGCTTAGGTGAAATATTGTTGGTGGGAACAACTTGTTGATATAGCTATAAACTTGATAATGTCACGTATCAAGAGACACCTCATGCTCTGTTATCCAGTTATTAGTGGTGCCAGAATGATGCACTGTCAGAAGCTACTCAAGTCATCCCTTTATTCTGTGTGGATTTTTTAAAAATCGACTTGATATGTAGGTAGATTATTTTGTTTTCATTTATTTACAATTTAACTATTTTTAATTTTATTTTTCTGAATGTATAAAACATGTCGTGGTTCAAAAGTAAAACTGTAATACATATACTAGAGAAATATTGCTGAAATCCATCTGTTCTACCTGGTGCATGCGCGCGTGTGTGTGTGTGTGTGTGTGTGTGTGTGTGTATTCCATACATACTAGCTCACTCTGGCCTTTTAATTAGAATGCAGCAGTAGACAATATGAAATAAATAGTTGTATCTGTGTTCTAATAAAGCTATACACAGAAACATGCAGCAGAGTGTATTTGGCCTATGAAACACAGCTTACTGAACATGGCTATAGATAACTGTTTTAAAAATTAGCTTCTGCATTTTTTTCTGTATATCCTAGCTTTCTTCCTTGAACAAAAATAGCATACTATATAAGGTGTTCTACATTTTGCTCATTTTGTTTAAATCCTACGCCTGCAACACATAAACACAAATACAATATTTATGCAATTCTTGGCAATTCTTTTGAAAACTATGTAGCACTCCATTATGTGGATGCAACATAAATTCATATCAACAATCTCTTTTTGGTACACATTTCTTTTGTTTTGAATTTTTGGCTGCTAGGTAAAAATGAGTCAGCTTGGAATAGAAGAATGAGAAATATATATATATATATATATATATATATATATATATATAAATACACATATACATATATATACACATATACATATATATACATATATATTCTAGAGGAGATTCCTAGAGATATAATTGTTGAGCCAAAGAGGAGATGTATCTATAATTCTGTTCAATATTGTAAAATTCCTTTCGACATAGACTGTGTAATTTTGTACTCCCAATGTCAAATATATGAGCATGCCAGTTTTCCACAGCCTTGCCAACAGACTGTACTGTCAAGCTTTTGAACGTCTGCCAACATGATATATGAGAAATAGTATCTCAGTGTAGTCTTAATTTTCATCTATCTTATTATGAATGAAATTGAACATCTTTTCATATGTTGAAGGGCTATTAACTGTTCTGCTTCTGTGAGCCGTCTGTTCTTTTTGTTTTTTCTTCCTTTTTTTTTTTAAAATTGGGTTTAGGAATGTATTTTCAAATTAAGCCCAAGTAAAGTAGGCTTCCTAACACTGAATGTGGTGTGTGAAAGTAGATAAATCAAGTTCAAACATTAGGTCTTCCTATTCAGGAACTGGAAGAGGCGGGCTGCCCTTCTATGGGTCAGGGAAAGGCAAGGTGAGGCAAGTTCAGGTTATCAGTCAAGGGGTCCAGATTTCAGTCCTGGATATTGTTGAGTTAACACCATTGGATTGGTATTATTGAGTCATCCAAACGAAGACGAGAAGCATCTGAACACCAGCCTAGACTGGGAAGATGCAAAGCTCAGAATATGGCAACAGTGATCTAGCTTATTCTTTTTAATTGTAGTGGGCGTGTTAATGACCTTGAAAATGAGAGTTGGAGTGGAGGGGAGGGAGAGAAAATCTGACATAACCCAAAGTGTTTCCACAACTCAAAAGAAGAACATTAAATATTCTTTGAATGTAGAGATGTTAGCCAAAAGATAGATGCAACAGGAAGCTATTCACATTTTATGTCAATAATACATCCCACTGGAACCTATGCAAATTAATTTGCAATGAAATTTAATACAGGTTTGCTTTCCCCTTCAGTGTCCAGTGTTTGCTCTATATACACGTTTTGCACATACAAAAAAATAATCCTCCGTCTCTCAGGTAAACTGTAATTCATTTAGGTAAGAATATCAGAAAGTGCACACCTAAAGAATAACTTCAGTAAATAACCTCTGAAGATTTTAGTGAGAGAAGTTTAAATGTGCTACCTGATTAACTAGCAAATCTATATAATAGATAACCACTAGAAATTTTATGAGGAAATCAAAGAGAAGTAACTACTTCATGTGAAATATTTTGTGCTTCTTCAAAAATAGGAATAATTTTTGAAGTCAAAAGAAACATTGGGAATTACCAAAAGCAAAAAAAAAAAAAAATCTGAAGCTACTAGTAGTCTTTCCTTATGGTCATCATTAAACGCTCATCATAGAACTCTCACAATTGTAGTAATAGGTTCAAATTGGATGCTCTCCCTAATTTGTGGAAACTAGAGAGAAAATGGGTCATAAGAGGAACTTTAGATGAAAAAGGAGAAACCATACATGAGCAAAAAAGGTGACCTAACTGAAGGGGATGGGAGAGGAGAAGAGGAAAAGTTCCTAATACATATGATGTACATTCACAAACATAACAATGTCAATCACTAAGCCAAACATGAGAAGGAGGGAGGGGGAAGGAATGGGATCAGAATTGGGGAAGGGCTAAATGAGTGTTGTATTCATGTATGCTTCTAACATCTTGCACCCCATTAATATGTATGACTACAATGCACCAATTAAATAAAGTATTTGAACCTTGAGAGTTTGTATGGACTTGCTAGCTGAGGAGTGCAGCTACTACTATCACCTTGACCTGAGAAAGGTCCTTCTTTATCCTCCTCTATTGGGGAAGAGTATTTTCTTTGACCAAGGGCGTAACTTCAGGAAAGGCACACTTGGGGAATCAAGGGATCAAGAGGACACCCACCTAGCCAGCCAAATCTAACCAGTGGTCAGTGATGTTTCACACGTGGCCATCAGATTGCCCTGTATTCTCAGTACTTCGGAGGCTGGACAAAACAGCAGGTTCAAAGCCATAGTCAGCAACTTAGCAAGGCCCTGTATCAAATTAAAAAAAAATAATTAAAAAGGACTGAGGAGGGATGCAGCTCAGAGAAGGATGTTCCTTGTCAATCCTCAGTCCAAAATTAAAAAAAAAATAAATATATTTGAACCTTAAGCAAATGGTAGGTAGTGATAGTTCTGTCCTTCCCTTTCAATGGATGTATTACTTAATGTCCACTGTATATCAGGGTCATGACTGAATGAAGGGATGGTGGTGGCCTTTAACAATCTGGATGTTTTATAATCCTGGAATCCTCAGACAGCCTCAACTCCATGACTCCTTCCATTTTCCTAAGCTTGACTTAGTTGTCCTTTGGTAATTTTTAGCATCTATTTGCAACTGGGCATGGTGGCACACATCTGTAACCCCAGTATTTGGGATACTGATTCAGGAGAATCACAGTTTCAAGGCCAGCCTCAGTAACATAGCAAGAACCTCAGCAATCTAGCAAGATCTTGTCTCAAAATAATAAGGTAGGGTTAGGGATGTCACTTAGAGGTAGAATGTCCCTGGGCTCAATCCTTAGTACCAAAAATAAAAAAAACAAGCAAAAAAAAAATTTAGTTGATCAGCAAAAGCTTCTCTAGACTCCAAAAGAAGCATCACTCTTCTCATTTCTTCTGTTTCCTTCAGAATTTGACTTTATAGAATTTACTAGTCTCTGTAAACACACTAAGTCCCAACTTTTTTCAACTTTGTGAAAAATTTAACAACACTGACATAGGACCATTAAAATAGACTGATTAAAATAATCTATCATTTGTGCATGTTATTATACTAACATCATTATAATTGTTATATTCTAATATAATTATTTTCCTATTATATAGGTATATAGTATATAATTTTATTTTCTATAGTATATTTGAGTGTTTATAGATGTTTCACATCTGGAACAATGAGATAAAATTTAAAGTACTATATATTTCTCTCACTAGATTGTAAATTTTCTGAGGGCAGGAGTCACGTTTTTCTGCTTTATTTTGCTAATTTTCAAGGGACATTTGTAGCTAGAAAGGGCTCAAAAATATTGTCCAGTAAGTGATAGAATTAATGTTGGCATTTTATGTGCCATTTTGCCTGCGTATCCCTGCATATATCATCTGTACTTATGTGCCTACTCTTCTTCATCCATACAGTACTTTGAAGACACTCTTTTTTAAGCAAAAATTATATAAGCCAGATATTTTATTAATTGCACTAAAATGTCATTTGGATGTAGATTCTCAGTGAATAATAGTGGCAATTGCCTCAAAGAGAAATTATGATTTTATAAATAAAAAGTATCAAGAAATAAGAGTGAATCTTCCGTGCCTAGTTTATTCTGAGTATACATACTCATCATTTTATTTAAAAAAA
Organism: Muscardinus avellanarius; assembly: GCF_963383645.1. Classification (NCBI taxonomy): domain Eukaryota; kingdom Metazoa; phylum Chordata; class Mammalia; order Rodentia; family Gliridae; genus Muscardinus; species Muscardinus avellanarius. The sequence goes on from NC_137793.1 coordinate 16,517,092, forward strand.
CACATAAATCTTCCTGGGGAAAAAATAAAATTATTCCACATTTCAAGTTGACTATTATTGAAATATCAAACACGCAGACTCTGAAAATCAGAGCTGTTACAGACACGGTGCTTTTTCTGTCAACAGAAGGGTAATACACAGGGACCATCCAGGTGGTGAAATCTAACCCTAGGGTTTACAAAAGTTCAATTTTTAACCTCTAATCACAGACTCCTAAAATTTCCCGTTTTAACTGTTGATAAAGTAATGTTCCACAGACTGCTAGGGGTAACAGAAATAGGGAAATGTTTGCAAGTTGGAGAGACACTCTACTAAAATGCCAAAAACCATCAGAAAAAAAAGATCTTAACATTGACTGGGTGTTAACAAATATAAATTACATAGACTAGACATTGTTTGAGACAGTGAGGTGCTTGTGGAGTTGCACTGACTCCCATACTTAGAATATTCTTGTATTTTAGTGCTTTTTTTTGCCATCTTAGAATTTGTACTAATACTTGAACAAGGGCTACTAACCTTCTCAGTTTGCACTGAACCTCTCAGATTATATGACTTGAGGAAATAATTTTGGGAAGGATCATGGAAAGAGGGTCTAGACAATAATATAAAAAAAGGATATTAGGGAGCTGTGAGTTCAATTTCATGAGAATAAAAGTTCATAAGGAAGCAAGTATGCTCTTCAAAGGGAAAGGAGGGTTACTGGGCACAAACCCCACCAGTGCCCTGCAACCCATGCTTCTTCACCCTCATCTGTCACCTGTCCTTTCAGGCATTAGCCCTTTAGTTTAAAAAGGATATTGAGTCTGTGAAGCTCAAACTCTTAACATCTGCTTCTGCTTATCTATATGCATTTTAGTAACTGGGTTCTGATTTACACAGCTTGATCAATGCTGCAATGATAATGCCTTGAGAATTCAGGATTCATTTCATCGTGAGCTAGTTATGCAAATGAAATCAAATGACTTGGATAGGAAAAGGGAGGAGGAGAAACATGAACAAAGCCATAGTCACCTGCATTGATTGCCTGCTGGGGCTTTTTGCTATCTTGTCTTGCCCAAACAGCCTTGTGACATATTGATTCTCCAAGGCCATACTGTAGAGGTTATCAACCAAACTTCTAAATGCTTGCCAGTAATGTGAATAGTCACAGTTACCATTATGTGGGTGATATCTAAGATGTATTCTACTATTACATATGTTATGCAAATATGGAACAGGATGGAACAATATGTAAATATTATATACTGTCCTAATATGGAAGCAGAAGGCTAATTCTCACTTTAATAAGAATTGACCTCTAGGTTTTGTCAGATTCATTGTTCAGCTATATTTGATTTTTAAATTTCAGTGCTTTCAGGTTGGTTGTATTAACTTCAAATAAGTTTGTTAAGTAATATTATCATAGTATATAGTATATTCAGATAGATAATTATTCACATAGTACTATGACAAAAATACCAGTCCTTTTCTTTTTTTTTAAATTTTTTATTGGTGCACTGTATTCATACATCATAGTGGGATACAAAGAAAACTTTTGTAGACATACATGCACACATCGCCAGTCAACCCCCACCCGATCCCCACCCCATTCCCTCCCCATCCCTCCTTCCCATGCTTGGCTTAGTGGTTGACATCTAGTATTATAGCGATTTATCCAAAATTAAAAATGATAATCTCACATAACAGTTTCATTTGTCTGATATCAAGCTTTTGATAACATAAAGATAACATTTCAATATTTCTTTTTGCTTTCTTTCTTACCAGAGAATATTTTTTTCTTATTTTTTTAGGTGAAACTATCATATATTTATATATTTTTCAGAAAAAAATCTATCATAATATGGAATATGGATTCTAGATACCCAGAACGATCTCGAAAAAGAACAAAGTTAGGAGATGTATATTTTCTGATTTCAAACCATATAAAGCTACAATAATTGAAACAGTGTAGTACTGTTCTAAAGGCAGATATATAAACTATTGGAGCTAAATAAAAGCCTAGAGCTAAATTCTTCCATATATTGTCAAGTTATATTTGACAAGGTTTCCACAAACATTTGGTGGGGAAAATAATAATCTTTTAACTAAATAATGTTGAAAAATTAAAATTACATGAAAACATTTCAATATTTCTTTTTGCTTTCTTTCTTACCAGAGAATATTTTTTTCTATTTTTTTAGGTGAAACTATCATATATTTATATATTTATTTTTCAGAAAAAAATCTATCCTAATATGGAATATGGACTCTAGATACCCAAAACGATCTTGAAAAAGAACAAAGCTAGAAGATATATATTTTCTGATTTCAAACCATATAAAGCTACAATAATTGAAACAGTGTAGTACTGTTCTAAAAGCAGATATATAAACCATTGGAGTTAAATAAAAGCCTAGAGCTAAATTCTTCCCTATATTGTCAAGTTATTTTTGACAAGGTTTCCACGAACATTTGGTGGTAGAAATAATAATCTTTTAACTAAATATTGTTGAAACATAATAATTACATGGAAAAGAATAAAATTGGACCCTTACCTAAACCCATATACAAATATTAACTCAAAATAGATAAAAGACCTAAATATAGATCTTAAGACTATAAACTTTTAGAAGAAAATCTGGGTCATAAAACCTCACAACATTGAAATTGGCAGTGATTTCTTGGATATGATTTCAATGGCACAGGCAACAGAAGAGTATACAAACTCCCTAAAAAATAAAAAAAATATTGTATATCCAAAGACAATGTAAACAGAGTTAAAAGTTACTAATAGAATGGGATAAAATATTTCCAAATGCTATATCTGAAGGTATATTAATATTCCAACTAGACATCCTAAAAATTAACAACAATAAAGGCAAACAATACATTTTAGAGATAGGTAAAAGAAAAAGCAATTATGTCTAACTGATTTTTGTTGAAAAATAAAAATAATTGATGTACAAAATATAGCCTTGTCAACAAGTGGTTCTAGAACAAATGGACTGTTACATGCAAATAATACAAAGAAGAGATGAATAAGAAGGAGAAAAAGAAGAGGAAGAAGACTAAAAGAAGACAAAGAAGAAGAAAAAGAAGAAGAAAAGGGCACTAAATTTAAATATTTTGTTAAAAATAAATAACAGAAGAACCATAGACCTAAGTGTAAAATATAAAAAATTTAAAATCTCACATAAGGTAACATACAAGAAAATTTAGATCACGTTAGGGTGATGATAAGATTTTAGAAACACGAATAAACGAGTAGTCATGAAAAAAAATGTTGATCAAACATTTGGGCTTCATTAAAATTTGATACTTATGCTCTGTGAAATGTTAAAATATTGAAAAGACAAGCCATAGGCACAGAGAAAATACTGACAAAATATGACTTGTAAAAGATTTATATTTATATATCAAAAAATGCAACCAATTCTTTAAACTCCACAATAAGAGTCAAACCTAATTAAGAAGTAAGCAAAAGGATTTATGAGAGGTATCATCTACTAATACATATATGGAGGTGTTAAATATATGAAAGAATATCAATGCTACAGTCTTTAGGGAACTGCAAATTAAAATGAGATACCACTACACATCTATTAATAATTAAAATCCCAAACATTGACAATACCAAATGCTTATAGGAACATGCAGAAAAAGGAATTCTCATCCTTTGCTAATAAGAATGAAAAATGGTATAGCTGCTTTAGAAGAATTTTATAGCTTTTCAAAAAAATAAAGCTGAGTCTCAACATATGATGGAATAATCATATTCCTAAATACTACTTACAGGAGTTCAAAATGTATGTCATGTAAAAAACTGTACATAAAATTTTTAACATCTCAATTTGAAATTGCTCCAGTTTGGAGCTGGAGCAATATCCTGCAATAGGTAAATAAACAAACTGGTACTTTGATAGAGTCATCTGCTATTCAGTGACAGATACAAAAAATATATATGATAGCCATAATAGGTAGAATTTATAATAATTGAACTCATAGAATTAAAGAATAAAGTGATCGTTACCGAGTGCTGGTGCCCGATACTGGGGATGGGGTGCAGGGGGGATGTTGTTCAAAGGATATGCAATTTTCATTGGCTAGAAGGAATAATTTGAAGAAACCTATTGTGTAATATTGTGACTATAGTTAATAATAATGTATTATATTCATGAAAAGCAGTAGGAGGTAGATTTAAAATGTTTTCACAATAAAAATTGATAAGTATATGAGGTAACATATGTTAATTAATTCTACTTAGCTAGTTTACTATGTCTACATGTTTCAAAACATCATGCCGTACACAATATATATATATATATATATATATATATATATATATATTTTTTTTTTACTTGTCAATTTAAAAAGCAAATGATGTGCCATAATTTCTTGATGCAGCCATAAGAGACGAGGATTACCCTTTAAAATATATTGCTAAGTGAATATAGTCAGTCTGAAATGGTTATATACAATAGAATTCCAGCCACATAACATTCAGAAAAAGACAAGACTATAGAAAGTGTAAAAAGATCAGTAGTAAGAGAAGGTAGGTTGAATAGGTGCAGCCTAGGGAATTTTGGGGGTGAAACTCTTTAATATAATACTGTCATTGTGGAATAATCATATTACACATTTGGCAAACATGATAGAATGAAGAGCAGCAAAAATGAACTTTCATGTAAACTATGAGCTTCAGTTTACTATAATAAGCCATCACGGATACACCAAGTATAACTAATATAAGATGTGTGCATTGCATGAAGTGAGGTTGCTGAATGGGGCAGCTGGTATAGAAGGACTCTATACTTTCTGCTCAATTTTTTAAAAACCTTAAAATTTTTCCCAAAATCTATTAGTTAAAACATAGTCATAGAAATATCCAGAGAAAGGATTTATCTTCAGATAGATTTTTGCACCAATGATACATTTTTTTAACTTCTTTTTTTTAATGTATTTTTATTGTTGCACTGTATTCATATATCATAGTAGGATACAAACTTTTGTAGACATACATGCACACATTGCCCAGTCAGCCCCCACCCAATCCGCACCCCACTCCCTCCCCATCCCTCCTTCCCATGCTTGGCTTAGTGGTTGACATCTAGTATTATAGCAATTTATCCAAAATTAAAAATGATAATCTCACAAAACAGTTTCATTTGTCTGATACCAAGCTTTGATGACTTAAAGATAACATTTCAATATTTCTTTTTGCTTTCTTTCTTACCAGAGGATTTTTTTTTCTGTTTTTTTAGGTGAAACTATCATATATTTATATATTTATTTTTCAGAAAAAAATCTATCCTAATATGGAATATGGATTCTAGATACCCAAAACGATCTTGAAAAAGAACAAAGCTAGAAGATATATATTTTATGATTTCAAACCATATAAAGCTACAATAATTGAAACAGTGTAGTACTGTTCTAAAGGCAGATATATAAACCATTGGAGTTAAATACAAGCCTAGAGCTAAATTCTTCCCTATATTGTCAAGTTATTTTTGACAAGGTTTCCATGAACATTTGGTGGTGGAAATAATAATCTTTTAACTAAATATTGTTGAAAAATAATAATTACATGGAAAAGAATAAAATTGGACCCTTACCTAATCCCACATACAAGTATTAACTCAAAATAGATAAAAGACTTAAATATAAATCTTAAGATTATAAACTTTTAGAAGAAAATCTGGGTCATAAAACCTCACAACACTGAAATTGGCAGTGATTTCTTGGATATGATTTCAATGGCACAGGCAACAGAAGAATATACAAACTCCCTAAAAAATAAAAAAAAATATTGTATATCCAAAGACAATGTAAACAGAGTTAAAAGTTACTAATAGAATGGGATAAAATATTTCCAATTGCTATATCTGAAGGTATATTAGTATTCCAACTAGAAATCCTAAAAATTAACAACAATAAAGGCAAACAATACAATTTAGAGATAGGTAAAAGACTAACATAAATAATGAATCTCCACAGATAACCAATCTTAGTTGTCTGTTGGATGGAAAGTCTTGTTTCTCTGGTTCTGGTGTGTGTTACCTATTTCTTCTTTGTAGTTAATCTCTTTGAGTATTTTCTCTAGTGCTGGTTTTGAAGACATAAATTCCTTCAGTTTCTGTTTGTCATGGAAGCTTCTTATTTCTCCATCTAATTTGATAGAAAGTTTTGCTGGGTAGGAAATTTTTGGCTGGAAGTTGTTTTCTTTCAGAGTTTGGAATATGTTACTCCAAGCCCTTCTGGCTCTCATGACTTGGTTTGGGAAGTCTGGAGTGATTCTAATTGGTTTGCCTCTGAATGTCACTTGGCCCTTTGTTTTTGTTTCCTTTAAGATTCTATGCTTGGCTTCCACATTGGTCATTTTGACAATTATGTGGCGTGGGGATCCTCTTCTCCGATCCTGTCTAAAGGGAGTTCTATAAGTTTCCTGGATCTGTGTATCAACCTCTTGCTCTATGTTTGGAAATTTTTCTTCTATTACTTCCTTGAAGAGATTGTTGATCCCTTTGGTTTCACTTTCTTTTCCCTCCTCTATTCCAATTATTCTTAGGTTAGCTCTCTTAAAATGGGCCCATATTTCTTCAATGTCAGATTCCTGCTGTCGGATATTTTTTTCTAGATTAGAAACTATGCGTTTATTTTTGGATTGCTCATCTTCTAAGAGCGAGATTCTGTTCTCCATGTGTTCTAATTGTTTGTTTGTGCTTTGAATTGAGGCCTTTACTTCATTAATTGCATCCTTTATCTCTTTTTGGCTCTCTCTGAGTTCTTTTCGAAGCACCTCTATTATTTCTACAGTTATTTTCCTGATTTGATCTTCTAGAAATCTCTGATTTTCTGTTTTATCAGGTTCTGATGTTGTGGAGTTGTGGGCATTCATTGCTCCAGTGTTATTCCTCTTTCCCATGATTTCGGAGGTTTGCGCCTTCTTTGGGTTCTTCCCTTGGGTCACTATGACTTCACTTAAGGTGCTCTGGATCTCGAGTCTGTAGTATCTCAGACCCCACTACTCCTTTACTGGGTTGTATCACAGAATCTTCGACCCAGGGAGTCGATAGAGGCTGCTTTAAACTATGGGGGGTGCCAGGTTGCACATTCTCCTATGGTGTGATATCTCTGCCACCGCCACTCCCTCACTGGGTCAAGTCTCAGGGGGTACAGTACTGGGATTTCTCCTCTGTGGCCCGCAATTTGACTCACTGTTCTTGAGTACGCAGATGTAGCTGTACTGGCCTCACTGAATTCGGTGCTGCTGCCACCGGTGGCAATATGGCGCCGCTGCCACACCCTCGGCCGTGAGGCTGGCGTATTTTTTCGTCTCTGGTTTTGAGTTCCACTTTGAGTCCCTGCAGCGTGTGCTGAGCTCAGCCACTGGGAGCTTTAAATGCTCTTTGCGCTGAAAGATCCCGCCTGGCTGTTCTGCAGCGGCTCACCTTGGCTTGCTGTAGCCGTCCCTGTGAGTTCGCTGCGCTGCTGCCGGCAGTATGGCGTTGCTGCCGCGTCCTCGGGCGCGTGTATCTCCTCTGTGGCTCTGAGCTCTGTTCTCAGTCAGCTTTCTCTCTGGAGCCTGGTGGTTTTTTTGTTTTTCTGGTGATGGTGTTTTCTGGCTATGAAAGGCGCTGATTTTGTGGTAATGGAGATTGGTTGTTAGCGGGGCTCTTAAGCCCCGCTTTTCTCGGTCGCCATCTTCCCGGAAGTCCCAATGATACATTTTTGTGGAGATATTACACTTAATTCTACTTTTAGCATTGAAAACATATGAAAAAAGAAAGATAAAACCAGGCATGGTGGCACACGCTTGTAATCCCTGTATTTGGGAGGCTGTGACAAGAGGAACACAGTTCCCGGACAGCCTCAGTTACTTAGTGTGGCCCTTTGCAACTCAGTAAGACCCCATTTTGAAATAAAGATTGAAAACAGGACTGGGGTGTAGCTTGGAGGCAAAATGCTCCTGGGTTCCATCATCAATACTGAATAAAAAAAGGAAACATCAAGTCCAGGAACTAGAGTTGGAAGATCTGTACCTTATTAACATTTCATATTTGTTGAGTTATTTCATCTCCGTGTGCTTTACTTTATAGATTTATTGATAAATAATATTGAATGTAGTAATGATATTAAAGAGGTATATATACTCATACAGAGAGAGTTTCTCAGGAAAAAGTGGTTTCATGTGAAAAAGGATTCCTGGGGGGTGACTTGTTTTAGCCTAGGAACTTGCTTTACAGGCTCAGAAAAGAGAAGAATCCAGCGTTGGCTCTTCTGGGAGTAATGTATAGATGCAAAGAGCCATTTTGTCATTTAGTGAAAGAAATGACCATTTTGGATGTAGAATACTGAAAGCTCCAGGCCAGCCCACCTTCTCTTTAGAGTTAGAACTACAGAAAATTAAGTTCTTAGAAATTTTCTTATTAGAAAATTCCTTCAAGGTATGTGCTTGATCAGACCAAAGAGAGTTCAGAGACCTGAAAATTTAACAGTGTGGAGGAAGAAAGTTCCAGCTCCTTCACTTTGCAATAGGGATGAGCTTTCTATGGACTGGCTACTCAAAGCTCATTGGCTGCAGGGGTGGGGGTGAGTTCCCTTTGCCTGGCAGCCAAGGTTGAATTTGCTCTGCATTCATTTACTTCAGTCTTTCATAGTGCTCCATACCTTCTTTTGAGCAATATCTTATTTCTTCAGATGGGTGACCACTTCAGTAAGGAAAAAGACACTGACTCCTAGCAAGATCTTTTCTGTATCTGGGCTACAATAGACTCTGAACTGATAGAACTGTGGGGTTTTTGTGTGTTTGTTTCTGTTTGTTTGGTTTTTTGTTCTTTATTTTGGAGCGGGTTCTCCCTAAGTTGCAGAGGGCCTCACAAAGTAGTTGCGCCTGGCCGTGATCCATCAATCCTCCTCTTTTAGCCTCCCATGTAATGGGATTACAAACGTCACATTCTTCTATCAGACTGCTTGGGTTCAGATATGTACTACTTAGATCCCTGATTGTAGATGATTTGAACAACATTCTAAACCTGTTTCCTTGTCATTAAATGGTGATAATAGCAACAACTAGTTGATATTAACTATTATAAAAATTAAATGGAATAACAGAAATAGAGCATAGAACTCAATTTTTGACATTAAATACTCAATAAATTGTACCTTTTATTATTAAAGAGAAAGCGTATTTGCATATTTCTGATGATGGCTCACTTCTTGTTCTCAAGAACTGAATCAAATGTAGGCCTCTACTTCTTTGCATAAAAAACAGTTGTCTGGCCACCATTCTTTGTGTCTTTGGAATCAGCACCTAAAAGTTGAGATGCCATAGATCTCTTTTGTTGACTTTGTGATTTAAATAAATAGGATTCAAATTGAGCTTCAAGGTTAGAATCTGTTGATTCATATTCTACTAATTATAATCAATTAATACACCCCAAATCCCCTGGCCACAGTGGCTAGATGCATGACTCAATCACTAAAGTACAATAATAAATCTGGCAAAATGACTCAAAGTGAGACTGGGCATGAGAGGGGAGTCTGGGAATGAAGTCCCATGGGAAGTAGAAATTAGCATTGAATGGGATCTGAACTTCTGGATCAAGACATACCTGAGAGAAAGTGGGATTTTCACTTTGATGAACCAGTTTTTCTCACTATTATGGTAGTTTGAGTTAAATTTCATATGAATTGAAAATTCATTATTTTTAAATGCTTTTATGGGTGCAATATAATTATATATTATAGTGAGATTCAAAATGATACAATTGCACATAGATATAGGACTTCATTTTTAGACCCAAGTGAGAGAAGTTATAATAACACTTAGTAAACTGGTGAAAATGGAATAAAATATGAAATAGGGTGACAGTTTTGCTGTATATATTTGTGCCTACCTCTTAAAATTATAATTCTATTTATTCATTTCCTTCCTTCCTTTCTTTCTCTTTTTTGCTCCCCCACCCCATTCTTGGTGCTGGGGATTGGACCCAGGGAGGTCTTTATCCAAGTTACATCACAACCCATTTTAGTTATTTTTTATTATTTTATTTTGTTTTTAAATTTATTATTGGTGCACTGTAAGTTAGGCATCTTAATGGGGTATAAGATGGTAGAAGCATACATGCACATATTTATTTAGCCCTTACTCAATTCCCACCCTTTCCACTCCTCTCCCTCCTTCTCATGTTTGACTTACTGATTGATTTTGATATGTTTGTGATATGTTTAAGAATATATGTCATGTACATTAGCGAATTTTCCTCTTCCCCCCTCCCATTCTTCTTTGTTATTTTATGTTATTTGCTCATCTATGGTTTCTCCTTTCTTGTCTAAGATTTCTCCTATAACCTTTTTTCTCCTTAGTTTTGAAATATTAGGGAGAGCTTCCTATTTTTTCTTACCTGTTGTGACTGACTAATCTCACTTAGCATAATGCTCTCCAGTTTCCTCCATTTTCTCAAAAATGACATAATTTTATTCTTCTTTATGGATGAATCAATTTTTCTTTAAAATTTTTATTGGTACATTGTAGTCATACATCTTAATGGGATAAAGACTTGTGGAGACATACATGCACACATCACCCAATTAGCCCTTACCCGATCCCCACCCCATTTCCTCCCCATCCCTCCTTCTCATGCTTGGCTTAGTGATTGACTTTGATATTTTTAAGTACATCATGTGCTTTAGAGAGTTTCCCTTGTCCCCCCTCCCATCCCCTCAGTTAGGTCACCTTATTTGCTCCTCTATAGGATCTCCTTCTTCATCTAAAATTCCTCATATTACCCATTTCTCCCTAGCCATAATTTTGTTCTTCTTTATGGATGAGTAAAATTTCATTGTGTGCATCTCCCATAGTTTTGTAATCTATTCATTTATTGATGAATGTCTTGGCTGGTTCCATAGTTTGGCAAATCAAAAATGAGAGTTTACCTAGCTTCAATTAGAATGACAACAATTCAAATCACAAACAACAATAAATGCTGGGAGGATGTGGAGAACTCGAATGCATTGTTGGTGGGATTGCAAGTTAGTGCAGCCACTTTGGGAAACAGTATGGAGGATCCTCAGAAGAATGGGGATGAACCTGCCATATGATCCAGCAATACCACTTCTGGATATCTACCCAAAAGAATGAAAACCAAACTAACAAATTAATGCATGCTTTTCTATGTTCACAGACTTTTTAGTTTTTGTTTTGATCAAGGGTCTCGCTAAGTTGCTGAGGCTGTTGTCAAACGTATAATCCTCCTATCCCAGCTTCTGAAGTACTGTGACTGCAGGTATGTACCACTTCACCTGAGTATAATTCTTTACATCCAGAAAACTGTTAATTAAATTAAGTGAGCCGGGCATGCAATCTCAGTATTCGGGAGGCTGAAACAGGAGAATCGCAGATGCAAAGTCAGTCTTGGCAATGTAGAAAGACTCTCAGAAACCTAGTGAGACCCTGCCCCCCCCCCCCACACACACAAAAGTCAAAAATCAGGCTCAGGGTATAGCTTGGAGGTAGAATACCTCTAGGTTCAACCTCAAGTGCTAAAAACAAAAACAAAAAAAACAAAAAAAATTAAGTGAAAGGTAGGTCACTGTTTCTCATAGCAGCTGCTGGGTTAGTATTCCTCCTTTATTGTCAGGGTACCACAGAGATGAAAACCACAACTAGATTCATTTGGCATATCTAGTTCTAACTCAGCTATGAGAGAGTAGTCTCTGAATGTGGGAACAAGAAATAGGCTGCCACACATGTACTAAGGTTCCCATAGCTAAAAGTTTGGCAGTTCTGCCTCCTACTACCATGATCTACCGGGGTATTTGACAGCCTAGAGATAAAGGTAGGCAGGTCATCTACTGAACTGGAGTGGAAAGAACTGGGGTGGATAGAGTTAACAACTCTTCAGCAAAAGCTCAACTAAGTAATTACCATTATGTTTTAGATGCTTTTTTTTTTAAACAAACCCAATTTCCAATCTTATGGGACAGAGAAAGTTTGCTTATTTTTATAAAATGAATGTTAATCTATTTTCTTTTGGGTCTTTGACTAAATGCTTATAGAAATTTTTAAAAATCAGTAATAAAAAGGACTTCAGACAAGGAGAAGTGATACCAGTAGCATAGGAGAAGGGGACTTGGGTAAGGAGGAAACTTAATGAAGGAAATAGTTCAAATAATACTAAGTAGATATATGAAATTATCAATACCAATCTCAATAATATGTATGGTAAGGAGAGGGAACGGGTGGGATATAGAGAAAAGTACTTCAGTTGCTGTCTGTAGGTATCTTTCTATCATCCTGAACCTAATTTTAATGTCCATTTGCAATGTACCAATAAAAGTATATTTAAATTAATGATAATACTTATAGATGCACATTAATAATATCACCAAAATTGGGCATAGTGTGTCCACTTAAATCCCAACGACTTAGGAGGCTGAGGCAAAAATATCACTTGATCCTAGGAGTTCAAAGCGAACCTAGACAACATAAAAAACCTCATCTACAAGAAAAAAATACATGTGTTAAATATTTAAAGTTAACATAAATTATATGTGTTAAGTATAAAATTATATGTGTATAATAAATTTAACATTAATCTTATATATAGTTTTATGACACTTCTAGTATAGTCACTGTCTTACAAAATTAATTTTGAATGCTTTTTTCTATTAAAAGTAAAAACATTTTTAAAGTCTTAGTATATGTTTTTATTGTAATTTTACATCATAATGGGGTAGAGGATGTTAGAAAAATACATGCACACAACTCTTTTTGCCTTCCCCACATTGTTCCCCTCACCCAGCAAGTCTTTGAGACTGAAATTGACAATTTTGTGTATGTTCATAGCATCATTTCTCTTACTTCAGCCATTATTATTTTCCTACCCCTTTACTTACTCACCCTTGCTCACTCCTCTGGAGTCTCTGCTCATCTATTTAATGTTGGCCTTATTGCCAAATATTTCTCTAGATTCCACATATAAGAAAGAACAAAAATATATTAAACCTGTGGTACTATATCTACAAAGAAAAATGTTTAGAGAGAACACTGTAAATCTGTGTAATGGAATTTCATGGCTCATTTTCACTTTGCACAACCAGGCTTGAATGATAACTTTTGAATGTGTGTGTGTGTGTGTGTATACATATGTTACTGAGGATGAATTGGAACCCAGGGGTAGTCTATATCTGAGATACAACTCCAGCCCTATTATCTTTTAAGTTTTTATTTTGAAACAGGATCTCACTAAATTGTAGAGGGCTTGCTAAATTACTGAGGCTGGCCAAGGACCCGTGATCCTCCTGTCTCAGCCTCCCTAGTACTTGGAATACAGGCATGCAGTACCACACCCAGCTGTATTATAACTTTCATATCAGATTATCAGTTTTAACTTCATAGCCTTTCTTCTAAATAGCTGTTTACTACACGCATACGAACACATGAACACACAAAATTTTTAATATTTCTAATATTAATTTTCTAATAGTAATTTTATGATTATTATATTAACCCCAGTTTAAAAAGCTACTTTGTCTAGTTTTGCTCTTACTAAATAGTATTCCCTTAAAAATTACTGAACTTTAAAAATTGCACGGTGGCACTTTAATACTTTAAGATAAAGTGATCTTAAAAAATGGCCAGACATGAAAGACATAAACTAGAAATGAACAGTAAAAAAAATTCCCATAGGCTATTTAGGTAGAATAAATATGTGGGACTGACAGAAGGTTGTTTGAATGGAACACCTCCCCATACCTCATACTGAATCTGAACTTCATTAGGTATCCTACTTTTGTAGTATAATCTCAAACATATTTCTGTTAAAAACCTGGTTATTTCTTTGATAACAGCCATTTTAACTGGAGCAAGGTGATAATCTCACTGTGGTTTTGATTTGCATATCTCTGATGATTAGTGATGTTGAGCATTTTTCATATACTTTTTGGCCTTTTATCTGTCTTAACAAATGGCTACTGAGTTATAGCCTCTATGTAAAACAGCATAGAGGTTCCTCAGAAAGTTAACAATGAAAGCCTGGTGTCATGGTGCACATCTATATTTCCAACTACTTGAAAGGCTGAGACAGGAGTATTACACATTGGAGGCCAAACTAGGTAACAGCAAGAGTCTCAAAATTAAAAGAACTGGGAGTGTAGCTTAGTGATAAAGAAAAAATAATTAAGAGTAGAATTATCCTATCATCTTCCATCTAACCCCACTACTGGTTATACTTCCAAAGAAAATGGAGTCAGTAGGTTGTAGAGACACCCGCACTTTTATGTTGATTGTAGCACTGCTCCCAACAGCCATGATATGAAATCATTCTCCGTGTCTATTGGTGGATGAATGGGTAAAGAAAATGTGCTGCTTATGCACAATAGAATGCTTCCAGTCCTAAGGAGGATGAAATCCTGTAATCTTAGTAACAGCATGGATGGACCTGACGGACGTTATAATAAATGAACAAAGTCAGATGCAGAAAGACAAACAGCACATGTGGAATGCACAAGTGCCTAACTCCTCTAAGAGAAGGTAGAATAGTGGTCAGTAGCGGAAAGACAGGGAGAAGTTGATCACCAGGTATGAAGATAGAGTTCAGAGCTTAGCATGGTCGTACAAGCCCAGGATCCCACTGCTTGGGAGGCTGGACAGGAGGATCAAAGTTTCTAGACCAGCTCACATAACTTACCAAGACCTTGTTTCAAAAAAAAATAAAAATAAAAAAGAAAGGGCTAGAGTTGTAGCTCAGAGATATTGAGCCCAGAGGCCATGGTTTCAATCATCAGTACCAAAAATAAAATAGACATAAATAATAAGAACAACAAAACACCTCACAAAGTTACAATTCAAAAGGAAAAATACATTTTAGTGTTCTGTTGCAGAACAGAGTGGCTATAGTTAACAATAATGTATATTTTAAGATAACTAAAAGAAGATTTTAAATGTACACACCACAAAGAAATAACAAATGAATGAGGTGATAGATATGCTAATTAGTTTGATTCAATCATTACACATGTATCAAAACATTACATTGTGCCCCATAAATATGTACAATTATTATGTGTCAATTAAAAATAAAATAAAACTTTAAAAACTAGTTATCTCTTGCTTCTTTCACTACAAACCTTGTAAGAAAACATTGTGATAGCATCTCTAAATAATTAACTCATTTAAATATGTTAATGGTTTAGGTTTTTGTTTTCTCATTTTTTTAAACTGTCTCCTGTGAGAGTTGTATTTGTATTTTTTTAAAGAACTCTCTAAAGATAGTATCATAGATTAAAAAAAATGATTGGTAGAAATTTTGGGGGCCTGGAAGAGGGATATATTATAAAAGGGTTCTATTAGAATATTTCTCAAATTGTATCAAACAAATAACTGCCCCTCTGTTCAAAGGTAAGATAAATCCCAACCCCAATCCATTAAACTTTTTTGACAATGTCATTCACATTATAAAATCTTTATTTTTTAAGAAAAAAAGAAATGATAATAGAATGTGGAAAGCTGAGTAATATTTCTTTTTTTTCAAGGCTTTTTGTTTCAGATATAGGGTCACCAAGACTTGAAACCCAGCCTATTAGTAGCAGAACAAGACAAACGAAATATAAAATGGACATGACAAATTTGATTTACTCTAGGCAGCGTTTCACCAGCCGAGAGGCTTCTATTATTGTATGAAATTATAAATGCTACTGCCACACGCTAGAGAAGATAAACAATTTCTTATTTACTTTGATTTTTTCCATGTCTACATTTAAACTGGAAAAATGCTTTCTATTTATGTGCATATAAAGGTTAAATCCTGTGACCGTAATAAAAATAAGCACAAGAGCATGGAGTGTGATTTAAGTAGTGCTACTAACCCTCCTCCTTGTCTTTCCAATCGAAGTGATTTGTTGCTTGGTTGTGGGTCAAGACTGTTGATCATTAGCCCATTACTTACTTGCTTATTTATTTGATCAAACTGCTTTTTACCTCATGGCAAGTCTAAGCTATATTAATGAGGTCAAGATTCTAGCTGGTTCCTTTACATTTTTAACCATGTTTTTTTTTCTTTCAGGTGCTTGCTCTTGGAGAAATTTCTGCACCTTGCTCCAGAAAACAGGAGGAGGGCCTTATCAAAAAGGTTAGTGAATAAATCAGTAGTTAAATTATTTTCAAAGATTTAGTGGGCGTCTACGGTATTAAAATTTGGTGTGGATCTGTTTGACCACAATTACAAATTTTTGGCAGCTAATTTTCTTTGTCACAAAATTGAAACTTCTCCTGGCTTGTGAAAATAGGCTTAAATTTTCATGGTTGACATTTCCACTGGTAGAATAATCAATGTAATTATTAGGATTATCATTGCGTATGGCTAGATGAAATCAAAGTTCACAAAATGGGATTTTCTTAAAATGCTGGAAACTTTTAAAAGAATTTATTATAAAATGATCATTGAGGTCAACTTTAGTTAATCAATATCCTAAAATGTGTGTGTCTCTGTGTGTGTGTACATGTTCATAAAGAAAATAGACCAAATATAATTTGGTTTTGGTATTTATAGAAGTATCAACACTACAAACCTCTTCACTCAGTATATTTTGGTTTTGGAATATACTTGTATGAACTGTACACTTTATGGTATATGTATGTTTCTTTCTGTAATTTGAGTTAGATGAGGTTGGCAAACCATGCTGGGTCAGTGTTATTCTTGTGATCAGAATGATGGGAATCAAATCCAAACTAATTTAAAAGCAGCAGGTGGAATGTATTGGCTGGTACAGTCTTGGAAGAACTTAAGCAGCCAACCCAAGAGGAGATAAAGTATGTTGCTTGGAATAAGAGGAGGCTGGAATCAGGTATCCAGGAGAACACTGATGATAATCTTTCAACCTGTTATTTCAGCTCCTCCCTAATTTCAGATAAGCTTTGTCCACAGAACAAAGTTTCAAAAGAAACCATTTTAGCTAATTTCATGAGAAATAGATTTCCTATATTCATTAATTCACCAAATAGCTTGCAAATTATTTGGGAGACTGAAAAGACAGAACCTAGCCAACCTCTTTTCCCAGAAATTCAGTGCAAATCCTTGCCATGTGCAAATGCATGTGATTGCCAGAGGCTAGAACCCACCTAGAACCCTAGCTGAAAAGCAGTCAGGAAAAGGAATTTTTGGTCTATCAGCTTAAGCAGTGCATTCAGAAGAAAGGCATTCCCCAAGAAATTTGGAAAGAATAGGATACTGAGACAGTGCATAATATATGGTCATGAGGTATGCCTGATGTGTCCTGAATTTTCACCTTAGAAATCAATGGTTTTGCATATTTAAAAATTCCCAAGGCAGGGCCTGAGAATTTCCCCCTTCTCCATTGGTAAGCTTTATACCAATGGATTCTGTCAGTTCAAAGGCTCACCTTGTATAAATGCTAATTCTTATAGATCTGATGTCATTAGAGCCACAGTTGCTGAAAAAGAAATGGTCCATAGACAATTCTAGTATTTTGTGTTAATGTATACGTACATGTAGAAATGTCTGTATTTATATGTATATATAACTAGCTTTGAACTACTGGAAGACCAGTTTGGTTGTGCTCTTCTAACTATGCTGTTGTTAGTGATTGTATTAAGCAATTTTCCAAGTATATTTGGAAGTGGCATGGAAGACAAGTATGAAAGATTAAAAAATAACAGAATAGAGAATAATATCAGTTTTCCAGGGATATGTTGGTACCATTAAACCAGAGTGGCGGAAAAAATAATGAAAACAAAAACAATTTAACTATGTTTTTGTCAAGTATAGTTTTAAAATTATAAAATTTATTATTCATTTTATACTATTTAGAAAAATATGAAACTTTTTTATAAAGAAACAAAACACCAAAGCAAAACTTAATTTTAATATGATAACATACTGTATTGCCAGAAGTACTTAATATTACTATATATTTAAATGTGTAAACCCATTAAGAATTAGATAAGCTTTATTTTCTAAAGTCAAAATTATGGAAGTTATATTATGAACCAGGAGGTTGCACAACTTCCAATTAGAAAACAGAGAAAGTAGAGTTCCTAAAAACTGATCAGATAATTAGTATCCTAAGGTTCCGTTTCCTAGGGAAGAAAGCTCCCAAGGTACATGGAATATGGCAATACTTTAATTCAGAGTATTTGTCTGATGTTAGAAGGAAGATAACTATGGCTTTGGAACAGAAAGGCTAAACTAAGAAAAACATGGAAGAGTATTGTGCTAGAAATCTTGGCCACCTCTGCTATAAGATGCTTTTCGTTCCTGTACCTCAGTAGACCTATTTCAAGATGGTTCTATCTTCACATAAGTCCTGAACCTTTTTCTTCCTCTTGATCTCTCACTACTCACCATGCAAGTGATTTTTTGTCTTCACAAAATAAATACAAATGGCCAATAGATATATGAAAAAAAAATTCAACATCATTAGTAATCAGGAAGATGCAAATAAAAATTACACTGAGATTCCATCTAACCCCCAAAATAGAATAGCTATCATCAAGAAGTCAAACAATAATAAATGCTGGTAAGGATGTGGGGAGATAGGAATTCTTATATACTGTTGGTAGGATTGCAAATTAGTGTAGCTAGTATGGATATCTCAGAAACCTGGAAATAAATCTACCATATGATCCAGCGATACCACTCCTGGGTATCTTTCAAAAAAAATAAAGTCAGAATATTGTGTGGATACATGCATATTCATGTCTATAGCAGCACAATTCACAATACACAAATTATGGAACAACCTAGGTGTCCATCAACAGATGAATAAACAAAATTATGAGATAAACACACAATGGAATTCTACTCAGCAATAAAGCACCAAATTATTTCCTTTGCAGAAAAATGGACAAACCTGGAGATTCGTCCATTATGTAACCTGAGATTAGCCAGTCTCAGGATGTGAAAAGTTGTGCTCATATGCAGAAACTAGGGAATAATCAGCATATAAGATGAACTTTAGATAATAGGAGAGAAACCCCAGAGGATCAAGGGAAGTGGGCTAGGAGAGGGTGGCATGGGTGGGAGAGAATTAATAAAGGAAACACTTCCATTGATGTTATGTACAGATGTAAGAATACCAAGATGTAAGAATCTCCATATCATGTATGGAGAAGAAAAGGACATGGGGAGGAAGCCAGAGGGAAAATCACCAAGTACCATGTAAATGGGTGTCACTATCAATCTGATCAACATTATGATATAAGACTACAATATACCAATAAGAGCACAAAAAGTAAGACAAAATAAAGAGGTAGTTTCAAAGTAAAAAAAAAAAGGGGGGGGAGTGTGCTTTTTGACAGACAGAGCAATAATTTTTTCTTGCTTGAATACCTTAAGTTTACCTTGCTGATTACAGGAATGAGAATTCAGGATGGTTTTTAACTGTACTTTTAATTCTGTTTCATCACTCTGTGTTTTAAATTAGAGTGTCAGTCTGAAATAAGAGGATTTGAGCCAGACATGTTTCTCGGCTTTCTTAGAAGGATGCCCATGAATAATCAATACACAGGAGCAAAATGGAACGCTTGTGTTGTGGATTTTTTGGATTCAAATTTCACTGGGAGCCAAAGCAAGGGAAATTTCCTTTCTCAGTCTTGTGTGTAAACAGACAAAGCAGTGCATCCCCTAGCAATCTTTCTTAATTCCTGTGTGCTGAGGCTCCGGCTGGTTTACAGTGTGTTGCTCTTTGAGTTAATGCTGTAGCAGTGCCTCTGTAGCACTCAACTGACCTTTATTGACAGTTACGCCTTACTCCAAATTTGATAATTTCCAGTTTGCAATTTTAAGAAAACTTTTTTTTTTCTCATCCCATCATTCTTCACTGAATACTTGGAAAAGTTATGTGCCTATTTTCTCCATATTTACCTAAAAAAAGATATCTGAACATATTTTAGCAATGAAATAATTCACTTTTATGTGAAATATTAATTAGTGCTTTTAAGACTGTAGTCCCACATGCTTAGGATTCATCAGTAATGGATGGCCCTTGATTCTGAACGCTGGTCTTTTTCTTTTATTTTACCCTTGAGAACAAAAATAAAAGTTTTAAAATGGCATGATCATGGCTTTAATATGAAATATAATTTCACAATAGTGAGGATAATTTTAATTTCTTTCTTTGGCTTGTATCAGTACACAAATTGGAAGAGGCTTAAAACCTCTACTTCAATTGGCTTTGCTTATCCTCAATGCAACCTTGAAATAAATTTATTGTTTTTCATTTGTACTTAAGGTCAGATGAAAGATAAGTTAGGATCTATTGCACTGGCTATAACAACCAATAAAACATTTCACCACAGTCCAGGAATACCTACTACCTAATCAGAAATAGTGTGAAACATCATCCATTTCAGAGGTTACCATTTGCACTACCTATATACCCTATATGAGAAAATAACTTATAGTCTTATCTATCCAGCCAAGGTTTATATGGTTGAAGATCACAGAATGATATGACAGCTTAGGAATTCTATTAGCTGGACTGCCTGTTAAATTAGTGTACTGTAGAATTTATATGAATAATTGTCATTAAATCCATTTATGTTAAACATAAAAAATGCTTTCAAAAATACAAGGGCCAGTATACTTTTACCCTTCTACATTCTGTATGAAATTATTTTTACAACAAAATTGTTTCAAATGATTGAGGCAAATTCAGTGGCTTCATAGCTTCCTTTGTTGTTGTTTTTCTTTGAAGATTTAAAGGAATTTATTAAAAAAGATAGAAATACAGAAGACAGGTACAGCCCCATGCTAGTCAGGAGTGGCATGGGGGTGGATGTTTCGAATGAATTCACCCCATAGCTTCCTTCTAATACTACATTTTAATACTCTGTAGCATGTATATCATTTCAAAAATATAATTAATTCCCTCTTAAAGTTTTCTAACCTTGAAAATATATTTAATTTATAATTCAAATGCAATGAGTTGATCAATTTTAACTGTATAATTTCATATGTTCTAACGAATGTATCATATAGTGCTGTAACTCACAACAAAATCATAATATAAAATATTTTCATTTTCTCAAGAAGGTCCCATATGCTCTTTTATAATGTCAAAGTTATTATAAATTTAGTCATAGACATCATTGACTTTTATTCATGACTCATAAATCGTGGCAACCTCAATACTTTCAAAGAGACAGAGATCTCCAAATGACCAATGATGAACCAGTGAGTTTTGAAAGATGTGAACTAAGAAACACAACCATAGAAACAGAGCTGATGTGTTAACACCAGGTTACTTCAGGTTACTTTCTTCTCAGTAGGGCTTAAAGTAGTGGGTGCTTCTTCGTTATACTGACTCTACTCGCTAAAATATCTTGGCTTCAGAAACAAAACAAAACAAAACAAAACAAAACAAAACAAAACAAAACAAAACAAAAACACTGGTATGTCTTGGGATATTTGTTTCCCTGAAGTTCCAGCCTGATTATGTAAAAGCATAAATGACTCCATTTTAGTTTGGTCTAGTCCACTCAGGTCTAGTTCAGGAGCTCAGTCCCAAACAATGGCTTCCTATAATTCTTTTTTAAAAGTAGTCAACCATGCTGGGCGTGATGGCGCACGCTTGTAATCCCGGCGCTTGCGAGGCAATGACAGGAGGATCGCACAGGTTCGAAGCCAGCCACGCTGACTTAAGAGATGCTGTTTCCAAATAAAAAGTATATATATAAAAAAATAGGTCTGGGAATGTAGCCCAGAGGTAGAAGGGCTTCCAGGAACCCCAGTACCACCAAAAAAAAGAAAAAAAAATCAACCAGTATTCTCATTCTTTCCACATGGTAATCACTTACCTACCTTCTAGAATTTTACATTTCTTAGAATGTCACATATCAGTAAATTCATACATATGTAATCCTTTGTTTCTAACTTCTTTTAACTAACATGATGCTTTTTACATTGGTGTATGCATTTGTAGTGTGTTCCTGTCATTTTTCCCCCTCTGAGTGTTATTTCATGTTTTGATATCAGTGTTGAATAAAAGTGGTGTCAACAATAGTGGTCATACTTGCTTTGCCCCTAATCTTTGTATGAAGCCAGCTATAGATTATTAGATGTCTCTTATTAAGCTGAAAAGATTCTTTCATATATCTAGTACAGTAAAAGTTTCCATCATGAAAGCATGTTAAATTTTGACAATTTTTTCTGCATCTATTCAAATGAACATGTGACTTTTTTTGTTATTTTGCTATAATGAATTACATTCATTTCATGAATAAATTCTACTTGGTTATAATTTCTTATTTTTTATAAATTGCTTGATTCAATTTTATAAAGCACTTTTAAGGATATTTATATCTTATGAAGAATATTCGTAATTTGCCTTTTTGTAATGTCTTTGATTTTATCTGGGTAATGATAGCCTCAAATTTATCATATAATGCTGTCCTTCAGATCTTAAACTAAAACAAAATAATTATCATCAGGAGTTTTGAAATTCTATTTTTATTTTCAACTTGAACTACAGAGTGGAAAGATGAGAATTTATGATCTAACGGTATTATTACCTGTTTAGTTTTATGGGAAGATATTTAATTAAATATTAATTTCTTGTGAAAATGTTTACTCCATAAGAAAGTTTTCCATTTTATATAAAGGTGTTCAATCGATGAATGTAAAATTTTTCATGTCTTCTTTAATTATCCTTTTAACATCTTCAGGATTTTTCTTTGTTTCTTTTATTTTTAATATTGGTAATTTATATCCTCTTACTTTTTTCTGTATCAGTGGGACTAGTTGTTTGTCTTCATTCTGTTGATCTTTCAATGAGTCATTTGCTTTTATTGTTTTTTTCTCTCGTCTGTGCTTTTATTTCATTTATTTTTGCTGATAAACTTATAATTTTCTTCTTTTCTTTCTTATAATCATTCTACTTCCTAGGTTCAATTTGATCTTTTACTTGGTATTATTTTCCCCCTTTGTCTTATGTTTTTTAAGTTGGAATTTTGCATCATGAGGCAAACATTTCATATGTATATTTGATACCATTACAATCCTTTTAAGTTTAATATAATTTATTTTGTGGAATCACATGTGATCCCTCTTGAATATTCCATTCCAACTTGGGAAACAAACTATATTCTGCGCTTGGTGGCTGAGTATTCAGTGAGTTCAGATGTTTGATGTTGTTAAGTCTTTTACATTCACACTTCTATTTTCCATCAGTTACCAAGAGAAGGATGTTGACACTTCCTATAAAGACTTACAAAAAGGAAGAGTTCTCAGAGAATTGGGTCCTTCACAATGTGAATAAGAATTTAACAGGATGTTAGTTGCAGAAAGGAAATTTTAGAGTAAATATATGTATATTAAATGTTAGCTGAATAAAATTACAAAATTTTGCCCATTTTCTGACTACCAACTATCTTCAAATATGCTCTTGTGTATAGATTAGAATAAAAAGAGATTTAAAAAATAGAGCTTGGGTACTTATGCAAATTTTTTACTTCATTATTTTCACAGCGCTGCTTTAATGAAACTTGTGTGGTAGAAGAAAATGTAAGAAGATTTAAATATTTTGTATGTTGAGGCAATAAGCATCTTGAAGTGTCAGAGTGTAATTATAAAAACTGAAAACAAAACCCTTCTGTAAGATAATACGTTCTGAAGAAAGACGGAACTGGGGGATTTGGCAGGTTAAAAGAAGTAGTTCGTAAAGTGTCTTGTAGTCTTTCCATGGGCTTGACATTTTATCCTAATGGCAAAAAGAATCACTGAAGGATCCTAAGAAGTGAGTGACAGAGGGATAATATACAGGATTTGTCAAGACCACTTTGGTAGACGAGGGGAGGATTCAAGTCAGAGAAGCAATTAGGCATTCAGAAGTTATGTAATTTAACCGAAAGTCAGTCAAAGTCGAAATGGTTGGGGGAGGATTCTAAACCTTTAGAAAAATTACTAAAGCAAAGGTAAAATGCTAACAATTCTTGAGGGTTTTTTTTTTTTTTTTTGCTTTGTTACTGAATCATTAAGATGAGGTTCCAATAAATTTATTTTGAACAAAAAGTCATTATCAGAAATCAAACTTTAGCTGGGCATGGTGGCGCATGCTTGTAATCCCAGCATTTGGGAGGCTGAGACCAGAGGATCGTGGTTCGCGGACAGCCTCAGCTACTTAGTGAGGCCCTCTGCAACTCAGTGAGACCCGGTTTCAAAATAAAGAATAAAAAATAGGGCAGGGGGTATAGCTCGGAGGTTGAATGCCCCTGGGTTCCATCCCCAGACCCACAAAAAAAAAAGAAAAAAAAAAAAAAGAAATCAAACTTTTTAAAAAAGAGGGAGACTTCTCTGAGGAGGAGGATGGTTACGTTCTTTGTGAATTTTTAAATCCAGGATATTGGAGCTGCCTATGGACCTTTAAGATAGGATGCTGGAGATAGCTTGAAATGGAGCTTTACAACTGAGCATTAAATCCTGGAAATAGATTAAAAAACATTCAAAGAGGGAGGAGGATGGTTATAGACAGTAATCTAAGCAAGAGAATGGAGATAGAAGTGTCCCTGTGTGGTTTAGACAGTAGACACAAACTTGGCCACATTAATGGCATTTATTTTGTTTCTCCTTAATGAGAAATCAAATTTAACCCATTTATCACATGCTGTTTCTGACCAAGATGAGAAAAATGAAAAGCCCCAGGTTTCATTTCTAGAACAATTTGTAGTTTGTATTGATATAGCTTATGTTTTGGACCAGATTTCCAAGAGTGTTTTGGTTTTGGTGGTTGTTCTTTCTATTACAGAGTGTGGTATAGTATAATTTTCTCTACATTAAATTTATTTATTTTGATGTTATAAGGCCTTCATCCTCCTCTTCCTTTTCAACAAGACAATCTCAAAACAAAAGTAGGTAGGAATCTGAGTACTTTGCTTCTTTGGGCAATTGAATACCTAATTGGATAAGCATCATTAAGTTTGAGAATTTATAATAATTGTGGTTTTTCTCTGGATTGACTTTCTTTTATGTGAAGCCTGATAGAAAATCCAAATTCATTCTCATATCCTCCTGATCTCCAGCATCAAGGCAGCACAAATAAGCCATTGTTGAAAATGCTGGAGTCAAGACCACATTGATCTCTCATAGTAGAAGCAATTTCCTGTTTTCAAAAACTTGTAATGAGATTTAAAAATGCAAACAAATCTAATATATCCACAGGAGAGATTAAAGAGTTGGATAAACACAAACTGATGCTTAAACTTTTGTAACCGTCTCTAACATCCTATTGCTAATTTGTAATCAGGGTTCTCTATTCAGAGAGTGTAAATTATATGGGGGTAAAGAGATCATTGCTAAAACTTATATCTTTAAGATGATATTTTATACAATTTATAGTAATTTGAAAAGGAAAACCCTGTCTTTTATGTCCCTGAACTATTTTAAAAATTAGTTGTGATTTTAAAACACATGGGGTGGAAATTGGTGAAGGGATAAGTGAGTGATGTATGCATATCTGCCTTTACCATCTTGCATCCCATTAAGATGTATGACTACAATGTACAAATAAAAAATTACATCGAACAAACATATATCTTGGTGGCAGTAGAGCAACTGTGTGAGGGTCTGGATTCCACACAAACCACTAAAAAAAAAAGTCAAGAGAAACAAAGCAAAACAAACAAAAATATGCAAGAAAAGTTTGTTATACCTATGAGACTAATTTTCTATCACAATATGTGGTAAGAGGATACTGAGGGTCAATTTTTTTACTCCAAATGAAAAACATGTTCTTTAATTACTGAAATACTTTTTTGGTATATTAAAACCACAAGAAAAATTTGAATGTTCAATTTTTAAGATTTTCTTTAAAAGTCATTAAGCATTCTCTCTTCTACTAAAAACATTAAACCATAATCACAGCAGAGATGACAAAACACACAGTATTCAGATAATTATTTGCAGTAAATAAAATCTATTTTTCATAAAATGAAAAAAATTGGTCCTATTAGACTTGTACAATATGTAACTACTCCTCCCCCACAGTACACACACACACACACACACACACACACACACACACAGTACACACACACACACAGTACACACACACACACACACACACACTGTGTTTTATTTTATTTCCAGTTAGGTCATAACACCTAAGACCCTTGACACCTAACCATTGGGATAACAGTATTCTTTCTTTTGGGGTCTTTCCTTTTCCTTCCAACCAGATCACTCCATCTAACATTTTTCTACCAGATTAATAGTCTTTAAAAGTGTCTCATACTTTTCTCAGAGGAGATGGTCAGTCTTCCTTTGTGGGCTTTCTATCTAGAACTTAAAGGAGATGATATACATTCTAAGTGAGCAGTAAGAAACTAAAACAAGCCAGGACTGAATCACCCCTATCCAGCTGATTATTGATAATCCAAAAACAATTGAATACCCTTGGCAACCTTTTATTTTATGCTCAAACTTACTGAACTCATCCTAAAAAAAATAAGTAAATTATGTATGTGTTTGTATGTGTTTGTGTGTTTGTTTGTGTGTATGTATGTATATATGTTGGTGTGGATTGTACCTAGGGCTTCTTAATGATAGGCAAGGGCTCTAAGCATTGCAAAAATTTCCAGCCCTGGAAAATAGAATCTAATTTATTTAGTACCATCTTCCAGGAAGCGTTTATTGCTTCACAATACTAGTTTAATCTTGTTTCTTACCTCTTTAGCTGTCACTGCCTCTCTATTCACTAACACATCTTTATATGTGACCATCCATCAATCCTTATGGTTTCTCAAATTGACCTCATCTTTTTTTTTTTTTTTTGTACTGATGATTGAACCCAGGGGTATTCTACCTCCGAGCTACACTCCTCGCCCTATATTATCTTTTATTTTCAAAGAGGGTCTTGCTAAATTGCTGAGAGTTTCACTAGGTTGCTGAGGCTGCCATTGACCTACACTACTCCTGTCTGAGCTTCCAAGTGTTGGGATTACAGGTGTGCACCACCTTTCCCAGCCTCAACCTTATACTTTCCCCATGTTGCCCCCTTGCTCATGGAGTGGAGTTGCTGCACATTCTCTGCTCTGATAAAGGATGTCTATCGGAAAGGGGGGTTCTCCAATATTTCCACGTATGCTTCCTTGATACTGCGAGACAGACATAGCTATTTGTGTGTGTATGTGTGTGTGTGTGCCTGCCTTAATCTTGACATCACCAGCATTTATGAATCTAAAAACTATGACAAACCGTAGTTGTAAACAGGAAACTAATAAGTAACAGAGGAACTCTCTGACAATACTTAATTCTTTTACTTGAAAACTTCCCTGAAATTTTACTACCTTTGAAGAAATATATTAGATGCACAATGTTAAGGGTTGCTAAGTGCTTACTGTCTATAGCACAGTCCTCAGAACCTGACATGTGTCACATTTTCATTAATCCTCAAAGAACCTTCAAAGATAATTGTTATTACCCCCATTGACGAGATGGAGAAACCACGGTACACAAAGGCTAAGATGTTGCCTGTGCCACCCAGTGAAGAATGGCAGTCACCCTTAAACAAAAAGCAACTCTACCGTCTCTTAGCCTACATCTTGCTTTATATGCATGAGTCCCCTGTAGCAAGGACTGATAAATCTATCTGCAGTTCTGGGAACTACAAAACTTGCCTAAGATCACTAGGATTTAAGCCACAGCCGAGATGACATAACGCCTTTTGAGACTAAACAACTATAACTTTTCTACCACCTCTCAGTCTTTCACAATGGAATTGCTAGAGTGTGGATCCGAGTGACGCCCCAAAGCCCATATATTAAAAGCTTTGACTTCATGCTATTGAGAAGTGGTGGAAACCCTAAGAGATGATGCCTAGCAAAGGATTTAGGTCACTGGGTGAAGGAATTCAAAAGTGATCTGTGTATCCCAGTCTCTTTCTTTTCTTTCAATTCTTTGCCATGAGAAGAGTGTTTCTGCTCTGCCATGTTCTTTTATAATGACACATGATTTCACTATCGGCTTGAAGCAATGGAACAGGAGATTGAGGACTGAAACCATCACCATCCAAAGTGTGAACTAAAATGGACCTTTTTTCCTTATAAATTGACTGTGCTCTGTATTTGTTACAGCACTAGAAAGCTGACTAACTTTTATATCCTTTTTCCCTTAAGGATTTTGACTTTCCAGTGATAAGTTCAGCTTAAAAAACATCTGTGTAATTTTGCATAGTTTAAAAAATAATTGTCTTTTGATTTCATAATTTCACCCAAAGTTCTATGCGCTTAAATTTTCCCTTTATAAGTCAGGAAAAAAACTGAATTTACAAACATTCCAAATTAAGTTTATAATGCTGCCTTGCAAAAATCTGGGCTCATAACTCCATTTTTCCAAAGGAAGTTCCTTTGTCTGAGCTTTATTATATGTTTCTAAGCTAAATGAAACACAGAAAAGGATGATTTAGTATGCAGCATGGATTTGCCAACACTAGTTCAAATTAGACCTGCCAGCTGACCCCTATTTCTCACTTGTGAGTCCAACAAATAAATTATAAATGTTGGCACAATATTTATATTATTATTTTTATAGCCTGCAATTTACAACCCTGGCTGTCCTTGAAAGGCCTCATGTATTTGTTACAGTCCCTCCGGGGAGGATTCATCGTATGACGACTCAATATCTATGCTCAGGGAAAATTCAGGCTCATTCTACTACATTCCATTTCCCAAGAAACATGACTATTCCTCATTGATTGTGTAACGGAGGATTAATTATGCTGTCACTTAGTGTATTTATGTCCTTGGTGGTTGCATTGGCTTGCTGACTTTAAAATGGCCATTCTATATCCTGCCGAGGAACATATTTGTTTTATAAGCTGCTTTGCTGCTGCATATTGCAAACAAACAGGTGCTGTGTCTGTTTATTAAGACAGCGAGTGAAATAGAAAAAAAAAATCTTCATCAGCTGGATTTTTTAACTATTGAAGAGAAACTAAGCTGGTCTCTTTTCTATTAAATTAATTACTGGTCCACAGTGATGAGGAGAGAAAATGGCTATGTTTGAGTCCCGCCTTTATCAGTTATTGGCTTTGTGACTTGGAATAGTTATAGACAAGTGACTTAAACATTCTAGTAGAGTGGCTGGTGACTGACACTCAGAAATATAGCCCTCATTTGTGAACCATTGTTATTTGACAGTGCGGCTCTTTAGTGAATCCAGAAGTAAACAGTCACTCCAGTGGGGAATGCAGCCATTTCTTTCTTCATCTTTTTAAATGATTTTTCTGGGAGCATTATCTCTGTTTACATATTTATGTGACATATCTACTTTTTTTCCCTCAGAACTCAGAGATAACCATCAGTCGAAATACTCATTCTTCAACCATTTTTTCCATTCCATCAAATTATATAAACTGTTCAAATAATTCTGAGTTTTACAATGGCCAAAAGCAGGCCGGTGATTAACCCTGAACTACAATTGCCTTTTACCTTTCCTATTATTTCATGAGTTTTTTGAAGACGAGATCACCAAAGCAGTCTGTCTCCTACTCCTCTCTCCTCTCTCCTCTCCCCTCTCCCCTCTCTCCTCTCTCCTCTCTCCTCTCTCCTCTCTCCTCTCTCCTCTCTCCTCTCTCCTCTCTCCTCTCCCTCTCTCCTCTCCTCTCTCTTCTCTCCTCTCCCTCTCTCCTCCCCCTCTCTCCACTCTCTTCTCTCCTCTCCCTCTCTCCTCTCCCTCTCTCCTCTCTCCTCTCTCCCCTCTCCCCTCTCCCCCACTCTTCTCTCTTCTCCCTCTCTCCTCTCCCTCTCCCCTCTCCCCTCCCCCTCCCCTCCCCTCCTCCTCTCCTCTCCTCTCCTCTCCTCTCCTCTCCTCTCCTCTCCTCTCCTCTCCTCTCCTCTTCTCCCTCCCTCCCTCCCTCCCTCCCTCCCTTCCTCCCTTCCTTCCTCCCTCCCTCCCTCCCTCTGCCTCTCTGAAATAACTGCTGTTAGGATATCTAAGTAACACAGTGATTTAATACATCATTCTAGCTGGTTTGTTACCATGGGCACCATAATACAAACTATTTTTTCACTTGTCTAGAGCTTCTCAATGACCTTGTTTGTCTTTTTCCATCTCAACCCTGAAGGTTCTAGGGTGAGTTCATTTCCTTCCTTCCTTTCTTTCTTTCTTTCTTTCTTTCTTTCTTTCTTTCTTTCTTTCTTTCTCTTTCTTTCATTGGAAATTAAATCTTATCATTATCCAAGGGCACTCATCAGAAGATTGCTGTCACACTTTGAATAAATCTTAACCTCCTTAGAGCCTGCATGGCCTTTTACGAGTCAATCCTTGACTTTCTCTCTGATCTTATCACTTCTTCTTTCATCATGGAACACTAGTTTCTAGTCTCTCCAATCTTGTAAACCCACTAAATTCTTTGTTGACCTGGGAACTTTGGTCTTTATCCTAGAAGCTTTTTATTTTATTTTCTGATCTTCAAATACCTTAAAAAGTCATGTCCTTGAAGTTCCTGTCCAAATGTCTTCTCATTGATTTTCTCAAACACTCTCCCTAAAGTAGCATTCCTCCCTCAATGCTGTCTCCTTACCTCTTTTCTCTTCAGGATATTTCTATTACATCATGATTTACAATTTTATAATTTTATACATTCATTCACTTCTTACCTATCTCTGGAATATAAGCTATTGAAAGACAAGAATTTTGAGCATTTTGTGTATGATGCTATTCCCATAGCTCAGAGCTTAGAATGGTGTGTTAGTCAGCTTTCCATTATATAACAAATGCCTGATATAGTCAACTTACAAAGAGAAAAGGTTTATTTGGGTTCGCAGTCTAGAAATTTTCAGTCTATGACTGCTTGGCCCAGTTGCCTTTGGGCCTGTGGCAAGGTAGCACATTGTGGCCAGAGTTCACTTCATGATGCAAGGGAGGAAGGAGAAGGGTGGGGAGAGACCAGAGGCACATGGATCCCTTCAGAGGCACAGATCCAATTACCTGAAGACCTCTCCCTAAGCCCCTCTTCTTAAAGGTTGTATTAACACTTCCCAAGAGCACCATGTCGAGAGCAGGCCTTTGCCATAGGGAACCTAAGAAACATTTAAGATCTGTCCTATAGATAGAAACTAGAAACATCTAATAGTAAATAATCAGGAACATGAGTAAATCTGAAAGAAGTCTTTCACACATTAACAAGTCCAATACATCATTCAAATTTAGGGAAAACTAATTGATTTTTTTTGCCACAGTTATCCAATGTTTATTTTTATGAGAATGCCATCTGGACTATTTAATTATGTAGACCTTACCTAATGAATAAGCCCATTATTATTGAATATACATTTTATTATGTAATTTTTTTAAAACATTGCGGAAAGAAGATTCATCCATTTACATATTTTAAAGTTTATGTTATATCCCTATAGAACAACAAAGCCTCGATTTTCTATTGTATTAAAAGTCAATGATGTTCCTGTTACTAAAACACTGTTTTCACTTTACCTGAGTTTCTTTTCTAAAAAATATCTAATTGTAAGAATGTGAACTGTTTTGTTTATGATATTATATTAATATTATTGGTTTGTCTAAATTTTAATAATAACCTGGAGTTATGTAGGGCAAAAATATACTTTGTATCTGATTAAACACCATCAGGTATGGTATTAACAATTAGATCATAGTATACAAATATGGAAACTCAGCATAAGTAAATTTACAACCACTGTGGTTAACAACCCAGTAAAACAAAATGAAATTTTTACTAAATTTCCAACCTTAAACTATAGATATATGAGCAGTTCCTCTCTACTGTCTTACTTATGCAATCAATCCTAAATGCAGAACAATTTCATTTAATTTCTAGAAGTTATATTTCTCCAAAGTCACTGGTAACAGGTATATCCTGTTACAATAACAGGTATATCCTCTAATAATATGTTCATTAAAGCACATTTCCACCAAAAGAAACAAATATAGTCTATAAAAAACCTTAAAAAGAAGATTCTTTTATTAAAGAAAAATTTGAATAATATCCCCAGTAATCTGGGAGGCTTTAATATAGACTTGTCAGTATATGAAGACTTCTAGATAAAACAATATTTTCAGACATAATTTAATCTTCTTACAAATAGGAACCATCTCCTTACAAAAACTCTTCCCATTCCATAAGAAATAAATGCAAAGAATGAATCTCTTTCTTAATAATTCTTCATAGGTTCCCATGTTTCAAATAATCTGTGGGGAATCAGGGATAAGCAATCCCTGGAGAATCTTCATGCTTACTTTGTGAGCCAGGCACATATGCCTAAGTAAAGTTTGTGTCTCTCTCTAACCTCAAGAATACATGAAACTTCAAGGACCTGTTAGAATCTGTCTCTCTTCTTACTTCCTCTACACTTATCTCTGCATCTTACAATTTAACTTTTAATAGAAGTTCTTGTCCAATGTCTTCATATGTATCATTTTTATTTTCAAACCTGATAATACATATTTTATAATATGGATCCATGGTTCATTAATGGTTTTTATCCATTTAAAATGCCTGGCATAATAAAGGACTCACAGTAAACAAAAAACGATCATGACTGTGTTCAATCTAGATCCTAATACAAATGAACTATCATATCAGAATATCAAAGGGAGGAAATTAAGTTATATATTTGAATCATTAGTTAAAATTCATAATTTTCTTAATTCTACATCTTTCTTTTACAATAAAAATACATGTCTTCGTAGTGCTTATCACTAGGTTGGTAATTTAATTATAAATCTCATTTATGAAAAATCTTCCTCAGTAGAATGTAAGTTCCATGGTGACAGGAATTTTAGTTCAATTTATTCTTTTATTTCAAATAACTAAAATAGTACCTGCCACATAAAAGATGTTCAGTAAATATTTTGTAAGATGAAGAAAAAAGGAAGGGATGATTTCTAGCTTCAAAAAAATCATAAGAATTTTATCAGCATATTCTACATTATGTACAGGAAATAGGCACATCCCTGAAATGAGCAAACAAATGAGCACACCTTTGTGATAAGATCCTAAGGTCAATAAAATGCTCTAGTGTACTTCTTCAGTACTAACATGCATATAAAATATTTTCAGGTTTTGGAAATCAAATTTTATCTTAAAATTCATTTGGATCTGTTGTGTGCTAGTGTTTTAATTATTTTTCTCTCCATCCAAAGGCTATTAATCCATTTACGGCCTGTGGTGTTATAATTGCTGTTTTATTAGAATTGAAGGAGTATAGTAAGTGCCATGTGTTGATGATCCATATCAAGTCATAATTCTACCTATTGCTATGGTGTTTGCTCATTTTAATGGCCAGAATCACTAACACCGGTAATGTAAAAATAGGTCTAATGCCCAGGGGAGAGCACTTCCTTTCTGGAATTTTCTCAACAATTCAGCTAGCTGCCCCTGCAATGCTGCCATATGTCATCATACAACACAATCTTGGGATGGAATTATTTTTAGGTGATGTTAAGCAAGCAGGAAAAAAATTAGTTCAACTCTATTTTAAGCCAAAAAATATATATATACACACATATATATACACACACACACACACACACACACACATGCTAACTAAAGCACGGTGATTCTTTCCTACATTACCACATTCAGTTAAATTTAATTAATTAAAGTACAGCATCAATATGGATAGCAAAAGAAACAGAAGTATGAAGGGATAAACTACTTTGTGGCTTGGCTCCTACTCGGTGTGATGTGGTTACTAGAGAGTCAACATAGTGTTTGAAGATTACTTTCGAGTAGAGCTGTCAGAAGTGTTGTTCAGGCTTGTGACCTCTGCATTGTGGATGAGCAAACGAAGTCTTAGCAAGGTGAATAGTTTGTCCAAGGCTGCACCTCAAGTAGAGTAAGAGAATCAAGAAGCACTTCCACTCTGCCCCAGAGCCCACATCTGCTTGCTGTCAAGCTTAGGTAGCAGCCTTGGAACAGACCAGGAACAAGGCCACATTCACAGGCATGAGCTTCCTTTTCATTCATGGCTGAGAAAGCCTCCTGCTCCTCCTACCACTGCCTCTTAGTCTAAGTCTTGGCTGTCACTGATTTGAAACCCTTAATAGTTTTATGTTTTAATTTTTTATCTATACTTTTTATAGGTGCACTAGGGTCTGACATCATAATGTGGATCATGTTGAAAATGGCAGATATTCACACAGTATTTGGTGCCCTCCCTCCCTCTCTTCCCCTCCTCCTTCCCTCCCAAGACTGAGTGTAGGGTTAACAATGTTATATTCACATGTATACACATATTTAACTGTAGCTTCTCCATTAATTAATCTCAGCCTTCTTCTTCCCTTACCCTTCCTTTCTGCCTTTGCTGAGGTTTCCCCTATATTATTTGCAGTCCCTCTGGTATCCCAAATGCTTTCTAGCTACAGTAACATATGCATACCCATGTTCATAGCATCAGAATTAGCAATAACCAAAATATGAAACCAACTTAGGTCTCCATCAACAGATGAATGGATTGCAAAATTATCAGAAATACACACAATGAAAGTCTGCTCAACAATAAAGAAGAACAAAACCATGTCATTCTCAAG
Source organism: Muscardinus avellanarius (assembly GCF_963383645.1). Classification (NCBI taxonomy): domain Eukaryota; kingdom Metazoa; phylum Chordata; class Mammalia; order Rodentia; family Gliridae; genus Muscardinus; species Muscardinus avellanarius. The sequence goes on from NC_137793.1 coordinate 16,551,597, forward strand.
AAGACAGAAAGACCTGGAGAACATTATGTTAAGTGAGATCAACCAAGCACAGAAAGAGAAGGGACATATGTTTTCTCTAACTCTTACTAGTTTTAAACAAGTAGCTCTACATTTTCTCTCTACCGGAGACCCTCAATTTAAAGAAAAAAGCAGCCCTATTTAGCAGCACCAGTATGGAAATTTCTCAGGCTAGTTTCATCTTGGCTGTTGGTTATTGATTTCTCTTTCTTTTTGAAAAACCTCTTCAAGGAGTTTAAAATTTTCCCAGCTATGAGTTTGTGTTAGTCATCATCCTTGTAATCCCCTGTTTAATAGATAAAATCTCAATATGAATACCAAAAGTTTTGCAGGTTCTCGCTGCTTTTAGGCTGAGCTTTGGAGTCTTTGGTCTCAACTAAAGGCCAATGTGTGAATCAACCTTTCGTTATTTCATTCTTTTTCAGAAGATATATATTATAGGTATTCTCTGTCATCAACTAATTTTCTCCTTCAGATTATAACCAAGGATATTAACTCATTCATTTCTTAAAACAGCAATGAGAAAAAAATTACTACAAAAGTTACCCACAGTATTTTAGACTATATTCTAGTTGACTCTTTGGAGAACAATTGTAGTTTGATATTTTGAAATTACAAAAGAAAATTTTTGTCAAAATTACATTTGGACAAAAGAAATGTACTAACCAGATGCTTTTTTTTTGCTCTTACAGTTATACTAGCTGTATTATTTGTTTTATTTATTTATTTATTTATTTATTTATTTTTATTTTTTTCTTTGGCCAGCCAGTTACTGCATGCTTTGAGTTGCTGAAGGTTTTTTTTTTTAATATAAAATTGGGAAAAATGCATTTTTATGGTTTGGAAACTGTATGTTAATTACTCATATGGCAGGGTGTAATAACAATAAAAAAATCACTGAAGAGTAAAAAATATGAATAGAATACACAATTTTTTTTATAGAAGTTTCTTCCCTTGAGAGAAAAATCAACATGTTTGCCATCCGTAACAAAGGAGATTTTGAACTACACAAGTGAATTGCCCAGCTCTGAGCACGCGTGCACATGGAATGGGATGAGCTTGAAATGACACCACTAGTGGCATATTTACCCAAGATGATAATCTAGTAAAGGAATCTAGATAACGTTTAGAGTTAATCTTACTTTCAATAACCATAGAGTTCATGAGTTTTCATGCCAATTTTAAATCTAACATTAAGTGTTTATCTTAATTTCTCTGGTTCCTCTTCAAGCACATTCCAAAAAAAAAAAAAAAAAAAGTATTTTACTGCCCCTGCCCAATATGTTATGCTAATAGGAATAAAAATATTATTAACAAAAATATTTTTGTCTGTAAGTTTTTTTGATTTTTTTTTTTGAAGGTCTGGGGATGGAACCCAGAGGCATTCGACCTCCGAGCTACACCCCCTGCCCAATTTTTTATTCTTTATTTTTTTGAAACTGGGTCTCACTGAGTTGCAGAGGGCCTCACTTGGTTAGCTGAGGCTGTCCACAAACCGCAATCCCCTGGTCTCAGCCTCCCAAATGCTGGGATTACAAGTGTATACCACCACGCCCAGCTAAATTCAGTTTTTTTTTTTTTTAATGGATTAGACCCAGAGGTGTTTTATTTTCAAGCTACAGACCAATTTCCATTTTATTTTATTGAAACAGGGTCTCCGTAGGTTGTGAGGGCTTCACTGAGTACCTGACACTGGCCTTGAATCTGAGATTCTCCTATCTCAGCCTAGCAAGTACTAGGATTGCAAATGTGCACCACCACGACTGGTGAATCATAGGTTTTAATCTTTTGTGTTTAATATTCAGTGATCATGCATTCAGATGAACATTGTTTTAAAATGAGAAAGAATGCACCCGTAAAGACACAGATCTAGAGGCAAAGACCAATATTAATCTAACGTGGTATGTAAGTTCCAACACCCAGTGGCAGAACATGTCTATAGCACTATCTTAAGGGAAGAAAAAAAAAACAATCACCTCCATCTACTTAGAGCTCAGGTTGGTTTCAAGTTGACTTCAGTTAAATGTATAAGAAAAAATTATAATGCCAGATTTACATGGTGTAGGAGCCCTCACAGGCATTTGAAAACCAAAGGAGGTAGAGTGAGTCACTTAGGTAGTAAATTAGATTCAGAGTAGTAAGCAGGGAAGAAGCACCTAAATGGTCTGTAGAAGCATAAAAGATAAGAGTTATTTAACAAAGACTGTACAGAATTCTCTCAATTCATTTTTTCCTACTTCAGGATAAGAATGTCACACCTTTCTATGGGAAGGGCATCTTTCACGAGGGACTTTTATCTTCTGCTTTTAATAAACAGCACTAAGGTTAAAGTGATATATATTTTTTGCACCGGCTGGTTCCAAGTCTCTTTGGCTTAGATAGTTAATAGGCTACAACAACATATTTGAACCCTTTCACTTTTATTCTTGAACTCCAAGCAGCTGCAGAGAACAACTCAAGAGACTGCGTTTGGGGTTGTTCTGGATACCAGAACGGTGATTAAAAGGTTGGGGGGCAGGCATGATTAGGGAAGAAAAAAAAGCACATTAGTTCACATATGTTATGGATGCTTTGATACCTTTATACATGCTCTTTCTCCTGGGATTATTTGTCTTCAGTTAGTCTTACAAACATTTGTTTCTTTAATTCTCAGTGTTAATTTTGTTTTTTAATTAAAAGATCACTTGGAATGGAAGCCAGACATTAATTGTATTGAGTAGTGACCTCTGAAACCTGTAGGAAATGTTGTAGAAAGTAGTCACCCCCAAGGGGGCTCTTCCTACGCCATGAACTGTCTGGGCATGACTTCAGTTTGAAAGTGGAACTTCAGCACATCAGGGTTATCTTCCTCTATTTGTAAACATTTAGAAGACAGGGTTCCGGTATGATCTGGCACATTTTTAAGTGCTACCAATTATTTCATTGTCAGTGCAATTCATTTAGAGAATTGGAGGATTTCAGCTATCACATCTTAAAGGAAGTTTAAAAATAATTTCAGCTAACTCCTAATTTCTTTAATTGTTTTCAGATTTGGTCATCTGTCTTGGAGTATGTCACGTATTCTATATTTGGAATTTATCTACTTTTTTGAGTTTAAGAGAAATGCTAAAGGTGCCTTGTGAAAAGCAAAGTATGGCGGTGGGTGCTTGTAATCCCAGTGCTTGGGAGGCTGAGACAGGAGGATCACACAGGCTGAAAGCCAGCCTCAGCTACTTAGTGAGGCTCTCAGCAACTTAGTGAGACCCTGTTTCCAAGTAAAGTATAAAATAGGTCTGGGAGTACAGCCCGGAGGTAGAAAAGCTCCTGGGTTGCACCCTCAGTACCACAAAAAATAAAAAGGAGAAATGAGTATTAGTATATTGTGAAAACTTTTTACTCATTGGTCAAAAATTTTTTGCCTATATTACTTAATTTGAGTTCTGTCAGAATTCCATGACAGCTGTTATTGACCCATTTTATAAAAGTGCAAAGAAATTCATGTGGTAAATATCAATGCCAAATCCATAGTCTATGTCTCTTTTACAGTAGTGCAGTATAACTAGTCATGTATAATTCTGTTATGACATTTTTCTTTTAACTATTTTGAATTTTTACTGTTACAGTGTAGTCATACATTATAATGGAATACAAGATGGTAGAGGCATACAAGCACACATCAGTCATTTAGCCCTTCCCCAATTCCCACCCCATTTCTTCCCCCTCCCTCCTTCTCATGTTTGCCTTAGTGATTAACTTTGATTTGTTTGTGAATGTGTGCATTATGGTATTTCCCTCTTCCCCCCCTCCCATCACCCTCAGGTTGCCTTATTTGCTCATCTATATTTTCTGCTTCTTTATCAAGCGTACCTCCTATGACCCTTTCTCTCCCTAGCTTCTGCATATTAGGAAGAACATCCAATTTCTTACATTTTCTGACTGACTAATCTCACTTAGCATAATGTTCTCCAGTTTCATCCATTTCCCTATAAATGACATAATTTTATTCTTTATTCTATTGTGTACATATCCCATAGTTTTATAATCTATTCATCCATCTGTAGATGGACAGCTTGGCTAGTTCCATAGTTTGACAATTGTGAATTGTGCACCTATGAACATAGATAGGCATACATTGATTTAGTAGTTTGGTTTCCATTCTTTTGGGTAGATACAAAGAAGTGGTAATGCTGGATCATATGGTAAGTTTGTTTCCATTCTCGTGAGGATCTTCTATACTGTTTTCCAAATGGTTTCTCAAGTGAATTTAATAAAACCTTTATAAAAATGCTAATCCCAATACTCCTGAATCTATTTCATGTAATATAAAGAAATGAGACTCTCCCAACTATATTCTATGAAGCCAACATTATGTTAATATCAAAACCAAATAAAGACAGCTCAAGAAAAGAAAACCACAGGCCTATATCATTGATGAACTTAGACCCCAAACTGCTAAACAAAATTCTAGCAACATGCATTCAAAATCACACCAAGAAGATCATATACCATGACCAAGTTCATCTCAGGGTGCAAGGCTCGTTCAATCTATCTATATAATTCATCACATGAACAGAACCACAAACAAAAATTAAATGATCATTTCAATAGACACTGAAAAAGCATTTGACAAAATCCAACACCCATTTATGCCAAAAGCTCTTCAGGAAAATCAGAATAGAAATAACATATCTTTTAAATATTAATAAAATAAACATGCTATAATTAAAAAAAAGTTGAGCTCAGCTCAGTTTAATGTCTCTCTCATGACATCTCTCCTCTTTTCTCCAAATCCATTCACTGTTTTAACCAGCCTTCCAAATGTTCAGTCCCATCCCAGTGCTCAGTATTTCCTACTGGTTTTCCAGGTACATTGCCCCTGAAAGTCCATTCCTTTTCTTATCAACCTTTAGTTTAGATTCCAAGAAGGACACAGTTGATAGGCTCAATTCATATTCTGGAATTATATCACAACCTAAACTAGTAAATCTCTTGTTAGATTGTCCTGGAGTTTCATTATTGCTGGTCTGACCAGCTTGGGCAGAACACAGACCATCGTGGACCAAAGTGAGCTGCCTACAGTTCCTCCTTCAGCAGGTAACTGTGGGAAGATGTGGACATTCAGAATCGGCAATAGGCAAGTGGGTTGTGAAGGGTGCATACAGAGTGCAGGCTTTTCTGGATATTTATAGTGACATAATCTAAAATAGTCAGAGATGCCATATTTTAAAATGATAAAATGCATCTGAAGACACCATGTTTTTAGGAATAAAAAAAGTAGTGTACATTTCGTTCAGTCTTCAACTTTTATTTGATACTGAGAGCTTGCATTGACACTCAGATAAGCTCTGTACAAAAGAATTGTCAGAATGGAATCCTTTGTAATCTTTGAAAATTCCTTGTGAGCACCGCTGGATGAGGATGCTTGACTGTTACCTAAGCCTTCTTCTATGTCTATAATTTATATTGTAGTGGAGTTTCTTTAAGAATTTATATGTGAGAACGCTTTAAAGTAGATCCATAGTATTTTTTGCTATCCTAGTACAAGCCTGATTTTTGCAGCTGAAGAGCAGAGATTCAAGAAACTTATCAATTTAAGAAAAATTAACCAGTCAGAGCCCAAAATTCAAATACTTGGATTATAAATTCTGTTACTTTTTCTTAAAAAAGTGCTATTTCTACTCAAAGTTGAATTTTAAAATATTCTCAACAATACAGACTTATTTTTTTTTATGGTACTAGGAATTGAACCAGGGGCATTCTACCTCATAGCAACACTCTCTTCCTGTTTCATTTGTTATTTTGAAGCAGGTTTATGCCAAATTACCATGTACTGGCTTCATACTTGCAATATGCCTGTCTGAGCCTTTCAAATTCTGAGATTACAGGTATGTTCTACCTGGCTTGGCTGAACATATCTATTATTTAACATATTTGGAAACCAAGTAAACTAATTTAGGTAAATATTCTGTTTACTAAAGAGATTTTTCTAAATGGATAATTTTTAATATTTAGAAAAAAGTAAGCTATATTATAATAAAAACTAAGTCAGACTTATTGGGAATCATACTTTGATTTGATAGCAACTCTGCTGACACCTTTATAACTATCTTTGCATTGTTCTGAATGTTCTTTTCTTTGAAATCCATAAATTGAAACTTAATCTTTAATGCAATAGCATGAAGAGGTGGGCCCTTAGGTGAATAGTGAAAGGGATACTTGACTTATAAAAGAGGCTTAAAGACACTCTCTTTCCTTTGCCATTTGAAGTTACAGCTAAATGAAATTAGTCCCTTATAAAAGAAGATGAAGAGAAAAAGCCTTTGGCCTTCTGCCATGAGAGGACCTACTTAGAAAGTGCTTCCTTTGAGAATTTGGCTTTCACTAGAACTGAATCAATGGGTACCTCAATCTTGGACTTCCCAGCTTCTAGAATTGTAAGGAATACATTTCTATCGTCCATAAATGACCTAACCTAAGGCATTGTGTTATGGCATCGTGTACAAACCAAGACAACTTTCACATAGTTAGAAAATCCACATAGTTAGAAAACCGGATTAAATTTGCCTAGTCAGAAAACCGGATTCAATCTATACATGGCCTGGAAGCAATTTGGGTTTTCTTATTCTTTATTTTTATTTATTTATTTTTGTAGGGATTAAACCCAGGGACATTCTACCTCTAAATGATACCCTCATTCCTATTTTATTTATTTTAGTATTTTTTGTTTTGTTTTAAAATCCAGTCCCTCTTGGTTGCTAAGAGTCTACTGCTGAGACAGTTCTCAAACCTGCAATCCTATTGTGTCAGCCTCCCAAGTACTGGGATCACCTCCTTACCTACCCTTACCCAACTCAGCCCATATTTTAAATGAATAGTTTTCTGTCTTGTCATTCACCCTTTTTACATAAGACTTAAGTACAGGAATTCCCACTTGAGTGGGTAGCCTTTGTGTATCTGTTCCACTAGCGGGTTCCCAGGGATCACATGGGGATCACATGGGGAAGACAATGAAGGAAGATGGATGCTTCCTTCACCACCTGCTTCTGTTTTCTGACCCTGAGGCCCACAGTGGGTCCCAGGGGTGCTTGGAAAGGGCCAGGGGTAGGCAGATCCATGGCCACAGCTTGCACCAGGGTCACTCCCTTCCGGCTTACTTTGCATTTTTATTTCACAAAGACACAAAGTATGTTTATACAAAGCAAATCAAAACCAAATTGTAATAGCCTTGCTCCAAAGTGGTATCATGTGAACTACAAATATGTTTCTAAATCTTTTAGTAGCTGCATCCTCAAATTTAATTATAATTATACATGTTTTGCCCAATGTTTTAATTTGAATAAAACCAGTATGACATTACTAACGAGATATTTTTCTCTTTTTTTATACTACTAATTCATTGAAGCCCAGTGTATATTTTATTCTTACCACAGTTCTTTGTTTGAAATGGCTCCATTGAATATGCCACAAGTGACCCATTGCTGAGATGGGACATGTGGCCTGAACTCGTACTTCTGGTCATGTCCTGAGGCAAAGGAGGTAATTTGGCCATGACCTTACAATGATTATTTCACATGGGACTATATCATAATGAAACATATATATGTACATTACAAATAAAGTTATATATTTCTATATGTATAAAGTATACATATATATGACATATATTAACATCTATATTTACATATTACAAATAAAGTATATATTTATAAATGTGTAAAGTTTATTTATATTTATATATGCATACATATTTATATATACATAGTCTTTAAATGAATGTGCATTGCTAAAATGTTTGTTATAGAAAACCAAATATTAATAGAGAAGTTAAATAAGTAAAGGTGTGGTCATGCCTGTAATCCCAGTACTGGGGAAGTTTAGACAGGAGGATCATAAGTTTGAGACCAGCCTCAGTAATTTAGTGGGGCCTGGGTGTGTATCTGGGAGGCAGAAGGCCTCGGGTTCAATCTCCAGTACCAAAAGATAAATAATATATTATATTATCATATAATAATGTTACTATAATATTAATAAGTAATATATTAATAATATTAAATTATATATACAAATAAGCAGAAAAATATAACTATAACCCCTATATTATTTTTAGAAAATTAGATGGCATCTGTATTTTTCTTAAAAAAAAATGCTTCATGGAAGAAAATAAAAGAACTTTTTTTTGTGTGTGTGGTACTGAAGATGGAACCCAGGGGCTTCTCTACCTCTGGGCTACATTCCCAGACCTATTTTGTATTTTGTTTGGAAACAAGGTCTCATGAATTTGGGAGAGCCTCACTAAGTAGTTGAGGCTGGCTTTGAACCTACGCGATCCTCATGTCTCAGTCTCCCAAGTGCTGGGATTACAAGCATGAGCCACCAGGCCCAGTTTAAGAAATTTCATCTTAAAAGAAGTTATAAGATAGCTTTAATATTCTAATTCCACCTGTAGGTTTTTATTTTTCTTTGTTCTGACAAATATTTTATTCTCATAGTGATCATTTTTTTTTTTTTTTTTTTGGTGGTACTGGGGTTCCTGGAAGCCCTTCTACCTCCGGGCTACTCTCCCAGACCTATTTTTATACTTCATTTTTGGAAAGAGGGTCTCTTAAGCCAGCATGGCTGGCTTCGAACCTGCACGATCCTCCTGTCTCCGCCTCCCAAGTGCAGGGATTACAAGCGTGTGCCACCATGCCCGGCGTGATCATTATTTTTAAAGTTATTTAAATTTATATATTTACTCTGATAGCCACTTAGGGTGAAAAATGTTAATACGAATGATAGTTTATGTAACACGATCTTATTTTTATAATATACATAGAAAATTCCATGATACTGCACCAAGTTGCTAGCAAATGTTTTATCTAGGTATTAGGATTAGAAAGTAAAGAAAAAATCCAGCCTTTTCTATTTTTTTTTTTTGCAATTTTATGTAGTTAAAAGAAAAATCCTATTTTACTGTTGATCACTGTCATTGCATACAGCTATGATTTTGTAAAGTATCTTATTTTCTATTCACGTTCTTTCTTACCTTTTTGTGTGATAAAACATTGATTTCCAAATCACAGATTCCTAAGGAAGACCCAAGCCAGTTCATGCTTGAAGTGCTAAACACTCTCTTCCTCACTCAAGCTTTCTCTTTCTTCTCTATTGTCTTAACCTATCAATTAGGCACATATAAAATGGCCTTACCTTACTTTTCTAAATTATCTCTAGTTTTCCTTCCTTTTTTTTTCTTTTTTTTTTTTTTTTGGTACTAGAGATTGAAGATGGAATCCAGGAACATTTTATCGCCAAGCTACCCCCACAACCCTATTTTATTTAATTTTTAAATTTTGAAACAAGGTCTTGCTAAGCTGCTAAGTACTTTGCTAAGTTGCCAAGGCTGGCCTTAACCCTGAGATCCTCCTGCCTCAGCCTCCCACATACTGGAATCACAGCATGCACCACCATACCCAGCCTTGATTTCTTAAATTAATGCTTCATAAAACTAGATTGAATATGGGCAGCTCTTCATAAGAAAGTAAGAAATTTGGAGATAGTGTAATCTATTCACTCTTTTGCAAATATATAAAGAAAAAAAGAGTAGTCTAAAATCACCATTGTCTTCTGTAAAATAATCTTGGTTGAAGTTAAGGTTAACTCTTTTATAATTCAAACAGAAGGGTGTTCTGTGATTTTAACTCACTTGGCACCAAAATCACCACATAAAAGCCAGCAAGCCTCATTATGACTTGATGAGGAGAGTCAAATCTTAATATTCTTTGAAAAAAAAAAGTCCTCGTGAAATAAGATATGGAACAATAAAACTAGCCAGAGCAGAAGAGTGTGGAACATGCATTCACTTACAGTCACCTGGTGACCTATTGACATCTCAGCCTGAAACGCCTCCCTTCTACATTCTGTTGAAAGTAAAATTTCTGAAACAAAAAAAAAATCATAAAAACAAGAAACTGGATCATAATATTGAATAGCGCTGCAGGGGGACAATGGAGCTTAGTAAGTGGCAATTTCTACTTTGAGATTTAGTAGACAGGGCTCCAAATCCTGGCTATTCATTCAGTAGTTCTCTTATCTCCTTTTCCCCCTTTCTATTCTAATTCAAAATACTACTGTAGTGCTTTTTTTTTTTTTTGTATACTACGGACCATCTATCTTCCACAACCAAGTACTTTTTCTCAATTTCTTTCTATTCAATATAAGGCATCAATGTTTATAAGATAATTATATTTATTTATTTTGATATATGTGTGTATATATCTTGTTTAACCTTCCCAACTAGCCTAGAAGCCACTCTAATGCCAAGAGAATGATATTCCCCACAGTGCTGTCTGGCACTGAGTTTCTATTCAGTAAATATTTGATAGCCATATTGGTAAAGAAAGCTCTATAGGTTCAAAGTAGAACTCATAGGTTTAAAAGAAGCAGAAAAAAACATGAATCAAAAAAGTTTTAGCAGCCGGGCCTGGTGGCACACACTTGTAATCCCAGCATTTGGGAGGCTGAGACAGAAGGATCACGGTTCCACGGACAGCCTCATCTACTTAGTGAGGCCTTTGCAACTCAGTGAGACCTTATTTCAAACTAAAATAATTTAAAAAAAGAAAAAAAAATATATATATATATTAATTATTGGGGGTTTAGCTCAGAGGTAGAATGCCTCTAGGCTCCATCTCCAGTACCTCAAAAAAAAAAAGGTTTAACAATTACTATGAATGTTAAAATTGGTATTTAAATCACATCTCAAATAAATAAGTTTACTAAAATGAAAGTATAAAAGGAAGACTTGATGAAATAGAGATTCATGGTAACCAAGATAAATGTGGTTATTTGAAGTATCTATTTAGTTCACTTACCCATTTTTTTAATTGGGTTAGAAATTGGGACACAGGATGAATTCTAGGCAAAGAAAGAAAAATGTTAGTAGCCAGAAGGATGGGACCTAACTGAGGTGGATGGGAGGGGGAAGGAAGACTGGAAGAGGGAAAAACCTTAATGGACTTGACGTCCACACACAAACTTATCAGAGCCAATCACTGTGTTGAGCACAGGAGGATGAAGAGGAGGAGGAGGAGAGGGAGTGGGTGGGAACTGAAAAGGGCTCCGTGAGTGTTATGTGCATATGTACCTCTATCACCTTGAACTGCATCACGATGTATAATTACAGTGCACTTTTCAAAAGGTGACAGCCGGGCGTGATGGCATATGCTTGTAATCTCAGCCCTTGGGAGGCTGAGACAGGAGGACTGAGGTTTGTGGACAGCCTCCGCTACTACTTAGTAAGGCCCTTTGCAACTCAGTGAGACCATTTCAAAATAAAGAATAAAAAATAGGGCTGGAGATGGAGATGTCACACGGAGGTAGAATGGCTCTGGTTTCATCCTTCATCCCCAGTACTGCAAAACAACAACAACAACAACAACAAAGAACAACAACAACAAAAATCAGGTGGTCATTTGATTTAGAATTTTAAGTATATGTGTTCAGTTTGAAAACTCATTCTATTTCTGTCTGCACCATGTGTTTTATTTGTTGTCCAAGTGGAAAGAAAAGAAGTATATAAGGTGATATTTTCAGACAAAGAAACATACTATAAAAACTGGACTTGCATTTTCAAATTATTTATACCTTCTGATATCAGATATTGAGCTTTCAAAACTGAATAATAAAGAATACCATGTGTTCTTGCTCTATAAAGTTGAAAATTTGACTTGAGCAATAGGAAATTAAGTCCATGGACAGTGACTCCAAATGTATCTGTACACTTCAAACAAATTCACAATCAACTCTAAAATCTTCCATTCTTCCTCCCTTTTTCCTTTTCCATATCACTGACCTCTTTCTGCCCTAAGAAACATTTAGTTTTTAGTTACTTTTTCAAATGCCTTTGCACTAGACAAATCTCTTTCAGGTCCCTCTAAGCCTATGCCAGCTTCCTTTCTGACAAGCTCTCCCAGATGGATGTTTTTGATTTGGAAGTCTGCAGCTGTTAAATGTGAGGTCATTTGTGTGGTAATTTGATTTATAACTTGCTTCCTCCATTAGACTAGAAGCTAGGGAGGTGATGATGAGTCATAGATGTTTTTGTTTGTACGATGTCAGATACATGGTAAGGTAATAGGTGCCTTTATTAAATAATAAATCAGAGTAATTTGCCTTCTTTCACAAACTCATTTTAATGTATTGCAGCCTCTTCATTTCAGTGTAGCATTAATCCCATGAAAGTTCCCTGTTATTGTGGTATTGAATTCAGTACTGATTGGCATTTTTAAAATTCTTTTTCTGCAGCACTTACTAAATGCATGTGATCTTTTCTCTGCTTACTTACCTTGAGTCATGTTATAGTCTGAGGCATCCCTGCATGACTGACACCTACGGTTCTGAGTTATGTGTCATGGGGCAATTTTTTAGTTGTGCTAATATCATGGAGTGTCCTTACATAAGACACAGCATACTGTTTTACAGTAAAGTGGGTTTTTTTTGGAAGTAGAAGGAATATCATTTAAACTAATGATAAATGTACAATATAATAAATATATAAACTAGTAACATATTTATTGTCATTGCCAAAAATCATGTATTATACGTTATGCAATCTGTGATATACTTTCATAGGATTTACAGCACAGTAAATATTCCAATCTTAACTACTAATGTCTATAACACTTAAGTCGCAGATTGTGTTTTATACAAATTATATTAATACTAATAATTTATATATTAATATAAATTTAACTGATAAAATACTGTTCTGTTAATATAGTATTACTATGTTAATACTATAACTATTATAACTATATAGTTAACTATATACAGTCAATAGTCAATATTTAGGTGTGTGTGTGTGTGTGTGTGTGTGTGTGTGTGTGTGTGTTTCAGAAAGGGTCAAAAGGTTTTGCGGTTCTGGAGGCTGCATTTGGCAAAGGCAAGAGCAAATTCAAATGCGAGTGTCCCTATGAGTAGTCAGATAAGATTAAAGAATCAGGGGAGAATTTGTTGTGGGTACTGACCTGTCATGGGCAGTTTTACTTACTTGGTATAGTAAGCTATACCAAGCTGATAGACTGAGCTGTGCTGAAAACTAGGGAAAGAAAGTGGGATGTTCATCACCTGTTGACCTTGTGAAGCATTTTCTAGACGGCTTGGTGACAGGTTAGTGTGGGCTGTCATGACTAGGTTGGGGTGACAGGGTGCCCCACCTTTGATGGTTGCAGGTGATGGGTTGTTTCATTAGTTGGTCTTGTGTTTTTGCTAAGCTCATGGGCCTGCTTTTTCTGAGATGAGGCTGATGCAGCCATGCATTCATGTGCTTCTGATTCAGTGTGTGTGTGTGTGTGTGTGTGTGTGTGTGTGTATGTGTGTCACAAGGGATTGAACCCAGGGACATTCTACCTCTGAGCTACACTCTAACTCTTTTTATTTTTTGTTTTGAAAAAGGTGTTTCTTACTAGATTGCTGAGATTCTCGCTGATTTGCTGAGGCTGGTCTCAAACCTGTGATCCTTCTGTCTCGGCGTCACCAGTACTGGGCCACCATGCCTGCCGTCTGACTGAATGTGATGAATTCCCATGTGGTCATTATTTACTAGCATAATTAATTCATTGCTAGTTTTTGCCGTATGGTTGTGCTAGCACATGGTGATTTCTTTGAACTAACAAGGTACAGAGTCACTCTGCCTTGACATTTATCCTCAGAATGTAGTAACAACTCAAGGCAAACTACTACTTTATTACATGGAGTAAATCAGGGCTAGGCACAGCCTGAAAACTGTTGTTCTATACATCATGGAGCAACTCAGAACAGGGCGCCACCTGCTCTCCACAACCACCTTTGCAAGTGTGGTCCATTGGTGGCTACAGTGTGGCTAGGAGACATAAGGCTTTCTTCCACAAACCACCTGCTACTGTTTGAATCTATTCTTACTTCTACTCAGTTCTCACAAACGTCTACATGTTTGCTCCAAGATGCCCATAGAACACTTTTTTCCCCTCTCTTCTTCAAACTCTGCTTTTGTGGAGCCCAGTTTCTTTAGGAGATTAGAATTTGTGGACACGGACTCTGCCTCAGCTGGTCACTGAAAATTCTGTCACCCACCTTGTCCTCTTCATCACTCAACCGGGTTCTGCTAATCCTTTAACTTTCAGCTTCCTGCCTTCTCCCTGGCTCCCCACGTTTCCTCCCATTCTTGGCGTCTTTTACACTTTCATTCCGTTCCACACAATTTAGCACTTACTTTGCACAGTGTCTTGTATAGTTAGTGCATGTTTTACATGTTCTGTCTTGTATTCCTCAACTGGAACACTTGCCTGCAAAGTGGAGCATTATGCCGAGCACTCCAGCACTTTGCCCTGGTTCTAACACATCAGGACCAGGGTCCAAATCATTGTCCAGGTCTCTGAGCCTCCTGCGTTCACTCTAGGCTCCAAACCTTCTGTGTCCATCCTTCCCAACGTCCTGTCTCAGAATGCACTATGGCCATATCTTCGCTGTATATTGCCATCTTTTCCTCTTTTCTCTTCTCTCCCTAGGAGAAGAGCTTAATGCCTTCTTATCATTACACTATCCTTAATACCTAGTTCTGTGTCTCATAGAGGGTTCACTAAGTCTGAATAAACTCATAACCTTGGCTTCCTTTCATCTGTGCTGGCCAGAGATTTTAGTTTATCAGAAAATTAAGAAAATCTAGATAAGCTCCGAAAAAAATTATCTGCTTAAATAATTGAAATGAATATGAAACCAATGAAGGTTTATAACTGAGGTTTTATTTTGTGAGCAGAGAAAGCACAGTGGATAAAGACTTGAGTTTTGTGATCAAGCATATCTGGGTTCCAGTGTGCATGGCCTTGAGGTTGTCAACAGCCCGGTGAGGAGAGAGAATGCGACCACAGGACTGTTGCAGTAATTGGGAAGCGTAATGCATATAAAACTGCTAGCAAATTGGCTGACACCGAAGGAGCCTTCAGGACACCTGAATCAATTATTCTGCATTAAAGCCACTTAAGAAGGGAAGAGACTGAATGGTATTTCATGTGTTCCACAGATGTAAAGACAATCTGCTATTTCAGATTAGTAAACATTTAAAAATATAGCAGGCAAAGCATCAATACAGTAAGAATGCAGTATCCTCTATAAACATTTATAAAAATCTAGCCATCTTGGAGTATTATGTCAAAGGTTGGCAAACTTTCTCAGTAAAAGGCCAAATAGTTAATATCTTGGCCTCAAGAGCAATATGATCTCTGTCATAACTATTCAACTTTGATGTCCCAGCATGAAAGTAGCCTCAGACAACATTTAAGCACAAGAACATGGCGTGTCCCAATAAAACCTTATCTACAGAACAAGGCCAGATATGCCACACCTTGTGAAATACGGATGCTCATGTCTCACTAGATTATTGTACCACAAGCAAGAGTTTCACTTTTGTATAATATATTTATGCAATGATGCCAAAACTTTAATAGAATAGGAATATTTAAAAGGTAACCTTTAACAAAAGTTTATGTATATTTCAACCTTTAAGTGCATTTGAACACATATGTTTTCTAACCTTGGCTACAAATTAAATATTTACCAGTGACAAGGTTTATTTTTTTCAATGGTTTTATATACATAAAAATCATCATCACCTGTTGCTTTGGCATCATAATTTGCAAACAAAAACATATGCTCAATTCATATATACTAAGGGTAAATCTAATACAAACCTCAGTCTGGCTCATGTATCTTAGAAATCATCTGAATTCATTACTGGTTAGTGTAAATAACAGGGGCGTTCAATCCCAACAGACCCACATCACTTTCCAGATATTCATACCGCTACCTAGGTGTCCTGGATGAGTTCTCTAACAAGGCAGATAAAATAGTTATCCTAAAGAGATTATTGTCATCTGGGGTTACTTTGGGCCCCCAGGGGGCATATGCAATGTCTGGAGACCTTTTGATTATTAAAACGATTATTAAAACAATTATTAAAACTTAGCAGGAGGAAGATTGGTGCAGGATAGAGGCTAGAAATGCTCTTCAGCACCTTGATACATAAGATTTTCACTTCCCCAAAAGATTATCCACCCCAAAATGTGCCAACTTTAAGAAAGTCTGCTCTAAACATTTTGTGAGGTTAATTCAGAGGTTTAACAGATGAGGGCCTCAACATATTTTAGCTGTTAAAAATAAGATTAATTTCTACCGACTGGTAGAAAATAAACACTTCTGTTTAAACACAAACATGTATAAAATAAATGAACTGTACCGTTCTTTGGGCTAGGAACATATTGATGAATTTGTTTAGATTAAGTAATAAAATTAAAACCTATATGTATGTATTAACATCTGGATTCCACATGTTCTGTGTGAGCCCTGAAGGGTTTGGAATGATCCTTGTCTGTTTAGCTATTGCTGTGTGAGTATTTTCGTGGGAGGTTAACATCTGACTGATTTTAAATATATGTGGGAAATTTCAAAGCTCTATTTTCTATCTTAAAAATCAATGGCCACTTAATCAATGCTGCTAAAAAAAAAAACAAGGCCTAAATGAGCAAGAGACTTAGAAGTGACAGTATCTTCCTATCAAGGACAGAGAGCATACTTGCAGCCAGCTCCTTCTGTGCTCACAGGCTGCAAGGTTCCATCTGCTTGGTTCTTCCCCCAGGGAATCACAGCACCTTGAAAGGATTAAGAAAACATCAGCCTTACTGCAATGTTTCACGTCATTAGGATTAAATGAAGTAAATAACAGAGGACTACACTGATGATACATCCAGAGCTTGCATCATCACAGCTTGGATCTCCTGCACTGTCACTGGAAACTTTTTTTCCAGGAAAATGTCAGGGAGGGCTCATGTCACCATCCCCTGGGGGCAATGGAAGAAGAAGGCAGTCAAGGGGAAAGCAGAAATGTCTTTATTGGTACTCACCAGATACAAAACCGTGACAAAGCAAGCACACACGCCTTGAAGCTCATATTCTTACAAACATGTAGACATCCAGAATGGCCCAGTATTGGCAAGTTAACGTGGTGGGGATCATAGTCATCTCCCATTACGTCAAGGGATAAAAGCTCATGCATAGAGTGTCTGTTTGTATGAAGTGGGTAATATGGGTAGGAGTGCCAGGTGAGGTCTAAGAAGAATTGGAGCGCTCATGTACCATCTAAAAGGATTAGTGAGTATTTGGTTCCAGTTATTTTTTACCAAATGGTAAAAAATTTACACAAGATAATATTTTAAATTTTCTTTCTATGAAAGAAAGACATGTGAGCTTTTAAGGCTAACATGAATCTATTTATCACTGATACTTAATTTAAATGTAGTACGCAATGAAAACTTGGCATGATGGTGCACACCTATAATCCCAGTACTTGGGGGACAGATGGTAGAATCACAGGTTTGAGGCCAGCCTCAGCAATTTAGGAAAACCCTCAGTGAAAGAGATCCTGTTGCAAAATAAAAAGGGCTGGAGGTGTAGCTAAGGGGTAGAATTTCTCTGGATTCAATCCCTAGTAATACCCTAAAAAATGTAGTATAAAATGGCACAACAAACTTGAAAAATTGATGGTATCTACTGAAGTTGAATGCATACCTACCATATATCAATACAACTCCTAGATATTTGCCCTAAAGAAGTGGAAACATATGTCTCTGAGAAAGATTTATATAACAGTTGTTCTTGGCCGCTTTGTTCTTTAAATAGCCCCCATTTGGAAATCACCTTGCTGCGCCTGTAGCCTTTGTTCATATGGTGTACCTCCCAACTTTCTGATTACTCTCCTCCCAAGATGCTTCAGGGTACCATTTAAAATAGAGCCTGAATCCACGATAGTACTGTCAATGTTGCTAGACAACACAGAATACAGTGGACCTGGTCTCTGCCTTCCATTACATTCTGTATTTTTATATATGTTGTTACAGAAGATGGTAGGCAGTTGTTTAATTTTATTTTTCTATTGCTTTATGTTTTTTCCATTGGCTCATAGTGAGCATGATTACCTGAGTGGTTCAAACACATATATATTTCCCTTTGATAATCTATGTGGATGTGTGTGGGTGTGTATTTATTTTATTAATCCCTGTCTAAAACATGCTTTGTTTCATTTTGTGCTCAAATGGCATAATGCAATTCATTTTAATCATATCATGCTGAATTTGGTTCATCTATTTCTGTAAGACTGTTAACTTTGTTGAAATACTTTTTGTGGTTGAGAGTGGGTATCATCAGAAGCAACAGTGTGATTACATCTCTTATGATGATCCATAGCATATACTAAATGTGTATTTGTTAGTTTTTTCATATAATCCATATAATAAGTAGAAGATATTTTTCCAAATATATATATATATATATATATATATATATATATATATATATATATGAAAATTGAGGTTCCAGATTGTTAAGACAATCTGGAAACACTACTACTAAATGCTGGATCTAGGACCCTATTCTAAATCTAATAATTTCAAAATATTCTTCACCATTATAATTTTGCTCATCTGCAATTTCAAAAACAATTCTTTCACAGCATTCCATCCACTGGCAAAATATACATTGCAAAAGACTTAAAGCTTTAAGACGCTACTCCCAGAGTTTACACATACTCGTCAGTTTAACTTAGAAAAAGTAACAACCAGTTCAAGTTTTTCAAGAATAATATTTTACTTACCCATTTAAACATTCTTGTCCAGATGAATATTACTGGGTATGTACACCTGGGTTTCAACCTAACATTATGTCTATTAATAACTTCTGATCTTGCTCTAGTCGATTCCTATGGTCATCTTAGGACAATTTTCTTGCTTGCTGAAGTTGTCACAATTTTAAAATGAAATTGTCTAAAATTTGATGCACATGTTTAATGTAATAGCATTTTTTCAGCATAGAGTTGTGATGTGATGTCTCACTGAGGAACTAGGGAATGAGGAGACATACTGTGATTTATCTGAGAAGTACATATTCAAGCACTCTAGAAGTAGTGACTGGGAGAGACACATGACTACCATCAAGGGAGTCTGGGGATTTTAGAGAAACTGGATATTTTGTTCTTTGTAGCAGAGATAACAGGTTTTTTTTTTTTTTAACCAAAGCCCATTATCTTATTTCTTTACTGTAATAGAATTTGGCAGGATACATGGCTTTACCACATTTGCCATATGTGGTAGGCAAAATATTTCCCCCCCCAAAAAAAAATGTTCATGTCTTAATCCCTGGAATTTTTATATATGTTAGGTTATAAGGCAAAAGAAGAATGAAGGTTGCAGATGGAATTAGGGTTGCTAATTAGCAGACCTCAAATGGGGATATTACCCCAGATTACCTAGGTGAATCAAATGTGCTCTTATGAGAGCTTAAAAGAGTGGAGATACTAGCTTTGAAAATGAAAGAATAAACAAGGAAATGTTTTCTTCCCAGAGCTCCAAGAAAGTAATGAAACCCTACCAATATTTTAATCTTAGCACAGTGAGATCCATGTCAGACATCTCATTTGCAAAACAAAACAAAACCTTTTTTGTTATTCTACTTTTTCTGTGTTTATTTGTTATAGCAGTGATAAAAAACTAATACTCCACACTAAATATCGGAGAAAAGGTAAGCACTGGTATCAGAATTGCTTCACTAGAATGTACTGTAGAAGGTTGGTACATTCCTCTGTAATCAAAATAATGTACAAAATGAGTTAATTGAGCAAAGCCCGAAAAAGAAACATAGGCACCTATTTTTAATAGATTGGGACTTATATAAGATGTTGGAAGGTAACCTGAAGGGGCAGAATTGGGGAAGCAGAGATGAAGAATATTCCCTGATGTGAGAATAGTTTGGTGTAGGGCTCTATCCCATCCAGTATACCTTGGACAGGGAGATCAGGGTTGTCAGGGACAGGCTAATATATCCTGGGGACAACATTTTGTACCAGTTTATACAGGTTCAGGATAATAAATTCAGTCTTGCAATACTTTTAAAGATATAGCTACAAATATTGATAACAAAATCAGGATTTCTGGCTGCTGTTCATTCCTCTGAGACATTTGTAAATCTCCTTGATGCTTTTCCTCTCTGCCTGTTATTTCATGCAAAATGCAGATTGCAGATGTAGGCTTTCCCTGGAAACACAGGCCTATGTAAAAGTGACATCTTGTGTTGCTTTGACGCATTGCACTGCTGACTCCCCTCGTCAAGAGTCCTCAGTTCTGGAAACGCTTTGGCTCTTTAATCCTTTACTACACAGAAATGAAAGAGGACCTAAAATCATTGCAACAGAAGGTATATGACTCATGGTATGAGTCAAATTTGCCTTTATTGTTTACAAATTACCTGACAGCCATGAGTAAATCATTTAGAGGAGCTTGTATCTATGCTTGGGCTGCATTATTAACCTGGTAGAAAAGAATTTGCTTTTTAAAATTAGATTTAGCAGTTATTATGACCATGCCTTTACAATACATAATTCGTTGACTAGAAATGGCTGAAACTAGTCTGTTTGGCTATTTTCAGAAAATGTTGCTTTTTGTAGCTGATGAAAGACTCTCATGGTTCCAGATGTGAGACTATATTTCTATTAGTGACTATAAATTTGTTTCTCTGTTAAGCTTCAGCCTCAATGGAAGTTATACCAAAATTTGCCAATTTATTTTATTGAGGTCACAAATAAGATACAAATGTCAGTAAATAAAAAGGAAATCATACAAAGCCCCAGAAAACTTTACCTATGTAATCAAAAAAGTTAGTAATGAGGATGCCAACGTTCCTGTCTTCCTCCTGGTTAAAAGGCTGGCAGAAGAAACACGAGAAAGGGAAAAATCTTTCCAGCAGGTTCATAAGGATTAAGGTGGTATGCTGAAATCTAGAATAATAGGGAACAGAAAAGAATACATGGCTGGAAATGAAAAAGAAAACTAAATGAAAGAAACAGCATGGGCATACGACCACTGAGGAGGAAGAGAGAGACAAGCCCAGAGCTTAAATCTGAAAAAGAAAGGGATGTCTAAAATCTCGAATAATAAAACCGGGGGACTGCTGGGAAGAAACACTCCAGAGAAGAAAGCAAAGCTGCCTGGATCAAACATAGATGATACAGAATCTTAAACGAAGAGGAAAAAATGGCCGTCAAAGTGAAAGGAGACCACTGAAGCTAGAAGCCTACTGTCAGAATTTGATGACAGAGCCCACCCTCAAATGGAAAAGAGACTGAAGGATACAGGCACAGGAAAAACATAGTTTCACTTGCATAATTAATCCAACAAATTATAGCATAGAAAAAAAAACTCCATCATTCACTCAATGTATACAACCCCACCAAAGTAAGAGAAAACCAACTTTTGCCTGTGCAAATAACAGAGAGGCTTATAGAAGCCGATATCTAGGTTTGAAAGCTGGCTTCCCAGTTGTGTATTGATCTTTGCAGATCCTGGAACTATTCATCTTATTTCCTCATCTGTGAAGAGAGGACAGTTTCACCTTCTTCATAGATATTGTGAGGGAAAAGTGAGATAAGGAAACCTCTTTGTGTTTACTTGACAATAAATGGTAGGCGCTAAAACTTCAGTTAACAATTGTTTGGAAGAATGGCAAGAACGAGCTTTGGTTCTTTTTCTTTGCATAGGTAACTGAAATGCAAGGAACCAATAAGGGAAATAGAATGCTAAATTTGTTTCCAAGTGACTTAAGTGGAGGATTTAAGTGGATTTGAGTTCTCTGCAAGTCTGCCCAATCCATACAATTATGTACATTGGTAAAGGGTCCAGTTTAGGAAGTTCCAAAAATCTTTTTTTTTTTTTTTTTTGCAGTACTGGGGATGGAACTCAAGGGCATTCTACCCCTGAGATACACCCCTAGCCCTAATTTTATTTTGAAACAGGTTCTCACTAAGTTGCAAAGGCCTCACTAAGTAGCAGCTGAGGCTGGCTGCCAACTGTGATCCTCTTGTCTCCGTCTCCCAAATGCTGGGATTGCAAGTGTGTGCCACCATGCCTGGTTTCCAGATATCTTTCTCAGAAGGCTCCTCACAGTACTTTCTGTTGGAAATCATGGTACCGCTACAAGTTACAGGGTAACCAAAATGGGTCCACAGAACAAGTAATTGGTCAGGACCAGAGGTGCATGAATCGAGATAAAGGCAGCCAATGATAGAAAAATTAGGATCTGGGATTCATGGAAACTTCATGCAAGAGACATTCAGAAAACTAATGAGAAGCAAGAAGATAAAATACAGTTTGTTTAACCAGCTTCACTTTTATAAGCTGTGTAACAATCAATTCATGTAAAGTGGGTAAATAGAAGAGACGAAGTTCTTCTATGCCTGGAAAATCTTCTACTCATCTCCTACGCCTCTTTCCAAAATGTCTCTAACCACTGTGGTATCTTCGCTCCCCATTCCCACCCCACTCAGAGATGAACACTTCTTTCCTCTTCCTATCTGTATCCCTATCAATGCTTCCCCTTTAGCACCATTCACTGTATTATCCTACAGTTATGTCTTTAAACATTTGTTTTACACCGTAGAAAATGGTGACATCCTTGAAGATGGATGTCCGGTCTTCTTTTTCTTTTTTCCCCCTTCTTAGCTCAGGGCCTGGCATATAAGAGGAAATCAATACATATTCGTTTAATAACTGAAGTTATGGTAAGAAATCAAATAAGTTTCCCTTGCCTTTAAGGAGGACCATTTTAGTAAGAAGTCAAAGGCAAGCATATGAATTACGATGTTGTAAGGTAGAGCAAGGTTAGAGTCATCAGAGATTTCATCTAATTAAGGGGATTTCAAAAGGCTTCGCAGAAAAGATGGTGCTCGAGATAGGACTTACGGAATTAATAGGTTTTCAACAAATGGAGTGTGTTTGGAGGAGAGTAGCTATTTCAGATAAATGAAACAGCGTGAACAAAGGTAGAGGCAAAATCTCAGAATATCAAGTGCACAAAGCGAAAACCATTCTGAATAGAGTTCATTGTAAGAATGGCAATTAGATTTTATCTCCTATGCCACATATGACAACTGGTAGAAGCCGTCTGTATTGAAAATAATTCCTGGGCCCAGTCTGAATTCAGCATGTAAGAATGTCATAATCAATTTTAAGAAGTAGCTGCCACAGAGGTAGAAGGAAACCATCTCCGATGTGAGCCCCTTAGCGCCTAGCACAGCTACATAAATACGAGGATAGTAGCTCTTTTTCCACCATTTATTTTGTCAGATACTGAGTACTGCCAGTGTTCCAACCACTAAACTGGATGCTCAGCATAGATAGTGGCAGCCAAGACAGACAATGGTGGCACATAAAAAGATTACAGTCACGCGGGGAATCCAGGCCACAGCAAATGTTTGCACAAATAATTGCAGAATTACCTTTGTGATTATCACCGTGAAGGCCAAATACAGGGTGCTCTATGATTGCATGGGAATTTGTTCTGATAACACTGTCTGAGAAGATTTTCCTGGACAAGTGATCTTTAAGCTGCTGCTAGAAGAATCTCTGTTCTTAGGTGGGGGGAGAGGAAGGTCAGTGATCTTTTAAATCTATGTGATGTTTTAAGTACCAAGAGCTCCATATGTTTTCTTTTCTTTCCTTTCTCTTCCTTTCTTTTTTCTCTACTTTTCTTCCTCTCCCTCCCTCCCTCTCTCCCTTTCTTCCTTTTTCCTTCCTTTCCTCTTCTCTTTTTTCTCTTTCTTTCTTTCTTTCTTTCTTTCTTTCTTTCTTTCCTTCTTTCTTTCTTTCTTTCTTTCTTTCTTTCTTTCTTTCTTTCTTTCTTTCTTTCTTTCTTTCCTGGGGATTGAAACAAGGGGCATTTTTCCTCTAAGCTGCACCTCCAGCCCTTTATTTATTTATTTTGCGGTACTGAAGATGGAACCCAGTGGTATTCTACCTAGAAGCTACACCACCCCAGCCCTATTTTTTATTCTTTATTTGGAAGCAGATTCTCACTGAGTTGCAAAGGACCTCACTAAGTTGCTGGGGCTGGCCGCAAACCACGATCCTCCTGTCTTAAGCCTCCCAAAAGCTGGGATTACAAGTGTGTACCACCACGCAGGGCTTTGATTTTTTACTTTGAGACAGTATCTCTCTAAATTGCTGAGTTTGGCCTCAAACCTCTGAACCCCCTGCATAAGCCTCCCAAGAACTGGGATTACAGTCCTATGCCTCCACACTGGGCTTTCTTTATTAAAGTTTTACAACAAAAAAAAATGGAATTCTAGCATTTTTTCTTATTAACCTAGCATCCTCACACCTAATTATAACATTCTTGATAAACAGACATAAGCTGAGCACATCTTCTTAAACTGATCGTTCTTATAGTGTAGGCCCCGAACCAACAGCATGGATATCGCCTGGGGAATTGTTAGGAGTGACAGTGCTTGGAGTGTTAGGAGTGACTCCTATGGAAGGAGAAGCTCCGCAGGGGGTCCCTGGTTAGCTGCAGCTCAGCAAGCTCTTCTGCTTGGTGATTCTGATGCACATGAAAAAAAGGAGAACCTGCCTTGAGTGAATTTCACACTTCCACTACAACAGAAAGCTTACCTTTTTTCTTTTCCTTTTTGGTGTTGCAGATTGAGCCCAGGAAAATTCTACCTCTGAACTGCATCCAAAGCCCCATTTTATTTTATTTTTTATTTGGAAACAAAGTCTTGCTAAGCTGCCAAGGGCTTTGATAAACTGCTGAAAGGCCTTAAACCTGGGATCCTTCTGTCTCAGCCTCTCAAGTACTTGTTTTACAGGTGTGCCCCGCCACACCCAGCTTGCAAAGCTTTTGTTAAAGAGTTCCTTTCTAGTAACTAAAAATTACTTAAAAACAGAAACTAATGCTGCATTGATCCCTGAGGAGGTAAAAGTTGCCTGGGAGATGTTGAGGTGTTCTAAGAGGAGGTAGTCAATTGACAAAGAAAGTGGAGTTTGATATTGCGTTTGCTTTTTGCAGAATGCTACAAAATATTATTAGTCTTTAGGAAAAATTGTTCATCCCTGCTTTTATCTGTAATACTAAAAACAAGTTTGTTTTCCCTTATATCTGTAGTATATTTGCCAGTGCTTACTTTCATAAGATTTTCAGAGATGTGAAGAAGAGAACTTTTTGAAGAGTTTATGTCAAAAAGGAATAGGAGGAATCACCCTAGTGCCATGAACAGGACCTAAAATGTTTAGTCCAAATGTCAGACTAAAGCAAAACTAGTACCAGTGTTTTATAATTTATAATTACAAATAGACTAGGCAGTAAAATATGCTAAAATATCGTTTTATGTTAGCAATCTATTGTGTTTTTGAACATAGAGATAGAAATATTTCAGTTTTGATTTTGGTAACTAGTACTTCTGAAGGCTCTGTTGGTGAGAAATCTCTGGTTTCCAGAAAATCTGAGAGCTTTGTAATTAAAGACAATATGACAAGCTGGGCATTGGTGGTACACACCCGTAATCTCAGTACTTGGGAGGCTGAGTCTGGAGGTTTGGGGCAAGCCTCAGCAATTTAGTGAGACCCTCAGCAACTTAGCTTCAAAAAAATAAAAAATGGCCAGGGTCATACATCTTAATATACCAATAAAATTTTAAAAATAAGCAAAAAAAAAAAAAAAAAGAGAGAGAAGGGATCTGAGGGTATTACTCAAAAGTAAAATGCTCTGGGTTCAATCCCCAGTATAAGAACAGAGAACCTTTCAAACTTCCTCTGGGCTTATTCATACCATGTAAGTCCTTACTACACAAAGTTATATCAGCATCACCTGGGAGCTTATGAGAAATGCTAAGTCTCAAGCATCACCCCAAAACCGCTACATCAGAGTTGGCAGATTAACATGATTTGCAGGCACTTCACGTGCCCCTTAAATTTTAAGAAGCAATGGTATACTTGTATCACCCACGGGACACATTTTGGGAAAAGTTTTGGTGCAGTCATACTCACTTTGGCTGATGGAATTCTGGAAGAGTCAACTCAAGCTGTTACCGCATACTAATGTAAAAAGGGTTCATTGAGGGCCAGGCATGGCGGCACATGCTTATAATTCTAGCATTTGTAAGGCAGAGAGAACAGAGGATCATGATGGTTCCCAGACAGCCTCAGCTTCTTAGTGAGGCCCTTTATAACTCAGTGAGATCCCTTTTCAAAAAATATAAAAGACTAAAAAATCGGGTTGGGAGTATAGCTCAGAGGTAGAATGACCCTGGGTTCTAGTTCCAGTACTAGTAAATAAATAGTAAATAAATAAATAAATAGTTCATTGAAAAGACTAATGGAAAAGATATCTCGAATTTTAACATAACACATGATGGGAATGGATTCAGAAAACCAAAATCAATATAAATAAAGGTCTTTTAGAATTTGTTTATTGAAGAAGAGCAAGTTAGAGCCATTATTGGATCCATAATGCTACCAATAACGCTGGGGTTAAAGGTTATCAAATATAACAATTCCCAATTAATTCCATTCGAGTACAAGCCTAAGCAAACCTCTTTTGCTAAAACCAAAAGCCTTAGAGGAAGATAAAAGATAATTAATTATACCTGAAATATGCACAAGAAACTCAGTGCAATACTCCATTGAACACCAAAGGATTATTGCAGCCTATTAACAGTAAGGATGTCTACTGTACTAGGAGAAAATCTTAATTCTTACAGTTTATGACTATGCTAATTCCCCAAACAGATACTAGGGCGACATTTATGGTAACTGAGGAAAATTTTCTCTCTTTACGCACTGAAATTTGCATTTTCTAATGTCACATACATGGTAAAACATTGTCATGGAAGGAATAAGTTATTCAGAAGTAGATTAAGCCTACAATAATATCAACACTTTCATTTCAAGCTCATTGATTTTTTTTTTCACCTTAATGAGTCCTGGAATTAGTAGCGTACAAAAAGCCCTATATCGGTTGAAAATCTTCTCACAACTCAATTTAATTTAATTTGAAAATAGCTGTTTTACTGTCTCTCAAACGAAATTTAAGAAATCAAACAGAGCATTAACATGTTAATTAATAAGAGGTTCAGTGGGAAGGTAGAAAATGATTAGTCGCATTACGATTCCTTCAGAATTTCTCTAGGAAACTCATTAAAGGGCTCTTCAGACATGCTTTTCGGAAAAGATGACAAACACGTGGCACGTGTTCCTCAGGAATCTTGAGGCGTGTGGAAGCCTGTGTCTGGCTCCTCTGAGCAGCATGGAGGCCGACGGGTGTGTCCAGAAGGTGCGAACTAATCAGGGGAACATGATTGGTGACATAGAGCATGCCCCAGGCCAGATAAGCCCACCAGGGAGGAAGAAAGTCAAACTCAATGAAAACATTGCAATGGGAAGCCATTTTCTTTGGGATGGTCAGTCGAGAAAGACAGGTTCCATATTTTCTTCCAGCAAACTGAGATGGAATGAGGAATTCTCTAAGTAATCTACATCATAAAATCCTTTATCTTAAAAGGTTTTCTTCTTTTTCTTTCCTCTTTTTTTTTTTTATAAATACAGCAGTCCCCCTCCTATTCTTGGTTTGGTTTGCCTCTATTTCAGTCATCCTCGATACAGCATAGTCTGCCACTATGAAACAGAAATTCCACAAATGGAATAGCTGGAAGTGGAGCACATTCTCCACAAATCCTACTGTTTTTAAATATATCTCCTGAAAGTTATTATAAAGTGAATACTCTTTAACATGGTAAACAACATTTTAATAATAAAGCACAAATGGAAATTTCATAAATAACTTATGGGTTTTTAATAATTTTATTATATTATATTGTTATAATTATTCTGTTTATTATTAGATATTACTATTTAATCTCTTACTTTGCCTAATGTATAAATTAAATTTTATCCTAAATATGACTGCAGGAGAAAAACATAGTATTCATGAAGGATAGTTTTATCTACAGTTCCAGTGCTGTGCTGTCCCACATTGATGAGAAGGTAGTTTTGTATGAACTCCTTTGACGTCAGCGACTCTAGTAATTAGGTAGATTTGACATAATGTCCAGAGAAAGCAAGGAGCAAACTTAATTTAGTCATCCTGTTTCAAGTGTTTATACATTTCAGTTTCTTTTTATTTGTCTCAGTATCGTCTTCTTCATGCCTAAATACAGAGCTTTCCAAAAAGTATTTTAGACACCCAAACAAATATATGCAATTTCTAGATAAACTCTGATTCAGATACTGATATAGTAAAGTCAAAGAATGTTAGCTATGAAATTAGTACTCAACCACATCTTCTATTCTTGATAGAGGAAGATATAAGAATTGGCTCTTGCCTTTGTATGTACCAGCTAGAAAAGAAATATAGCACATGGCATTTCATCAGTGCTCCTCAAATGTTTGGCCCCTGACCAGTAGTATTAGCACCACCTGAGAACATGTTAGAAATGCAATTTCTTGGGCCCCATCCCAGATCCACTAAATTAAAAATTCTGGATGTGGGGCCTGATCAGTCTAACTTAACAAGTCCTCCCTGTGGGTTTGATGGTGCTCATATTTGAAAACTACTACATTATAGAAATAGTCATAAATTAAATGTTGAACAGATGCTTATAAAAAGATTGGTTTTTAGCCAGTATGGTGACACACAACTATAATTCCAGTAGTTGAAAGTCTGAGACAGAAAGATTTCAAGTTCAAGTTCAAGGCCAGCTTCAGCAACTTAGCAGGACCCCCAGAAACTTAATGAGACCTTTTTCACAGTTAAAAAAAAAAAAAAAAGGAGGAAAGGAGGGCTGGGAATGTAGCTCAAAGGTAGAACACCCCTGGGCTCCATCTTGATGCAATGGAATTTTCCCTGTTTTATATACTGTTTAATTCCTGCCATAAAATCTGGGATATGTGCCATACCCCACCAATCCTTGTTAAATTTATACACTGTTCCTTAAAATATATTCTGAAAGTTCTTATGGATTGAATGCTGTTTAAAATAGTTAAAATATTTTAATAGTAAATAGAGCAGTGAATTTGGGGACTTTTTTTTTTATAACTATATATGTATGCATCAGAGAATTTGATGAACAGAACAAAGAGCCATAAACAGAAAATCAAGGAGAATGTCAATTATTGATTTTTTAAAAAAATATGAACACTCTAACAATGGTCATTAAAATTAAAAATTTCAAAGTGATCTTCTATCCTACTCTCCACAAAAATGTTGAGATTTTTGTGTTTTAAATAGTGAAATATTTTAATAAATAGAAATTCTTTTCTTTAACCCTGTTTTTTTTTTACTTCATTAGTCTCTACTATTAATTATATAGACTCATATAATGTTAGAGACTGGCAGAGTTTGATCATGAATATTTATTTTATAAAGTAATGTACTGGCCATGATAGGTAGCTTTTCCTTGGATTTTGATATTGACATAGATATAAATATCTATAAGATAGAGATTTAGTAAATTGATTCTATATATTTATCTTAAGGTGCTATTATTTATAAAATTAATTAATTACACTACTTATATTTTAAGCACTACTTGCTCTGTGCCATGTTCTTTCAAAAGCTGAGTAGAGATTAATCAATGTATCCCCCTAACAATACCATAGTGATGCTATCATTAACCCCCCTTTATCAATGAAAAAGTAAAGAAACAAGAGCTGTTCTGTAACTTGCCCAGGATTTCACAGCTGGCAAGGAGCAGAGAAGGGATTCAAAACTAGGTTAAAGTCTGTGGATGTAACTACTATACTACTTTTTGGCATATATTCAAACATAAATCCTCAACTGAAAAATTTAATAATATTTTTGTTTTGAAAACAGTTTTAAGAGAACCTAGTTGTTGTACAATATCAAATGTTCATATTTTAAAAGTATATTAAAATTGACAGATTGCTTAAATGTTTAAAATAATTAAAAATAGGGAGAAAACGATCATCAAACTAGAGTAATTTTACGTAGGGTTAAATACAACAATCTGTATTAAAAGACATAGCACACAAAAAATAAGACCAGAGAATAATTTGATATCCCATAATTGCAGTAGAATTCTATCTGACAGAGGAAGATTTATAAAGATGAGTCAGTGGGGGATGAACAAATTTAAAAATACAATTAAAGTTCCTCTCAGCTCCAAGTTTTATGAACAGTTTACATATAATAAGCTAGATTAGTTATTGATGTGCAGAGCATTCTTTTCCACCTATTTTGAAAAGCTATTGAATCAAGTGCAAAAATATAATGTAGATTTAGCATATACAGAAAATACTCCTTTCTGACAAATTTAATGTCTTGTGTCACTAATAATGGGAAAACCAATGTGGCTAACTTCTTTGCCATTTTCTTCTATGAATATATTAGAAAGGATTGTCCATTTTGCTAGTGGAGAACTGTTGGAGGTATCAGGTATCACTGCATTAAGTATTTTCTGCTTCACAATCTAAAACTTAGATCAAGCTTGAAATTTCCCCTCGTGCTGATGGTGTGTATCAGTGTCTTGAAGTTTAAAATGCAGGGCTTCCACACAGGTTGAAAAGGTCTCCATCTGTAAGCAGCCCGATAGGATAAACTGCTCTCTAGTGTTTATCCACACTGGCAATTTTGGTGTAAAACCTTCACTTGCCATGAGTGATGGAACTAAGGACAGGTTTAAAACCTGCTCTCCTCTCAAATTGTAATTGGTTCAAATGGGACAATTTGAGGCTGTGTTATTGAGAGGGGAATGTCAGAAATTAGGCTTAAGAGGAAAAGACAAGCGGACGGGTGGATACATGGATAAAAAACATGTCTTGTGGCTTGTTTTATTAACAAGGTAAAAGTCCTAGAATTGAATTAGTAAAGGTCCTAGACCTCAGAAAGCAAAGACTTTTACCCTGAGGCAAAATAAGGAACATGGATTCAGGAAGGGTTTCTGATCATAGTCAGGAAATTCTATCTCCACGTTTTGACCAAGAGGCACATCTTCATACAGCTGACCACCCTCTGCTTTGTGAAACCCTTTCCTCTACTTACCTTCCCAGGAACCTCATGCTGCCCGTCCTGATTGACAGTCCCTCCCTCATCTCCTGTGTGAGTGACTCAGACCTTTCATGGTTTCCCATATTGTCCATGCTGATGTTCTTGGATGACAAACCTACTATTCTAATGGTGGAGGGATTCTAGATGATGCTTTTTGTGCCCATCATGATTGTGGAAATACATAAGAAACATTGTCATTTAGTTAACTTGAAAGTCATGAATGCTATGAATGATAATTTTTTTTAAATTAAAGAAATATATTATCAGACAATAATTCTTTATCCAAATGATCATATGTCAGGGTCTTTGCTACACTGGTAATATGTGTATTATTTTAGTTAACACCAACACAACCTTTTTGGTAGTGAATGTTATTTCCATTTCACGGATCACCAATTGTATCATGATCAAAGAACAGACACAATAGTAGCTGTCAGGACCCTCCCTTTAATATACTTTTATTGGCACATTGCAATTTGATATAATAATGAGGTTCAGAGTGATGGAGATGTACATGCCCATAGCAGTTGATATGTTTTCCTTCATGTCCTATACAACCTCTCCCTATGTATATTATCAAGATTGGAATTGATATCTTCATATATGTATATAGCATTATTTAAACTGTGTTCTTTATGAAGTCTTTTCCTCTCTCCTCCTTCTTCCTATATCCTCTTCTACTAGTCTACTGAATTCTCCTCATTTATCTGAAGTCCCTTTGAGTTCCCAATTTCTCTATAGCTTCCACATATTTGAGAAAACATATGCCCTTTCACTTTTTGAGACTGGCTAATCTCACTTAGCATAATATTCTCTAGTTTCATCCATTTTCCTACAAATCCCATAATTTTTTTCTTCTTTCTAATTGAGTAAAATTCCATTGTGTGTATATACCACACTTTCCTAATTAATTCATCTGATAAGGGATACCTAGGCTGGTTCCAAATATGCTGATATAAATAGGATATGTATATTTCACTATAATAGTCCGACTCCATTTTCTTTGGAAAGATACCAAGAGTGATATAGCTGGGTCATATGTTGGTCCCATTTCCATTCTTCTAAGGAACCCCCATCCTAATCTTCATAGTGGCTGTACTAATTTGCAACCTGACCAACAGTGTTTGAAAGATTTTATTTCCTATAGCCAGCATTTATTATTGTTTGTATTTTTTTATATTGGAGATTGAGTCCAGGACATTCTACCTCTGAGATATACCTACAGTCCTATTTTTTATTCTTTATTTTTTGAAACAGGGTCTTACTAAGTTGCAGATGGCCTCAATAAGTACCTGAGGCTGGCCATGCACCTGTGATCCCTGTCTTATCCTCCCAAGTAAGAGGATTACAAGGATGTGCCACCATGCCCAGCTAAGTTTTGTATTTTTGATGATTGCCACTCTAACAGGAGTTAGATAGAATCTTTGTGTCGTTTTGATTTACATTCCCTGATTGCTATGTTGTTGAACACTTTTCCTATATTTATTGGCTATTTGTATTTCTTCATTTTGTTTCTATCTTTGCTCTCAGTAGCGTTTGTTCCTAAATTTACTCATCCAATTATTTCATAAAGTAGATAATATAGTGATGCTATCTACATCACTGTTGTTATTATTCACATTTTATAGGTGGTAAAAGGGCTTAAAATGTAATGTACCCTGGAAATAAATATAATAATCTATATAAAAAGGCATCATATATACTGAAACTAATTGGCAAAACTGATAGGTAGAATATTTACAATGCAATTTTTTTCAATTCCAAAGTTCCTGTTTCTTTTTCTAACAGTGGAATGTTTTCTGAGAGAGTGTCTTCTGAGAAGGCAGAGAAAGTGCAGTGTCTACACTAGTCAGGGTAAGACACACTTGATCTAAGCATAAACTGCAACTGGGTAGTCAAGGGTCAACAGCCAGCCAGAGATATGCGAAGGAAAAAAACGAAATGAATAAATAACTAAATAACAAACCCAAAGGATGAACTTTGGCCATTAAGAATTTTGGTTAATGCCAGGCGTGGTGGCGCACGCTTGTAATCCCCTTGCTTGGGAGGCAGAGACAGGAGGATCACTTAGATTCTAAGCCAGCTGTGCTGGCTTAAGAGACCCTGTTTCCAAATAAAAATATAAAATAGGTCTGGGAGTGTAGCCCGGAGGTAGAGGGCTTCCAGGAACCCCAGGACCAATAACAAAAAAAAAAAAAAACGAATTTTGGTTAAGCATGGTAGCACGTGACTATAATTCCAGTACTTGAGAGGGGACAATTGCAGAATGGAGGCCAGCCTCAGCAACTTGGCAAGACCCTATTTTGAAGCAAAAATAAAAAAATAAAAATGGGCTGAGATGTAGCTCAGAGGCAGAATGTCTTTGGGTTGAATCCCCGGTACCCTTCCCCCCATACACACCTTGTTTAAATCCAAGTGGGCCGGAAGCTTCCATCATGTTTTCTAAGTTATAACAACAGTTATAGCTATGAAAATTCTTTGTTTATGATGAAAAACATTCACCTTTTGATCTGCTAGGTTTTTTTTTTTCACATAGTAAAGATT
This sequence comes from Muscardinus avellanarius, assembly GCF_963383645.1. Taxonomy (NCBI): domain Eukaryota; kingdom Metazoa; phylum Chordata; class Mammalia; order Rodentia; family Gliridae; genus Muscardinus; species Muscardinus avellanarius. The sequence continues at coordinate 16,585,026 of NC_137793.1, forward strand.
CACATTTCAGTAATAGCTGACTTTCCCTGAGGGTTCAACACTATTCAGTTCTTTAATCATGTGCTAGAACCTTTGCAGGTTATACTTTATAAAAAATAATTAAAAAAATCTTTTTTATTATGGCTTCTAGTTTTCTAAAATAAATTTTTGCCTTTTAGTCCTATGAAAGTAATAAACTTAAGTGACTAGTTGTCTATGTAGGACTGATTCTGGAAGCTTTCAATGCTGGTAGAATCAACAGTAAAAAAGATAATGATCATTTAAAAGCCTAGAGACTTAAAAACGGGTGATTGGAAACCTATTCAATGTATGTCATGAACCAGAAACTCGGGTAGAAGGCAGAATAATGACTGGCAGAGAGGAGGCAAAGTGTAGCCAGCTGGTTACAAGCAGTCAACACGCTTTGGGCCTGAGTCAGTAAAATCAATAGGAAGAAGTATGAGTGTTTCATCTGAAGAGCCTACTAGAGGTTTTCAGGTAGGAGAATGGCTATTGTCTAAGAGATCACTCCAGAATTTTTGTAGTGCAAGAGTACAAAATTGACTAAAGACATATTATGAACACTAATATTTAAGAGACAAATAGAAAACAAAAAGCAGTTGAGCAAAGAATTATAAAACATTTGGTAGCATAGAAGGTAAATCAGATTTAAAAAATCCTGCTCTAGAAGGCAGAGAATATTTCAAAAAGAAAGAGGTGCTCAGCAGTGTTAAAAAAAGAGTCTGGAAGCAAGGCTCAGTAGTATACTTCTGTAAACCCTAGTACTTGGCAGGCTGAGAGAGGAGGACCACAGGCTTGAGGCCAGCATCCACAACTTAGCAAGGACCTCAGCAACTTACTTAGTGAGACCTTGTTTCAAAGTAAAATCAAAAAGCCTGCGAGTTTAGCACCGAGGCAGAATGCCCCTGGGCTCAATTCTCAGAAGATGAATGAAGGAATGAAGAGATGAGGATGGGGTTGAGTTCAAAGGCAGAATGACCCTGGTCTCAATCCTCAGTATCAGAAAATGAATGAAAATTTTAAAAAAAGGAAACGAATGAATGAATAAATAAGGCTGGGAGTTTAGATCAAAGGTAGAATGCCCTTGGGCTCAATGCTATGCACAAAAGTATGGCTCTCCAAAATAAATAAATGAATAAGTAAACTAATAAATAATTAAATTGAAAAGGACTGAGGATGTAGCTCAGATATTAGAACACCCTTGGGTTCAATCCCCAGTATGACAAAAAGAAGAAAAAAAAGAGTTTGAAAAGTAAGGAAATATAAATTAAAAAGAGCCTACTGGATTGTCAATTAACAGAGCTTTCTAAGCTAGATTTTCGGATTTAAAATCCCAGCTTTCCCACTTTCTAACTGTGTGATCTGAGGCCTTAATCGTTTTGGTGCCTTGTTTTTGTCATCTATATAAAGTAGGCCAAATGTAGTTACTTATATCAGAAGGTTCTTGTGAAAATTAAATAAGGGAATATTTGAAACTCTTAGAGCTTTGTCCGAAGACAGAGTAACCGGAGCGAAGGGTCTGATAATGGATACAGGCTCAGAATGGAGTGACGGTAACAGAAGCCAGTTATTAGCAAGTTGAAAAGTGGTCCATTCAGAAGGAATAGGAGAATAGAAGATAGTTGCAGCTTGAAGAGGTTTTCTAGCAAAGGGCAGGCCAGAAAAGACAGTGATCTGAGGGGAGTGACCCTTAAAAGAAGTTTCTGCTGTTTGTTTATTAAGGATGACAAACAGCCCACCATTGTGTTAGCCTGGGGAAAAAAGAACATTAATGTGCTCTTATGCTGTCATCTAGGCCTCCTTTGAGGTCAGGGGCCAATGGTAGAACATGGACCTTCCCTTGCCAGTGTGCCTAGATTTCTAGCCTGGGAAGAAGGCTGTCATGATCCTGGGGTAACTATATGGTAGTGTTAGAAGGGAATCAGGAAGGACCAGGTTTCTAAGTAGCAGGGAGTCACATTTACTAAGCTGAAGCTCTGCCCCTCCTGGCATGGACCCACATAAAATTTTGTATGTTAATGACTCAAGACGCCCACCACAGAATATCAGTGTCCAAACACAGAGCCATTCTGGCAAAGGCTTGATGCTCTTAAAATGGTGATGTCCCCATGCAGCCAGCCCCAGCTCTGGTGTAGGAATGTATTAATTACTCTCTTCCTTTTTGCAAATTGGTGCCATAAATAAATGATCGGCATTCCTACCTGTGGTGAGCAATAGCATGCTATGTTTAGTAGGTGGCTGATCGTGTTTGAACTCGAAGCCAAGTATGGCCAGGCATGGAGAACATCAGCCCTTCTGAAAGTTGCCCCCTAGCTTGGGCTAGGGCAACTGGTTAACCTGAGGTTTATTTCCTTGCCTCCTGCTGAAGCTCCACATTTTCATTTTGTACTAGACTCTGAAACTTCTTCAGCAAACCTTGTGTTAGAGGCTGGAAAAGGGTAGCAGGCATTAGCTTTCTGAAATGGTTGAAAATGATAGGTCAGAAGTAGCAAAGAAATAAGGCAATATTCATGTCGGAGATTCTACATTTTGCCAATGATGTTAGGTTTCAAAATTCTTGTCTTAGACCTGTGCCTGGTGGTTCAAGCTTGTAATCCTAGTACTTGGGAAGCTGAGACACAAGGATTGCAAGTTCGTGGCCACCTTCAGCAAAGTAGTGAGGCCATCTGCAATTTAGTGAGATCCTATTTCAAAATAAAAAATAAAATAGAACTCAGAGTGTAGCTCAAAGGTAGAATGCCCCTGGATTTAATCCCTAAAATCACCAATGATAATCAACTAAGTAACTAACTAAATAAAATTTGTATCTTAGTTTGTTAATGCTGTTGTAACCAAATTCTTCCATTGATGCTTCAAATAATGCAGAATTCTTTTCTTATTGGGTTCTTCATCTGAGAAATTAAAAGTTGACATCTTTTCTTTCTATAGATGGTTTCTTTTAGTCCTTCCTGTTCCCAGTCCTCTGCCCTAAACTGCCTTGAGTTCTTAATTCCACTCTACCATAAAAAATACCTGAGGCTATGTAATTTACAAAGAACCAAAATATATTTCTCATAGTTTTGAAGGCTGGGAGTCCAAGATCAAGGTATCCATAGATTCAGGGTCAATGTCTAACAAAAGACTCCTCTCATGAGTGAGTGAGTGAATACTGGTGAGATACTTGGACAATTAATTAGCTCTGCCAAGAAATCGTGGAAACACAATGAGGTGTCTTGATCCTATAACCCCTGGAGAAGCACAAATGTTTTATTTTCATATGGCAGAAGAGATGAAAGGCACAATAAGGACCAAACTCCTTCCACAGAGATCTTTTAGAACAGTTTTAACTCCTTCCTGAGGGTGGAGCCCTCATGACAACTCCTAACCTGGTTACATTAGAAATTAAGTTTCTAACATATAAAATTTGGGGAAATATAGTCAGACCCTAGAGAATCTTTTGTTTAAAAAAAAATACAAAGCAAATCTTTTAAATGTGACCAGTCATTAAGTACATTGATTGACACAAGGAGTTTTGCCAAGGTAATTTCTTTAGTTTTGATGTTTGAAAATCAAAATTCACAACTAGAAAACAACACATAAGAGCACTTCATTTAATGAATAATTTTCATTAATTTGCTTAGGATCCAGAAGTATATATTTATTATGTCCATTTTCACTTTGTGTGGTATGGCTACTTCTCTATCTCACTAATTTTCCAGTGTCTTACCACTGCTAATTAGTTGTCAAAGTATCTCACCAACATAGCAGCTTTCATTTATTCACTGAATTCATGACTTTGTTCCTGTGAGATTCTATGAATAAAGAGATAGTCAAACAAAATTCTCCTAAGATGGTACAAAATATGTAAACTAATGCTTACTAACTAGTATAGTAGGAACAGAAAACCCCAACGTGCCATGAAATTAGAAAGTAGCATTCCTATGCCACATTAGGAAGTCCAAGAAGTATTCCTGGAAAGATGGTGACTAACGGTTAATGGGGTTCTTTAACATCACAGGATGAATAACAAATAGCTGTGCGCAGAGATGAAAGGGCATTTCAGGTGGAAGAAACTGCACGTGTGAAAGAAAATGGCAGAATATTGCATAATGTTTGTTTGGATGACATGGTGGGTAAGTTTCAGGCCATGGAATGACAGCCTCGGGTGAATTTAAAGACAGAAGGCAACAGACTACAAGGGAATTATGTATTCTTCACATACACACATAGGCATGTGTTCTTCACACACACACACTCACACACACACACACACACACACACACGCGCACGCGCGTGCGCGCGCCCATAATTTTAAAGACTTCACTGATTAGAGCACTTTAAAGTTCAAAGCAACATCTAGGGAAAGGAACCATCCTGCATACCTCCTGCTCCACAAATGCTTTCCCTCCCAGCTCTCAATATCTGGCACCACACTGGTACATTTGTTACAGCTGATGAACCTGCACTGATACTTGTAATCACCCAAAGTCTACGGTTCACCTTAGGAATTATTCATGGCATACATTCTAGGGATCTGGGCAAACACTTCATGATGTTGTGCCTAAGTACAGTGCCATGCAGATAATTTTACTGTTCTCTGTGTCCTCTGTGCATGATTTCGTAGTTCTTTTCCAATTCTCTTGGCATCTGGACATAGTCTGTCATCACATGCTGGTAAAAAATTTTAAGTGGAGTCGGGCATGGTGGCACATGGTTGTAATCCCCGCGCCTGGAGGCTGAGATAGGAGGGTCACACAGGTTCGAAGCCAGCCTCATCTATTTAGTGAGGCTTTTAGCAACTTAGTGAGACCCTGTTTCCAAATAAAGTATAAAATAGGTCTGGGAGTGTAGCCTGGAGGTAGAAAGTCCCTGGGTTCCACCCCCGGTACCACCAAAATAAATAAATAAATAAATAAATAAATAAATAAAATTTAAGTGGACATATTTTTTATAGGTAATGTATAGCTGTTGCAATGAATTCATCAAACAGCCTCCAAAAGACCTTTTGTTCAGAAGAATGGAGGAAGTCTAAGTAGAACTCCTATAAACCTCAAGTTGTCCGCAGTATGGATAGCAAAAATCAAAGTTACTCATCTTTATCTCGATTGGACCAACAGGCTGGATGAAAAACCTTATACTAAGCTTTCCCACACTAGCATGGCATCTCCTAATACAATGTCTCCTCAACTCGTTCTGCCTCGCTGGGAAGTGCACTTACCCCATATACAGAATAAATTTGGAAAATCAGTCTCTAGCATATTTTGTCCTAGACCTATCCACATATTTGTGTGTATTTCCAAACAAGAGAAGTTTAGAGGTTTTCTTCGATTGCTCATAACCATGGTAAATATTCAGTATTATGGCAGAGATAATTCAATATTATGGCTGTGATAATCTATTTTGATTTTTTGAAGCTTTCAGGTTTCTGAAAACTTTCTTGTAGAAATGGAATAAGCCTGTATATTTTACACACATATGCAAACACACACATTTGAATATATAGATACATATGTCCATGATGTAAATTCAAAACTAAAACTAAAATATGTCAAAGGAGGTTACTTTGAGAATTAGAAACTGTGATCCTCGCCGGGCGTGGTGGCACACGCTTGTAATCCCTGCGCTTGAGAGGCGGAGACAGGAGGATCGCACAGGTTCGAAGCTAGCTGCGCTGGCTTAAGAGACCCTGTTTCCAGGAATCAACTCAAGATGGATCAAAGACTTAGAAATTAGACCTGAGACTGTGAAGTTAGTAGAGGAGAGCATAGGTTCAACACTACAACATATTGGCACAGGCAGTAACTTTCTCAACAAAACCTCCAAAGCTCAGGAAATTAAAGCAAGAATAAACAAGTGGGATAGCATCAAACTAAAAAGTTTCTTCTCATCAAAGGAAACTATCAATAACCTAAAGAGGAAGCCTACAGAATGGGAAAGGATCTTTACCAGCCACCATTCTGATAGGGGGCTAATATCCAGAGTATACAAAGAGCTCAAAAGACTCTACACTAGCAAAACAAACAACCCAATCAAGAAATGG